>NC_090348.1:41683083-41989833 GCF_035084215.1 Heptranchias perlo | reverse complement strand
TGAACTGTAAGAAAGATAGATTCTTTGACACTAATATAAGCCGGGTTCAGGAGCAAAAACTTGATGCAAGGAGGAATTTCTTAACACGGGGGGGTGGCTAACAGCTGGAATGGAGGGTTGGGGCCCAGGCCTTGGAAACAGCTGTTTCAGAAAAGTTGGCATTCTGGTTGGGTGAGATCAAAAGCCCTTCTTCATCCAGGCCTGTCTTGTGACGATCTTTAAGGTGGGGGGGGCACAATTGCAGACGTCACCCAGTGTGCCTGACTGAGTACTTGATCGAAATATGACAGAAACATGGAAGAAGACGACGAAATTGGCCCAGCCCAGAGTCACTGGAGAGCAATCGTGCCCAGGGACAATGGTTGAATTTTTTACCCCATCCCGAACTCAGGGGCCCTGAGACTAATTGCAGCGCTGCGACCACGGTGGCATGGAACCTGGGGCCTTTCACAATGGGAAACAAATTTACCTGCAGAGCTATCAGAGAATCACAGCACAGCCCTGATCTTAATTGGAAACAGACAATTCCATACAAGACTTTACGGCTTCAGTAAGCTCTGGAAACTTAACAGCAGTTCTTTGAAAATTGGTCCCTCGGCTTCTTTTGTCGAAGTCTAATGCCAATATCAAAAAAATTGACTGTTCTTGCCCTCTTCCAATAAAATTTGGACAGTGCTGTACGCTAAATTTCAATCAATAAAGCCATATTTAGATGTAAATTAATTGTCACACGAATAATCTACTAAATATTTATGCACAGCAACATCTACTTTTCACAGTAACGCAAATTAAAGCAAAAATGTCCAATAATTATAGTATCTATAAATATTACATTTTACAGTATAGCAGTCAAATGTGTCCAGGTGTAGCTGTTCTGTTTTAATTAAATCGATCCATAAAGATATTTTTAGCAGGACTTGCGTGGGCTAAAATTCAAATCCCATAAATCTGGATTCAAAGTTGAGGTTTTGCAACTTGGACAGGGTGGCGCAATTGACCAGCACCACGGACCAGCACAATGGACCAGCACAATGGATGAGCACAATGGACGAGCTCAATGGACCAGCACAATGGACCAGCTCAGTGGACCAGCACAATGGACCAGCACAATGGACCAGCACAATGGACCAGCACAATGGACCAGCACAATGGACCAGCACAATGCACCAGCACAATGGACCAGCACAATGCACCAGCACAATGGACCAGCACAATGGACCAGCACAATGGACGAGCACAATGCACCAGCACAATGGACCAGCACAATGGACCAGCACAATGGACCAGCACAATGGACCAGCACAATGGACCAGCACAATGGACGAGCACAATGCACTAGCACAATGGACCAGCACAATGGACGAGCACAATGGACTAGCACAATGGACCAGCACAATGGACCAGCACAATGGACGAGCACAATGCACTAGCACAATGGATGAGCACAATGGACGAGCACAATGGACCAGCACAATGGACCAGCACAATGGACGAGCACAATGGACCAGCACAATGGACCAGCACAATGGACCAGCACAATGGACCAGCACAATGCACCAGCACAATGGACCAGCTCAATGGACCAGCACAATGCACCAGCACAATGGACCAGCACAATGGACCAGCACAATGGACCAGCACCACGGACCAGCACAATGGACCAGCACAATGGATGAGCACAATGGACCAGCACAATGGACCAGCACAATGGACGAGCACAATGGACCAGCACAATGGGCGAGCACAATGGACGAGCACAATGGACGAGCACAATAGACCAGCACAATGGACCAGCACAATGGACCAGCACAATGGATGAGCACAATGGACGAGCACAATGGACCAGCACAATGCACCAGCACAATGGGCGAGCACAATGGACGAGCACAATGGACGAGCACAATAGACCAGCACAATGGACCAGCACAATGGACCAGCACAATGGATGAGCACAATGGACGAGCACAATGGACCAGCACAATGGACCAGCGCAATGCACTAGCATAATGGACCAGCACAATGGACGAGCACAATGCACCAGCACAATGCACTGGCACAATGGATGAGCACATTAGACCAGCACAATGCACCAGCACAATGGACCAGCACAATGGACCAGCACAATGCACCAGCACAATGGACGAGCACAATGCACCAGCACAATGCACCAGCACAATGCACCAGCACAATGGACGAGCACAATGCACCAGCACAATGGACCAGCACAATGGACCAGCACAATGGACCAGCACAATGGACCAGCACAATGGACCAGCACAATGCACCATCACAATGGACGAGCACAATAGACCAGCACAATGCACCATCACAATGGACTAGCACAATGCACCAGCACAATGGACCAGCACAATGGACCAGCACAATGCACCATCACAATGGACCAGCACAATGCATCAGCAAAATGGACTTGCACAATACATCAGCACAATGGACTTGCACACTGCACCAGCACAATGGACTTGCACACTGCACCAGCACAATGGACTTGCACAATACATCAGCACAATGGACTTGCACACTGCACCAGCACAATGGACTTGCACACTGCACCAGCACAATGGACTTGCACACTGCACCAGCACAATGGACCAGCACAATGCATCAGCACAATGGACCAGCACAATGCATCAGCACAATGGACTAGCACACTGCCCTTTCACCGTCAAGATCAGGGTTGAAATCCAGCCCATATGGATGGGAATCAAAATCTACTCCCTCCGCCGGCTGTAAGGCTGGAACATGAAAAGGTGGAGAGACAGGATTAGAGCAGATCACTCCAGTTGAAGGGCTAGTACCGGCGTGATGGGCTCGATGGCCTCCTTCTGCCTCATAATTTCTATGAAATGAGTTTGGACAGACTCACCTTAATTCCTAGATCATGGGTCCACAGCACAAAACTGCCCAAAACTTGGCATTAATTGACAATCTTAATTGGAAGAGTTTTAAGGATAATTGGTGCGGGAAGTGGAATAATTGATCCAGGTCGTGCTTTCTTGACGTTGTGGGAGATATACATTGTTGGGACAGAGGAGAGCTGGCTGCACTATAGCAGGCTGAAAGTGCTTCATCTTGCCATCTTTTGCCTCACGAACCACAAAAACACACACAAAAGCATAAAGAAAGAAAGACTTGCATTTATATAGTGCCTTTCATCATCTCAGGGCGTCCCAAAAGCTTAACAGCCAAACAAGTACTTTTTGAAGAGTAGTCACTGTTTTTTAATGCAGGAAACAGGGCAGCGAATTTGCACACAGCAAGGTCCCACAGCAATGAGAAAAATGATCAGATAATCTGTTTCAGTGATGTTGGTTGCTTGATAAATATTGACCAGGACACCAGGAGAACGCCTCTGCTTTTCTTCAAAATAGTGCCATGCGATTGTTTACATCGTGAGAGGGTAGATGGGGCCGTGGTTTAACGCCTCATCTGAAAGACGGCACCTCCAACAGTGCAGCACTCCCTCAGTACTGCACTGGGGAGCATCAACCGAGATTGTGCGCACAAGTCTCTGGAGTGGGACTTTAACCAACAACCTTCTGACTCAGAGATGAGAGAGCGACCCATTGAGTCACGGCTGAGACCTCAATTCGAAGGCAATTGAGTGCGAAGCAGATAACTGACAGTGGATAAGTGTGGCCATATTTGCAGGGACAGTGCAACGCACTCGATTATTGGTGCAGTTTACAGCCACAATTCCTATACACTAAGTTATCCAACTCAGCTGTGTCACCGTGAAGCAGCTTATCAGCTGAGCCATCAAGAGGCGCTGAGTCGTTCTCTCGTTAGTTACCAGAAGGTAGGTTTGAACGAATAAAGCCTTTCATCCCATCTGATTAAATTCTTGCAGAATGCCAACTCTATCGTGTCCCCATTACATCCCACTGAGCTGTTTCTTAATTGAGTCCAGTAACTTGGTCTCAACCACCATTCTCAAAAGTAAGGTACATAATCAAACATTAAAATAAAGGCCACAGTTTGAAATATAAAATTGAAAGAAAATGAATTTAACATAGGCAGTACAAACTTGAGATACCGACAGGTCTGGAATTACCATCAAAGCAGGAACGCTGCAGCAGTGAATTGATTAGCAGCAAATCTATCTGTTGAATGCAGTACAAGAGCAAATCATGAAACTTAGTCAACTTAACCCAACCTGTGCCAATTACTTGTCCGAAATGACCCTCCACTGCTGGTGGTAAATGGGGTGGGACAATCTCTTCGGACAACCGAGAACCAGAGGCTTCCTGTAGACTACAATTCTAAAATAGTGTGAGCGTCTAACTGCTTCATGCACTCATCATGCAACACCAACAGGAGTGCTCTGTGGGGTGTAGGCAGGAAGTAATTATTAAGTAAATCCAAACTAAAAATTGGCGGGGATGGGGGGAGCAGTTGTCAGAGGTACCTTAATGTCAAAAGGACTCCCGTTGAGAAAATTGCCTCCAATAGGAAATTGCAGTGAGCTGCTGGAGGGACAGTATCCTGTATAAAAGTGCTATCTCCTGCTGAGCACAGCTCTTCATCACAGAGACATGGGATGCAACCAACTCCAATGTTAAAGAAAAAAGACTGGGATTTAATCTGGCGCCTTTCACGACCTCAGGACGTCCCAAAGCAATTTACAGTCAATTAAGTAATTTTGAAGTGTAGTCGCTGTTGTAATGTCGGAAACACAGCAGCCAATTTGCACACATCAAGGTCCCATCACAATAAGATAAATGATCAGATAATCTGTTTTACTGACGTTGGTTGAAGGCTACAAATTGACCAAGGCATCGAGGAGAACTCCCCTGCTCTTCTTCGAAATAGTGTCATGGGATTTTTTTTTATGTCCACCTGAGAGGGCAGATGGGGCCTCGGTTTGACACCTTATCCAAAAGACGGCTCCTCCGACAGTGCAGCACTCCCTCAATACTGCACTGGAGTGTCAGCCTAGATTTTGTGCTTGTGGTTTCACGAACTTACGACCTTCTGATTCAGAGGCGAGAGTGCTGCCACAGAGCCATGGCTGCGATTTTAAAAGTATAATTATATTTTATTGATGCCATCAGTTAGTGCTGCTAAATCTTCAGACGCATATGGCATTCAAAATATTGGGGGTCAATATTCTGAGTCCGTGTTGGTGGTGGGTAACATCCCCCTGGCACCGCATATTGGAAAACTGTGGGCGTACTGCCTCCTATCTTCCAATATGTGCTGGTAGTGGGATAGGAGGATCGCTTCCCACGCCACCAATATATGCTCAGAAAGTTGCCCCTGCTGATCGAAGTCAAATCTATGTAATATATTATAAATCTTACCCCGAACGCACTTCCGGTCAACTTTTCCCATTGTAAATTCCCATGTCCATACTTACAGTGGAAACCTCATGCTGTAATTACACTCTCCCCAGTAAAGACCAGTGAAGATATTTACAAGCAAGTGGTGGGGCTCCACTCATGGCTCAGCCGGTTTATCCAGTGATATAAACCGAGCTTGTGTTGAGTTCGGAGCAGTGGGGACACGACAATTGGTATCGGAGCCAATGGGTTAGCGGGAGGGCAATCAACCCAAGGTTCCCGTCCCTGAATGCTATCCAGGGACCGCTGCTGAAAGCACATATTGGTTAGCACAGGATTGGACTCACATGGGAGTCCCCTCCCCCCCGCCCCCCCCCCCCCCCCCGTCTCTCCCCGGCATGGTCGAATAGGCTCACAATAAAGAACAGTCATTTTGATGAGGTATTAGACGGCGACCAGCATCAGTGGAATTGCACCCCATCGGTGGGCTAATTCCGTCAGGAAAATAGATAAGAAGAAAAGGATAAGCAAGGAGCAGCTATCAATCAACACATATCTAATGGCTTGACAGTAACCAAGTGATGTTTTATATCGGATAGTGCAAGGCTGGAAAAGACTGCACTCCATCTGGCTGGTCCCAAAAACTAAAACCTCTCAACCACCCACTCCCTCGAATATCTATCCAATTCCACCTTTATTTTTTTCCACACTGCAATCTATTCCACACATCACCAACCTCTGTGTCAAGCAGTTCAGTCGAAACTGTCTTCCTGCTTCTAAATTTGAGCCTGTGCCCCCTGCTTCCGGAGTTACTGTCAATCTTGAACCTATTATCAGGGCTCAGTCTTGCTCATCCCTTAATGACCTTGAATATCTTTCCCTGGGCCTTCTCTTCTCCAGATTCAACAGTCCCAAGACCTGGGCCTGAAATCTGGACCAGCGAGAGCACTTTTGCACTCGCCCCGAACCCCCACTTGCCCGTTGTTTCTTGTTTTTGCTCGATCTCTGGAATCAGAAATAGGAATTTCTTCTTACCAAACTCAGAGAGAAATGGATAGTTCAATGCAAGGCCACGTGCGGGTTTTATTTTAAACCTGAACAATGTTGTTTGAAACTTGACAATGTATTCGATCCTCCGACCTGTTTTTTTGGTGCAAAGACATTCCCCGTCAACAGTTTCAGGAAATCTCGGATACACGACTGGACTAAATTAGAGACTGTGTAGAGGTGGCAACGAGAAAGTAGGCTGCAGGCATTTTATATGATGGAGAGCAGCAGAGGGGATAAGAAGGATGACTGAGAGGGGCCCATAATGAGGACAGATAGATTTGGAGGGACATGGCTTGGGGCACATGAGTCCTCAGACTCTTCCTGACAGGCTGAAAGGCACTGGAAAGTGACTAATTGCACGAGGGAAAATAGCTGTCAGACAGCAGTAGGTTGTCATTACACCGACTGGAACGGAACAGAGAAACGAGCTCAGAAGGAAATGAAAGAGCGACAACATTAACTCACAGAGTGATAAATGCTTGGAGAGTCCACCAAGCAAGGGAATGGAGCCAAAAATGTCGGGCTTATTCAACCACAATTAGATGATGGGACAGTTAATAAGCGAGAGCGATGGGCTCCAATGGGCCAAATAGCCTTTACTCATCCCTGACTTTCCATACTTCTTTTTTTATCCATGGAAGGTATGGGAAAAATAAGCGTCCTGTTTCGATGAAAGAGGAACTTATCAATGACTAATCCCAAACGTCATGGGGATGAGCTATGGGGAGCAACAAGATATAAGGGATGATTTTCCGACTTCAAGCTTCCGGCAGGGAGCTTTGCCCACTGGGATTGCATGTCGGAGGTTCAGGCACGCCCTAAGTGTGATTTTCGGACCAATTAAGTCGATCGTTGAAAGTTCATGCGCATGTGCACCCAAGTATCTAATTCGAGCGAGTTGAGGTCGCACAGTGTCAGAGAATGACTCCATGGAGTCGAGGAAGATGGGGCGCTAAATTGAGCCGTGTCGCGCCCGTTGTTTCGGCCTCTCCGACATCCAAGATGATGTCTTGGACGCGCACGCACGTTTCCTGCGTGACGTGTGCCAGACGCCATCTTGGTATAGGAGTTAGCGCAGGCCCAGATAACGAACGCCGGAATCATGTAAAGTAGGGAGAAAATGGCTTCAATCAGTGTGCAACGCTGACTTAAAGTGATAGACACCATTTTAGGACTCAACGCACAGTCTTAACCCCGACCATCTGAACGTGTCTCAGAGTGCTCGGAGGACCTCCCACCGGCACTATTTAAAGGGACCATGCAGAATTTACAGGTTCGTGGCTGGATTATTGCTTCTGGCTGCCGAGACATTTGTAACTGTTTTTGGAGGTCTCCTCGACTTCAATACTAGGACGCGGGGACATAGTCTGACATTTACAGCCAGGACGTGCAGGAGTGAAGTTAGGAAATGATTCTACACGCAAAGGGTGGGAGACGTTTGGAACACTCTTCTGCAGACAGCAGTTGATGCTCGCTCAATTGTGAATGTTAAATCTGAGTATAATGTAAACCAAAGGTATTAAGGGATATGGGGCTAAGACGGGTATCTGGAGTTCGGTCACAGGTCCTCCATGATCTCATTGAATGGTGGAACAGGCTCGAGGGGCTAAATGCCGCGGCCACTTGCTGCATCTTGATATACGCCACCTTCTCCTGCAAGAAAGCGGAACGTGTGCCTGGGTGATGTGCCTGTCATGGTTGAATAGCTGCCAATGTGTGTGGCCTGTGAGTTGTGGGTGGGCGGCTCGAAACAGTGGTAATGTGTAAGGGTGAGAGGAAGCATCTGATTGGAAGAGTTGAGTACTGATGGAAAGAGTTTATTGGTATGTGGGTGATGGGGGTGTGGTGCGTGGTGCAGTTGGTGGGAGACGCCACTTGACAGTTGACCTCACTCACCTTGACCACCCATGTCAAAGCATTGAATTCTTCCTTCATTGCATTCATGTTCATGATGCTGTTCGCCTGGCATTGACTTCATCCCCCGCTGCCTCCCACTGCCTTTTGAGTATATATGTGGAGGGCCTCTTGCCCCCCCCCCCCCCGCCTCCCCCTGCGGATATAGGATGTACCCCCTTCTGTCCACCTCTTGCACCCAAGGTCTCGAGTGCATCAGCAGAGAACCTTGGTGCATGCACTCTCGCAGACCTGGTATCAACTCAGATCGGCAGATTGGTGAGGTCTGATGTGCAGATTGGAGGATGTGGGATTTAGTAGTGTGCAACCTTTATTCAATGTTTTAACATAACTCATCATTGTGTAAACATAGGGATGGGATCTGCATCTGTGTTTTATGTATGCGATGTCTGATCTCTGTTCAGACTCCATGCAGACAGTAGACTGTTATTTTCAGCAAATAACAGGTACCAGCTACCTTTAAGAGATTTTTAAGAAACATCCTCCCTTTAAGAGATTGAGCTCCCTCTGGTGGTGGAAAGTGCAAATTGCATTGATTCCACGTGCAAGGCCCGGAAAGGAACGCGGATCGCAGGTCAAGTGCTCCCATGGGTCCAAACTTGCGTCCTGCCTGCGCAGGTTCTGTCAGGCGTGGGGTGGTGGCACATCGCGCTATCATCGCCCAGAACGGACCCTTATCCAACTTTTCCCCCAATGTCTTTGCAGGCAGACCCCATTGAGTTAAAAAAATAACAATGGGTATGAATAAAGTAAACCAAGAATGTTAAGGAAATTAAGACAAGACTTAAAGAGAAATTACCAGATATACGGAGGATCTTTATTCAAAATATTTGGAATAATCTGCCAGAGAGTTTAGTGCACGCAAAACATAAGGAACATTAAAAAATAACAGCTGGGCAATGACCATCTCCAACAAGAGAGAGTCCAACCACCTCCCCTTGACATTCAACGGCATTACCATCGCCGAATCCCCCACCATCAACATCCTGGGGGTCACCATTGACCAGAAACTTAACTGGACCAGCCATATAAATACTGTGGCTACAAGAGCAGGTCAGAGGCTGGGTATTCTGCGGCGAGTGACTCACCTCCTGACTCCCCAAAGCCTTTCCACCATCTACAAGGCACAAGTCAGGAGTGTGATGGAATTCCCTCCACTTGCCTGGATGAGTGCAGCTCCAACAACACTCAAGAAGCTCGACACCATCCAGGACAAAGCAGCCCGCTTGATTGGCACCCCATCCACCACCCTCAACATTCACTCCCTTCACCACCGGCGCACTGTGGCTGCAGTGTGTACCATCCACAGGATGCACTGCAGCAACTCGCCAAGGCTTCTTCGACAGCACCTCCCAAACCCGCGACCTCTACCACCTAGAAGGACAAGAGCAGCAGGTACATGGGAACAACACCACCTGCACGTTCCCCTCCAAGTCACACACCATCCCAACTTGGAAATATATCGCCGTTCCTTCATCGTCACTGGGTCAAAATCCTGGAACTCCCTTCCTAACAGGTGAGAGAACCTTCACCACACGGACTGCAGCGGTTCAAGAAGGCGGCTCACCACCACCTTCTCAAGGGCAATTAGGGATGGGCAATAAATGCCGGCCTCGCCAGTGACGCCCACATCCCATGAACGAATAAAAAAAAGTACTGGGAGAGTGAGGTGACTGGAGAGGTGAACCATTCTGGGCCTAATAACCTTCCTCTTCTCCTTTACTTTTTTCATGTTAATTTTTCAAAAATATTTGTGTGCTCTTCAAGATGTTTTGTGCAAGGGAATGGAACTCTTCCCATTTCTCTAACCCAGTGTCAGCATCAAGCACTCCGAGGTCAGATACACAGAATACAGTTCTGCCTGCTCTGAGTCAGCCCCAACCTCAGGAAACCAACGACCCTCCTCTCCCTCCACATTACATTTTTTCACTGAGGGAGTGCTGCATTGTCACAAATGCTGTCCTTTGGATGAGAAATCAGGGGGTGATTTTGACTTAATTTAAAACTAAAGAATCTATTTGTTACGTTCACTCAGGATCAGCTCACTGGGACAGATCTTGACTTTGTGCGATAGCGTGAAACGGGTGATAACCAATCAACAGCCTGTTTCACATCTCTCCCGATTTTTATTTCCATTGAAATCACAGGGAGAGATGGACAACGGGCTGTGGACTCGCTACCACCCGTCTTACAATATCGCTCCAAATCAAGATCGACCCCATCTATTTCGACTGGTTAAAGAATCCCCATTATTCGAAAAAGAGCAGGAAATTCACCCGGTGTCCTGGCCAACATTCCTGTCTCAACCAACACCGCCAAAAGCAGATTAACTGGTCGTTCATTTTATTGCTGTTTGTGGGACCTTGCTGTGTGAAAAGAATGGCTGACCCATGTAACAATAGTAACTCTGCTTCAAAGCAGTTCATTGCAGGTGAAGCTCCATGGGACTTTAAGAAATGTGACAAAGGGGCTATATAAGTGCAGGCTCTTTCTGCTGAAGTGAGGTGGATTGAAATCTGCCGAGAAGTGAAATTATGGGCTGCTTGATTGTTTTTTTCAGTGGAGGCAAAGCAAGGAACTTAAAAAGACAGGATGAACAGGCAATGGAGGTACAGGGGAGCAGAGGTGATGATAGAATAATCGCACACACACTCTGGGTGGAGTGGGCTTCATGGGGCAAATGAGCTTTGCTTATACCTGCCTTTGTTCTCATTCATATGCTCAAAAGGTGAAAATCTGCTCGCTTTCACTGACTGGAAGGACACTGCCCAAGTTCTGGAGTGGCTCTATTCTTTCGACATGGGACGGAGATTTGTGGAGCACGCCAGGAGCTGATCCTGAGAGCCGCTCAATCCCAGGAAAAGCTCGAAGCACGATCCAGCCTTGAGTTTGTTTTCCCGGGGGATGGGGATGGAGGGGTCAGGCAGCCCCAGGTCGGCTCCCCAAGCCATTTCCAAGTTCCGATCCTGATTGAACATAAATGGAGCCACTCCCGACAGTGCCTCCTCACCTCTTACCCTCACCAACAAGGCACAGGGGGAAAGCAGATCCAAAATGGCAGATCCCTTGTCAGGACAGGACATTTGACATTTTTTTTATAGAAGCAAATTTTTTTTTACATTTCTCAACAATTTTAATGCGGCACCGGTGTGGTTGACTCTTAATGCAGTGGCCGAGTGAGCCACTTAGTTGTAACACCACATTCTCAGGGCAACGAGGGATGGGCAATAAACATCAGCCTTGCCAGCGACGCCCACATCCCAAGAATGAATTTTAAAAATAATAGAGTGGACAAAAAAGTCCCTCCTTATATTTTATTTCAGCTTTAAGAGTCTTTTCACAGCAATCAAAGTGCACTTTCATCCCACCCTTCCTGAACTGGATTTGAAGCTGGGCCCCAGAGCTGAAACAACAGTGTTCTAATACACTGGTCCCTGGATGAGACCTTATTTAAGTCACAATCACTCTCCCCAAAGAGGCAATCTGTAAATCCAAAGTGGGCAATCAATAACATTATTGCCCATTCAAGACTTTGCTTCTCCGCACCCTCCCCCACCCCCCCGACCCCACCCTCGCCAATTGGATTGATACACCATGGGCACATTGTAAGGGAGATAATTTAAACTGAATATGTCGCAGAATTGAAATATTACAAGGATTTAAATGCTGCCTGATAATGTTTTCCCCTTGAGATACAGCCAAGTTCTGTGGTGTTTCTGCGGATAAATAACACAATTCAAAAAACAACATGTTTAATGAGGTGCATTAGGCCAAATAATTAAGTTTCGACGGCACAAGGTGTATAAATCACAAGAGCGTCATGCAATGCACTTGAATAATTTATACATTTCATCCCTGATTGTAAATATTAGCTGGAAATGGGACTTGGACGTGCTCTGGGTTTGTCAGCAATCAATCACTTACGGGAGTTGCTCTGAGCACCATTTAATGGAACATCGCTGGGGTAATAGCCCGAAACTGCTCTGCCATTTTTATCCACTTCAGCATGCAAATGAAGCTGTTAATATCTTCTGTGGAGAGAGAGGTGTGTGGTCCCCTGGAGGACGCGGGAGGCAGGAACTCCGCACAGCTCAGAAAGGACCAGGACGCTCGATGTGGTGCATTGGGGCAGCGCTCTCACTTGTCTGAGTTAAGAAGATTGTGGGTTCAAGTCCCACTCCAGCGACTTGAGCACACAACCTGGATTGATACTTCAGTGCGGTGCTGAGGAGGTTCTGTCTTTCGGATGAGATTTTAAACCGAGGCCCCGTCTGCCCTCTCAGGTGGATGTAAAAGATTCCATGGCACTATTTCGAAGAAGATCAGGGGAGTTCTCCCTTGTATCCTGTTCAATATTTATCACTCAGCCAACAGCTAAAAAACAGATTATCACATTGCTGTTTGTGGGACTTTGCTGTGCACAAATTGGCTGCCACGTTTCCGACATTATAACTACACTTCAAAAGCCCTTCATTGGATGTAAAGTTCTTTGGGACGCCCTGAGGTCGTTAAAGGCGCGATATAAATGCAAGTCTTTCTTTCTCTCCTCCTTATCGACACAGCAGGTCCCACTGCTTAGTTGTGAGCTGGGGGTGTGGGGATTCACTTCAGTGTTCGTGGGGCAAGGAATGTCAACGACTGGGTCTCTCTGAAGCCTCTGTTGGCAAAGGCAGTGATTGGTTCGCCAGGTGCAGAGTAAAACTCCCTCTCCTCATCCCCAACAATGTGCTTTGAGACTCAATCTCAGAAGGCTTCATGTAACTGCACCAGAGTGAACGTCCACCTCTGCATAGACCAGACTTGTATTCCCTCGAGTGTAGAAGATTATGGGGTTATCTAATTGAGATGATTAAAGGATTTGGCTGGGCAGATATGCTCTGGAATTCTCTTCCCAAACCCCTCCTCCTCCCTTCCCTCCTTAAAACCCATCCCTTTGACCTAGCTTTTGGTCACCCCTGCTAATAGCTGCTCATTTGGCTCGGTGGCCATTTTGGCCTGATTACGACTCTGTGAAGCTCCTTGGGATGTTTTCCTACTCGAAAGGTGCCAATAAATGCAAGTTGTTGTTGCTGTTGTTGCATAAACGGGAGTTGTTGTTGTTGTTGTGCAGATGCAAGTTGTTGTTGTTGTATAAGTGCAAGTTGTTGTGGCTGTCACTTGGGGGAGAAAAGCTCGGCCCGAGTGACGAATACCCCAAACAGATGGCACCACGTGTGCCGGTACTGCCAGCACTTTCAACAGCGATGTGTAGAATGGGGAAATGTCAGAGCTGTGTGTGCAAGTGTATCCACATATTTCCCCACACAGGCCTCTGTGAAACTGCAACTGAACAAAGCTGATAGATAAAAATAATTGTCCATGCTCTCATTACAATTAAATGGCAACAGTGAAACACAATTCTTTTGAACTTTAATTTCCTCGGAGTGCTATTTTCAGCATTTGATTAACATATTGGTGTTAACACTGCTGCCCATGCTAATTTAATGCAGTCATTAACCTGTTTATTTTAAACGGTTTATTGGCCACATTAGAATAGAGCGTGTAAACCAATGTGTCAAAAGTGGCACCAAGATGAAATTAAATCCCCTCCTGTGTCAGCATCAAGCACAGTCAGGTAGCATGGGTTAGATGCCAAATAATGTTCCCCCAATTCTGCCCCAACAGTGTGCCATCTTCAACAGGTCACCCTCAACTGCACCACTTGGACAACTTCAGCATCCTCTCTGCTAAAATGCTATTTCAGTGACAAACATCTGGCAGTCCTGTGCTCCAGTCTTACGCTTGCTCGGAACTGGATTGAGATTTCATTCATTACCCCTACAGCTACAGGAGAGAAGAGATCATCATCACAGCAGCCTGGACGAGGCTTGAAACAGAGTTTCAGACTGATTCAAACTGAGATGAAACATTGACAATTACTGAAGTAAGGGAACATCTATAAACGCTGATATTATATCATTGCATTTTCCTTCCTTTAAAACAAACATTTGCATTCATTTAAAACCAAATGGTTTCCTCACTCCATCATCACTTCTTGTTCCTAAGAATCCCTTCTTAACAAAGGAAGGAAAAAAGAAAGACTTGTATTTAGACAGCGCCTTTCACAATCTCAGGACATCCCAAAGCGCTTTACAGCCAATCAAGTACTTTTGAAGTGTAGTCATTGATGTAATGTTGGAAACGCGGCAGCCAATTTGTGCACAGCAAGATCCCACAAACAGCAATGTGATATTGACCAGATCATCTGTTTTAGTGATGTTGGTTGAGGGATAAATATTCTCCAGGACACCGGCGAGAACTCCTCTGCTCATTTTCAAAATAATGCCATGGGATCTTTGACGTCCACCTGAGAGGGCAGATGGGTTCTCAGTTTGATGCCTTACCTGAAAGACGGCACCTCCAACAGTGCAGCACTCCCTCAGTACTGCACTGGGAGTGTTAGCCTGGATTTCGTGCTCAAGTATCTGGAGCGGAACGTGAACCCACAACTTTGTGACTCAGAGGCCAGAGTGGTACCAACTGAGCAGAGTGCTCCCACAGTAGAACAGCTCCCTGGCCTATCACCCATCCCTCCACTGCCCCCCATTACAGCCCAACATCAGGAGCTCACGGGATGGAAAGTCCAGCTCTTTGAATCTTTTCGTCTTTTTTATCCAACAAAATCTCAATGAGATCCCGAGGCCCTGCACTGCTTTTTAAAAAAAAAAATTAAGAAACCAATTTTTTAAAAATTGAGAAACCAATTTTAAAGGACCAAGGCCCACACATGCACGACAACATCATGTTATAAAGAGTAGGTGAGAAGGTCAGGTAAATTGTGAAGTAGGGGTTAAATGATGTTCAATTCGGTTTGCAAAGGAAGAGAAGCCTGAGGGAGGGAAGGAGTTTCAGCTCCAGTTTAGAAAGAACAAGATCAAGTAGGAGACTCTGCAGTGAGGAGCTGATTTCAACACAATGAGGATACTGGGAGGAGGGAGAGAACACATGGGGCAGCACATTGGGAGGAACAAAAGGGGAAAGTTCAGTGGAGCAAAGACCATCATGGTAACAATTAAAAAAAGAGAAAGGCTCTGATCGAGGAAGGTGAGAAAAGGACTGCCGACCAAACAAGCTTTTTCCTGCATCCTGTTCAGGAATATGGGATGGAAAATAGGAACAGGAGTAGGCCATTCAATTTATCAATCACTGTATCTGCTGTGTTGAATCCTTGATCAGATCACCCCGCAATCTTCTAAACTCAAGGGAATGCAAACTAAATTTATGCACCCTGTCTTCAAAATTTCACCCTCGAAGGCCGAGAACCATTGTGGGGTTTGCAGAGCTTCGAGGGAGAACTCCACACTCTCATATTATCATCTTGTCCACAAGTGAAGAATGGGGGAGAAAAAGCTGTGTTTTTGACTCAGTTTCGATTGCCCTGTAATGATTACCAAAAATCTCATGGGGCTCGAATTTAGCAGGCCTGCGGGTTCCCAGCGGGTGGTCCTCCGGGAGCGTGGAAAACGCGGACGGCTAATCGTGTGCGTCCCCCACGCGATCGCGGGATAATTGGACCGATTAAGCCCTGCTTCCGGGTTCTGCGCTCCCCAGCTGCGTGCCGGCCGGCTGCGCATGCGCAGTACCGTCGACGCGATGTAGGAGCTCCAGTTAAAGGGGCAGTCTCCCAAAGCCCCTCCTGCTACAAGCAAGCGGTTTGAGACGATGGCTCAGCAAAGGGGAAAGGCTGCGCCCCGTTTTTCAGACCTGGCACTGCAGCTGATGCTGGAGGGCGTGAGGAGGAGGAGGGAAACACTCTTCCCAGAAGATGGACGCAAGTTCCCTGCCGCCGCAACCAGGAAGGCATGGGCAGAGGTGGCGGCGGAGGTGAGCAGCAGGGGCAACACCCCAAGGACTTGGGAGCAGTGCCGCAAGCGCTTCAATGACCTGACTAGGTCTGGCAAGGTGAGTACACCAACGCACCCTCCCACATCCCGTCCCCACCATCACGCCAAGCAGATCACAACCCCCTCCTGCACAGCCACCACTGCGCTCCATCAGCAATCCTCACAGCCACTCATTCACTATCCTCGCCGTGCACGCAAGTACCCACCGTCCCTGACCCCACCCGAACACTACCACACACCCCAATCCCCATGCAATGGGATGGGCACGTGGCCCACGCTTCCTCCCATCCATCCGCGCCACGCTCAACCCAACCACACCGATGCTCGATGCGTCTCATGATGCAATACGCACCCACTCACACATCTGTGTTTTGCCTTCACAGGAGAAGAGAAGCAAGAACAATAGGGAAAGGGCACGCACCGGAGGTGGGCCGCCGCAAGTGGTGGAGCTCACCGACGCAGAGGTGGAGGCGCTCGACCTCGCCCGCACGCGACATTGCCTGTCGGTGGCCGATGGCGAGTGTGTCGCTGCCGAAACGGCCGGTAAAGCTGACACTCAACCCCCTTGATCGCGAGTTACCGTATCATCACCTGCCATCAGGCGCACTGTCAAGTTGGTCCACATGCCTCAAAGTGCCCTCTGTTCTCTTGCAGGTCCGTCTTTGGGTGAAGCGATCGTGGAGGGCGATTCCTCAGAGGACATGGCGGTCTCTGAGGGTGCATCGTCACATCAGAGCCAACCATCCACCAGCGCAGAGACACGCACCTCGGTGGGTCCCCCTCGCCAACTAGTTGGGGTTGCACTTGGTGAGTCACCGCGCACGAGTGAGCATGAGCAGACCCTGGTGGCAGGGGCAGCCGCGGAGGGTCCGCGACGGAGGGAGCACTCATCTCCAGGCTCTGCTCAGCCGGACCCAGATGCTGAACCCAGGGGGCCACCAGTGAAAAGGAGAGTCGTCGAGGGCCACCAGCTAATTGCTGAGGTACTGGCAGAGGTGCCGCGCGCATTGTCCATAATAGCGCAGGCGATGGAGGAGTCCACCTCCTGCATGTGGGCATTGGTGGCGCAGGCACAGGAGGGTACCGGTGACACAGTGTCGCAGGTAGGTGCGGGACTGTCTGCGGTGGAGGACAGGCTGGCCTCCCTCGAGCGTCACGCACAGCTCCAGATCGAGTCCATGCAGGCCCTGACAACGTCTGTACGGATTCAGGGTGAGCAACATTCCGACGCCACCAACAGGCTGAGGGATACACTAGGGGTGGCCTTGCAAGGCCTCACACATGCCATCCAAACTGCCGTCCAGCAGGGTGGAAGGGGTGATGTGGGCCGAGGCCAAGAGAGGGATGATGGTGACCGGGGACATGGAAGCGGGGACGCCTCTCAAGGCGCCCCCACGTCCCACCCGTCGCCCACCTCTCAACCAGTACCTGCAATGGTGCCTCCTCTCCAGGTGGCCGAGTCTGCCCCTGCCCCGGTGCAGGAGGAGCAGTCTGTGGAGGTGCCGTCACGGGCACCGAAACCCAGGGGCCGTCCGCCAAAAGCATCCACCCGGTCAAGGCAAGAAGACGAGCAACCTGCCACTACCTCTGCTGGAGCCACAGGGGTAGCACCACGTAGGGGTTCCCGGAAAAGAATTGCAAAGGCCTTATAATCACAAAGGGAATACACCAGGGTGTTTATTATTTCGTACTTTTTTTCTTATATAATGTCACATTCGAGATATTAAATAGTCTATTCTCACCACTCCTGCCACCTCTCGTCCATTCTTCCGCGGCTTGTGCAATAGTTGCGTTCCGTGGAGGCCATCATGACGGCGAACACCTGCTGCCGCCCATTGGGCACACTGCTGTGGGTGCAGGATTACTGGCAGCACTCTTCAGTGGAGGGGGCTGGTATGGCCGCTCGCATGTGCAGGTGAGGAGATGCGAGCGCCTCGCAGTGTCTGACTCTAGGAGAACCGTTGACGTATGAGTGCCTCCCTGGCCCGGCGACCATCCCGGTGAGTCGCGGCTCGGCGCATGGGTCGTCCAACATCCTCTGGCGCGTCCTCCTCCTCCGCCGCCTCCTCCTCCTCCTCCTCCTCCTCCTCGCCCTCGCCTTCCTCAATGTGGGTGGCGGGTGTGGATGGGGCCTCCTCCAGCGGCACCCCTCTCTGTTGGGCCATGTTGTGCAGGGCACAGCAGACAACTATGATTCGTCCCACTCTGAATGGTGTGTATTGCAGCGCTCCCCCAGAACGATCAAGGCACCTGAAGCGCATCTTGAGAAGCCCTATGGTCTGCTCAATTGTAGACCTGGTAGCAGTGTGGCTGTCATTGTACCGACGCTCCGGCTCGGTGATGGGGTTCCTCAGCGGTGTCATGAGCCACGTGTGTAGGGGATACCCCTTGTCGCCGAGGAGCCAGCCGTTGCCGGCGTTGGGTGCCTGCAGGATGGGCGGGACGGCGGACTCCCTGAGGACGAAGGCATCGTGGCAGCTGCCGGGGTATCTGGCGCACACGTGTAGGAATCTCTGGCGGTGGTCACAGATGAGCTGGGCGTTCATGGAGTGATACCCCTTCCTGTTGATGAACAGCCCTGGCTCATGCGGAGGTGCCCGTATTGCGATGTGGGTGCAGTCGATTACACCCTGCACCCGTGGGAAGCCGGCCATGGCATGGAATCCAACCGCCCTCTCCATCTGGCTGCGCTCGTCCATGGCGAAGTTGATGTAGTGGGAGGCCCTGCGGAACAACCCATCGGTGACCTGCCTTATGCACTTGTGTGCAGAGGACTGACAGACCCCGGTGATGTCCCCGGTGGCACCCTGGAAGGAACCGGATGCGAAGAAGTTGAGGGCAGTGGTGACTTTGACGGCGACAGGTAGGAAGATGCTGCTTGGTCCATCAGGGAGCGGCTCGTCGTTAAGGAGGCTGCAGATGTCGGCGACTACCTGGCGATTGACTCTGAGCCTCCGTATGCACTGCTCCTCGGAGAGGTCCATGAAGCTGAGCCTCGCTCTGTACACCCTGTGCGGAGGGTAGTGCCTCCTGCGACGCATCTCTCTCTGCGGTTGCCCTCCCTCCTGCTGTGCAGGTGGGTGTGCCGCAGCACCGTGTTGGGGGGCCCCACCTCTCCGAGGCGGACGGCGTGGACTGCGAGGCTGCTGGGGCTGGTCATCCTGTTCGTCCTCCGACGATGTCAACGCACCACCCATCTGGCAGGTGTTGGTCTGAGGGGTTGTGCAGGGTAGGTGGGTGGGTCCTCGGACTGGGGCTGCGGTTTCGTGTCGGTCTGTCCTCTGGCTTGGCGGGGGGTGGTGGAGGGCAGGGGTTGCCCTATGTGACGCGGTGGCCTCCTGCATGGGTGAGGGCTCTCCCCCGTGGAGCGCACCTTGGCACCTGCCACAGGCTGCTGGCTGCAACACGCCTGGTTGGAAAGGTACTGTTTCCCCCAGTGTGGGAAACTCACTGCCTTGAACCTAAAATCCCACACTTCCTCTTTTGACAGCTGCTTCAGCTCATTAACTGACCACAACGAGCAAGTTAAGTACTCTCAAGTGGAACCCCGCTGGCTTTAATTGCCTGCGGGATTCCCACCAGCGGGGCTTGCGCGCGCAGCCCCGCACGTCAGCGCGGTACCCGGAAGTGGCCGGGATTTCGTCGCGATCCGGTCACGTGACCGGAGATCGGGATTTTCGGGGCCACCCCGCTGGGAACCCGCCGGAAACGCGATCGCAAAATCGAGCCCCATGGTGTTTGCTCACCATCTACTCATATGATGTGATTAACTTGGATCCCATGTACCACAGGCTGCAGTTGACTTAACATCTTAACGAAGTATATTTCTGATTAAAGCTGAGAATTCTAATGTTCCAAACCACATCCCATTCATTCCCAGTGTATACATTTCCTGATCGTTTTAAAATGGTTACAATAAATACAAAATCCAAGTATAAAATATTCCCCAATTAGCCATTTAATGCTCTTCACACGAAATACAGACAGTCCACTGTCAGCAATTTACCTTGAGGCAGCAATAGATTATCAAAGTCTAATCACTTTTCTGTAAAATGTGCATTTGCTGTGTTTTTTTTTCCAGATTCAATTGCTGTGCGGATGATTAACTGAGCTGAGGTAAACAAAGTTTTTGCTGAATTTCTGTTATTATCTCCATTTTCAAAGATGCCACGTTGAAGCAGAATTCAAGCAGAATTCATCTTGCAGAACCAATCAAGATTCAATCATACCAAGTTACTGCACTGTCGCATCTGCAAGCACCTTTTATTCTCCTTCTTGCATGGTGTTTTTCTTCCCACGTGTTGTCCTTCTCTGTTCTGTTGAATGGACGTGAAGACGCCATGGGTTGTAGCCGAGAAATTTGGCTGTTTCTCGGGCACTAAATGGCCTTCCACACCTCCAATATGGCAGGCAGGAAGCACACGCTCATTACAAGCTGGAAGTGCGCCACTCACCATATTGGTAAAGGCCAAAATATCAGCGTGCAGTGCCCACGCCGAAACAGGTGTTAGACCCTTTGCATTTGCAAATGAGGAGGCCCCTTTCGAAATATCCCCCCCTTTCCGATCGGCCCTCTTGGCGTCGCAGAGTCCCGATCCTCCATTCCGCTTTGGCAGCCAGCTGCTTGGGCTCGTCTGTTCGGGGTCCGCAGCTCGATGATAATGAGGGCCCGAGGCCCAAAAACAGGTGACCTTGGGCCTCGCCATTCAGGCACAGGGATCGTTCGAATTTCTCGGCCAAGATTTCAAATGGGCTCTTTATTCATAATAAAATCCCTTGTGGACCATTCACTGCTCCCCACACTCAACACCCAGCTCACCTCGCTCACCTGACGAAGGAGGAAGCCTCCGAAAGCTTGTGAATTTAAAATAAAATTGCTGGACTATAACTTGGTGTTGTAAAATTGTTTACAATTGTCAACACCCAGCGGCAGATGCTGTCCATGCATATCTATGTAAAATTGCTCAGCCTGTGCTCCAGATGGCTCTGCACTCGGAGTCCAAACCAAAGGCGGCTGCTTCAGCCCGCCATTTCACCTGGCTTCACCACTTGGGTGACCAACCCTCCAGGATTGCCCTGGAGTCTGCAGGAATTAAAGATTAATCTCCAGCAGACTGCTGTGAGCAACACCCAGGAGAAAAATCACATTAAAAAAAAATGGTGTTTTTTAATTTAATTTTCTTTGAACTCTTTTGTTTATCAGACATGGAAAGAAAAGCCGTTTGACTGACAGTCAAAGAATCAGGTAATGAAGAGTCTTTTCTCTTCCCGACTGGCCGCGGGAAGGCGGTGCACCCCGAGGATGGACGTGTCGGGCGACCGATGGCGGGAGGTCATGTGTTGAAACCTCCAGGAATATATTCACCCAGATTTGGCAACCCAAAGTGCAGCCTGAACTGAGGAAAACCCGGTGAGTGAAACTTTGGAAATTGGTGTCCCTGCTCAAAGCCGGAGGGAAGGATGTCAAGGCCGGGTGGGAGGGGGGCATGAATTGAGGGTGGGAGCCGGGGACCTAAGGTGATCAAGGTCTTACTCAGCTTGGCCTCTTCCGGCCACTCTGCTGCATCCCGCCAGGTTTCTCTGGCTGCTTTGACCACCACCCGCGTCGTGGTTAAAAAAACCATGTCGCAGCACCGATGTAATTGAGCTGCGACCTTTACATTTTAAATTAGGCCCTCGACTGCCTGCAGTCGGTGAAGATAAGATGTCGCCAGACGGGAATGGAGCGGCCATCGGCTAGTAAGTGGACTCGGCCTGATCTTAACCCCTCCCCCACGTTCCCCTCCAAGCCACACATCATCCCGACTTGGAAATATATCGGCCGTTCCTTCATCGTCGCTGGGTCAAAATCATGGAACTCCCTTCCTAACAGCACTGTGGGAGAACCTTCACCACACGGACTGCAGCGGTTCAAGAAGGCGGCTCACCACCACCATCTGAAGGGCAATTAGGGATGGGCAATAAATGCCGGCCTCGCCAGCGACACCCACATCCCATGAACGAATAAAAAAAAAATTCTCGCCGGGCGAGGGTTGGGGGGAGGGAATTGAAATCCACCCCCTTGTTAATGTATTTTTGCTGACTTTGCCACTTGCCTCGAAAACTCCCCTCCCTCCGATTTTATGGGACAGCCACTCCTAGCATAAATTGGGCCAGTATGTTTATTCCAGGGTCTTTCCAAATACTCCTCCCCAGTAATGTGCAGACAGCTGTCAGCCCAATTCCCCTGCCCGCCACCCCTCCCCACATCCCCCCCACCTCAGCTCTGAAACTTGACAAAGTTTAATTTCCGGCTGCCTAATTAGCAATCCTGACACTGGTCCAGTTTAAAATAAAACCTGCACGAAGTCAAAAGATTAAATACTCCAGAAGGGAAAATCTCTTTTCGAGCTGATTCATACAAGTTGCTTTGGACCATAATTCAAGGATTATGTCCTGTGTGACTTGAATGACTAATCCCTCGTCAGAAAGAATGTCATTGACCAGTGTCAAACAAAAAGTCTTTTCCTGACTTTTTACATACTTACTTCAGGCAATGTGAAACTTCTGTTTAATGGACAGGATTCTTTGTTTGCATTCCCTTGGCATGCATTCACTTGAGTATCGAAGAATGAGGGTTGGCCTGATCGAGGTGCTTAAAATGCTGAAAGAATTCAATCGGGTAGATACAGAGAAACTATTTCCTCTGATGGGGGAATGAAGGACGAGGGGTCACAATCTTAAAATCCAAGCCAGGCCATTGAGGAGGGAAATCAGGAAGCACTTTTTCAGACAATGGGTCATAGAAATCTGGACTTCTCTCCCCCTCAAGACTGTTGACACTGGGGGACAATTGGAGCTTTCAAGACTGAGATCTTAGATTTTAAGGGTAGAATAGTATTTTTGCAGTAGCAATATAGTTGCCTCTGTGACGCTGCACCTAAGTGTGAGGGAACTATGGGTGTCAGCCGTGACTCAATGTTAGCACTCACGGCTCTGAGTCAAGTCCCACTCCAGAGACTTGAGCATAAAACCTCGGCTGACGTTCCAGTGCAGTGCTGAGGGAACGCTGCACTGTGGGAGGTGCCGTCTTTCGGATGAGACGTTAAACTGAGGCGCTGTCTGCCCTCTCAGGCGGCTGTCAAAGATCCCATGGCACCCTTCTCGCTGCCCTGGTCAACTGCAACGGAGAAAATTTCTTCCTCACCAAGTGCGGCCCACCTTTAAGAACAGGAGCAGCAGCCCTTTAACAACTGCTCGCCCCGGGTATCCTGTCCATTGACACCTCCCCCCCCACCCCGCCCTGATGTCGTGCATCAGCCAATCTGTACAGAGAGCACTACTGTATTCGTCAGATGAACTGACCTTGTGAAATGACATGAGGTCAGTTTAATTTGCTAGCGGTAAATGCAGTGGTCCCGTCTCAGCTGTGAGTCTACAGCCCCTCAGGAAAATAAGACCGAACGCTGGAGAAAAAAAAATAACAGCACTATTACCTTTTAATATATTCACTGAGTGAGTTAGACATCACATTTATCCAGCACCCCATGCTATATTAATATCAATTAAATAAACGCTCATAACTTTTATAAGTAATTAATTAAAAGATACAGAGGGGAGACATTTCAGCTTTACAAATTATATGCGGAACCTGAACTCTGATCCTCTATTGCCTGTCTTACATAGAGCATTCAGAGTTCTGCACGCGAATTTGGTAAAGCAATTTATTTTTTTATTGTTAACTCCCAGGATTAAAGTACAGAGGCGGTGGCTTTAATGAGTTATTTCAGCACGATTAAATTTAATGCAGAGCTATCCTGATCACCAGCCTGCTGACACTGGCCAACTGCTTCACCACATTATCGTCATTTTTTTTTTGTCAAATGTTTATTGGTATCGTGAAATGAATTCATCTCTGCTCCCGACACTTCACTGTCCTTCTCTGGTTTCCTCCCCTCCCACCTTGAAAGTACTGACTCCCGCCAGGAAATGGCCTCCAATCCCTCAACCTCAACCTCACTGGCCGTTCTTCCAGTCTCGGCTGGCTGTGGGAATGATCTGGAGCGGAAATCAAACCAATAATAGAGACTGATCGCTCTGAAGCCCACAGAAGATGTCAACAAAGTGCAGAGCAACACTTGTTCTATTAGCCGAGGCAAAGTGTCCTCCTGCGTTCCCTGAAAGGAAGATGTGGCACTAGCAGCTTGGATTGCTTCAAGGTCAAATTGGGCCAGTATCCTGAAGAGAAACGCATGATAAGTGACAACTGCAGGAACAGCTGGAAGGCAAACTAGATGGGCCTATGGGCCGAGAAATTCCTGCATAATTCCCCCACCGTGCTGATATTTGGGGTGGGTGGGGTTGGAAAATTTGCCCGAGGGGTGCGCTCCGTCAGGTCTCGCCCTCCCGATTTCCCTGGCTCCCAATGTTGCTGGCTCAGTGGCAGGCAGAGCACCAAAATGCAAATCAGGGAAGGACATCCCCTGACGTATTTCCCACGATTGTATCCTTTGAATAGCACCTGCAAGGGTCAGCTGTTAGGCGCAGGCGTCCAGCATTCGAAGGAAGGCGTAAGGCTCAAGAACGTTCCTTTTTTTTTTGCAAGCCAGAGCCTGGGCAAGCACTCGCCCAGAGCAGTCACCAAAAAAAATGCCGTGAATTTTGGTGAGGTTTGCAAGCAACCCAGATGACGGCGATACCCTTACGATATGGCAGGCCTCTGAGGCCCCTGATTTGGTGTGGCTCCTTGGTGGAGGCCAGTGAAAGAGTAAAAATTTAAATGAGAAAACTTACCTTCTCCTGTTGTTGGCAGCCGACCTCGACAACACACCTGGCTCTCCGAGCAGCGGTGGTGCAGAGACAGGCCACAGCTCCAGCTCTTCACAGGTGCCCTTCTGCTGGGGCACCAATTGGGCAAACGTCGAGGAAGATGAAAAGAAAGAACTTGCATTTATATAGCGCCTTTTTGCAATCTCAGGATATCCCAAAGCACTTCACAACCAATGAAATGCTTTTGAAGAGTTGTCACTGTTGTAATGGAGGAAACACAACATCAAATTCCCACAAACCACATTGAGATAATGTGTTTTCGTGATGTTGGTTGAGGGATAAATATTGGCCCAAGGACACTGGGGAGAAGACCCCTGCTCTTCTTTGAAATAGTGCCATGGGATCCTTTCCATCCATCTGCTGGGGTGGACTGGGTTTAACATCTCATCTGAAAGACAGCACCGCTGACTGTGCAGCACTCCATCAGTGCTACAGTCAATGTCAGCCGAGATTTTGTGTTCAACTCTCTGGCGTGGAGACTTGAACCCATAACCTTCTGACTGAGAGCTGCGAATGCTCCCCACTGAGCCATGGCTGTCATGGGAGGCAGTGAACACTCGCTTGATGCTGGTGCACAAACATCTCTCAACTTGATGAACACAGAATTCACTGGGAAACAAAAGAGTTAAATTATGAGGCTGTAATTATCACTTGAACATTCTTCTCATTTATATTGGAAACAGCTTTTACTTCTCTCTGGTATCATTTTCTACCATATTGGAAATTCCCTAAATGGGAATTAAAGTGAAAAATGAGAGAAAGGAGGGAGAAACAAGCGTGAAAACTTGATATTTTAATAATGTGACACAGAGCTAGTTTACACTTCTGATTCCATGGCCCATTGGGACTCTATAAATCCAACTGTATAACGACATTATTCAAATATATTTGTACATTATAAAAGAAAACTGTACAATTTCAATGAGTTATACATTACAAATGCAAAGCAGCTCTGTGGGAAATGACTAAAACAGAATGCACAGCCGTGACCAAGGTGGTGATGGGGATTGAAGGGATTGGGGAAGAATCGACTCAATGGCTGATTCAATGCAGGAAATCAGCAACTGCTGAATGACACGTGTTGTATCGGAGAGCTTCACTCCCCACCCTCCACACACACATACATACACACACGTGCACACATGCATGCACACACAAATACATGTACACTCACACACGTTCACATACAGAAATACACATACATGCACATGCACGCATGTGCGCACACAAATACACATGTGCATATACATGCACAAACGTGCGCACACACACACAAATGCATACTCACGCACACAGGCACAAGTACACACATGCATAAATACGCACGAGCATGCACAGAGATACACGCACACGCACACAAATGCACATGTCGCCAACGTAGTTCAGCGAACACGGGTGATTGGAGAACGGGCAGCAGAGTTTTTGGATGAGCTCAAGTTTATGGAGGGTGGAAGATGGGAGGTTGGCCAGGAGAACATTTGAATCGTCAAGTCTGAAGGTAACAAAAGTATGAAGGTACATTTACATGATGGGGTGCAGTGGATGGAAGAGCATCTGAGCCACCCAACTTAATCCCACTTGCCCACATTTGGTCCGTAGCCCTGCAGGTCACGGCTCTTCAGGTGCACATCCGGATATTTTTTAAATGAGTTGAGGGTTTCTGCCTCGACCACCCTCTCAGGCAGTGAGTTCCCGACCCCCACCACCCTCTGGGTGAAAACATTTTTCCTCATTTCAGCTCTAATCCTTCTACCAATCACTTTAAATCTATGCCCCCTGGTTATTGACCCCTCCGCAAAGGGAAACAGGTCCTTCCTGTCCACTCCATCTAGGCCCTTCGTAATTTTGTACACCTCAATCAAATCACCCCTCAGCCTCCTCTGTTCCAAGGAAAACAACCCCAGCCTATCCAATCTGTCATAATAGTGAATCAGACCACAGGTGAACAAGGAACTCACGGCTCTAGTCTGCCAGGCCAAGTAGTCAACCTCAACACCAACGACAATAGGCACTCTACATTTCTACATCCCCTCTCACCCGGGGTAACATCTCGGAACTGGAGAAGGCTGGACGGGAAGATGGAAAGATTGAGGTGGGGATCGAAAATGAGATGGGAGAGGTGGATCCTTTTGAGTTTTGGTTTTTTTCTACAAGTGGTGGTCCTGACAAGCTGGCACGATTTACTTTGAGGAACATCTCGCAGGATCGATCCCTGATCCTGTGCTGGTTTGAGTCAAGTTGCTCGTGAAGATTCAACACTCGCCTCCCGCTGCAACGGTGGGAGAATTCAGTCAGGGGGCCCATCCCTGTGTACTGTCCGTTGATCACTGCTGTGTGCCTGGTGTGAGTGTCAAGTGCGGGCTCATTTGTGAGAGCCCTCTTGGTTGAATAGCCCTGTTGACACGGTTGAATCTTGCAGAAGAATGGCTGCCAGGGTAAGGCACTGGAGGAGGCCCAGTATCTGTTGAACCTTGTTCCAGCTCCAATTGGTGCATTAAGCAAGAAAAGGGTAGAAAATCGAAGGGCAAAAACAAAAAGGGTTATCTATTATATATATTGTCTTAAAAGTGTGTTTCCCATTCATGTAGCTGAGCTCATTTTGAAATCACTGGTTCTCTGTTCCTTGGAATTTCTTCATTCACATCACGGCCTTCAGAAATGATTAAAAACCCTGTAAAACCATTACAACTGGATAGGAAATGGATCAAACGTGTTCTAAACTGGGCATTGTCTCGTACTGAGGCTTGGGACTTTGGGAAATTGCAGAGATTTCCCTGCGCATTGTGCAAAAATCAGCAATCAAGCAAAATAAGTGATGTTAAACTTGTATTGAACTGTGGTCCAGACCACACTTGGAGGACTGTGCACAGTTCTGGTCTCCATGTTACAAAAAGGATACAGAGGCACCGGAGAAGGTGCAAAAAAGATTTACAAGGATGAAACCAGAACTGAGAGGTTATATCTATCAGGAAAGATTGAACAGGCTGAGGCTCTTTTCTCGAGAAAAGAGAAGGATGAGGGGTGACCTTATAGAGGTCTTTAAGATTATGAAAGAGTTTGATAGGGTAAATCGCTGACAATTGCACAGTGTTCAGTTCCATTTGCAACCCCTCAGATAATGAAGCAGTCCGTCCCACATGCAGCAAGACCTGGACAACATCCAGGCTTGGGCTGATAAGTGGAAAGTAACATTCGCGCCAGATAAGTGCCAGGCAATGAC
Organism: Heptranchias perlo; assembly: GCF_035084215.1. Lineage (NCBI taxonomy): Eukaryota > Metazoa > Chordata > Chondrichthyes > Hexanchiformes > Hexanchidae > Heptranchias > Heptranchias perlo. Next base: position 41,961,658 of record NC_090348.1, on the reverse strand, counting down.
CATCTCCAACAAGAGAGAGTCTAACCACCTCCCGTTGACATTCAACGGCATTACCATCACCGAATCCCCCACCATCAACATCATGGGGGTCACCATTGACCAGAAACTTAACTGGACCAGCCACATAAATACTGTGGCTGCAAGAGCAGGTCAGAGGCTGGGTATTCTGCGGCGAGTGACTCACCTCCTGACCCCAATGCCTTTCCACCATCCGCAAGGCACAAGTCAGGAGTGTGATGGAATACTCTTCACTTGCCTGGATGAGTGCGGCTCCAACAACACTCAAGAAGCTCGACACCATCCAGGACAAAGCAGCCCGCTTTATTGGCATCCCATGCACCGCCCTAAACATTCACTCCCTTCACCACCAGTGCACAGTGGCTGCAGTGTGTACCATCCACAGGATGCACTGCAGCAACTTGCCAAAGCTTCTTCGACAACACCTCTCAAACCCGCGACCTCTACCACCTAGAAGGACAAGGGCAGCAGGCACATGGGAACACCACCACCTGCACGTTCCCCTGCAAGTCACACACCATCCCGACTTGGAAATATATCACCGTTCCCTCATTGTCGCTGGGTCAAAATCATGGAACTCCCTTCCTAACAGCACTGTGGGAGAACCTTCACCACACGGACTGCAGCGGTTCAAGAAGGCGGCTCACCACCACCTTCTCAAGGGCAATTAGGGATGGGCAATAAATGCTGGCCTTGCCAGCGACACCCACATCCCATGAACGAATAAAACAATGTGGAACTTGCGACCACAAGGAGTAGTTGAGGTGAACAGCACAGATGCATTTTAGGGGAAAGCTGGATAAACACATGAGAGAGAAAGGAATCGGAGGATATGCTGATAGGGTGAGATGAAGTCGGGTGGGAGGAGGCTCGTATGGAGCATAAACACCAGCATAGACGAGTTGGGCCGAATGGCCTGTTGTTGTGCTTCAAATTCTTTGTAATCTATGTAATTCTACATAATAGTCCCCGAGCTCCTCACAAGGCAATAACCCATTAGTATGGCCACGAACGGGGCAGAGCTCGTTAATGTCACGTCCACTGTGCGACTGCGACGGCTCAGGGCATCTAATGAGCTCCCTGTTAATGAAAGCGTTCCGTTTTTGAAAGAGCGGAGGCTTTATTCTCCTGTTAGTTTTAATAGAACCGACCCTTGGTTGATGAGATCAGCTTAGACTGCAAGCCGTCGGGTATAAACCTGATCCATTCTTCTCCAAACGACTGTGCTGCTGCTTAATTGGGTTTTGAGTAATCTCCCGCTGCTTCCGTGGAGTGGGAGCTGTGTGGAACTGTTTCACGACCTCGTTGTCATCTGATGCATAGGTTAAGCTCCGAGGCACTGACAGAAGTCATAATTACCACTGAGCAGCAGCACACAAGTACATTTCTTTACAGCTTTCATCACGTGTTTTCCAGAAGGTGGTGACTCATTCCAGTGCACAGTGCCACCGCTGCTGCCCGGCCACTCTGTGTATTTTAAAATTCATTCTCGGGGTGTGGGTGTCGCTGGCAAGGCCAGCATTTATTGCCCATCCCGAGATGCCTATTTGATAGAACTGAGTGGCTTGCCAGGCCACTTCAGAGGGCAGTTCAGAGTCAACCATGTTGGTGTGGGACTGGAGTCACATATCGGCCCAGACCAGGTAAGAACAGTAGGTTTCCTTCCCTGAAGGACATTAGTAAACCAGTTGGATTTTTCCAACAATCCGACAGCTCCGCGGTCACTTTTACTGATACCAGTTTTTTCTGGTTCCAGATTTTGTTTTTGAACTGAATTCAAATTCTCAAACTGCTGTGGTAGGATTATTAGTCCAGGCCTCTGGATTACTAGTCCAGTAACATAACCACTACACTACCGTACCCCTTTGTAAGCCGAGACAGTGGCCATCAGAGCCTATTAGTCTGGATGCAGAGGGCACATTATCACAACTAAACCTGATCCTGACCTAATCCGATGTCCACACGCAAGTACCTTCCGACTGGGGTCTCTGGACAGTGAAAAGGACCAGGAACTTGTTCTGATTCGATCAGATGACACACAAGAGTCTTGTTACAAAAATTAGGATGCATGCAATTAAAGGGAATGTAGGCACCAGCTGGCGACGGGACTGTGAGCAAGGAATCGGGGCGAAATAAATCAGATCAAGGAAAGTAAAATCGGCCGGGGTGGAGAACGGGCGGCCGATCCGATCTAATCCTGTCGGGTGTCAGCCGTGGCTCAGTGGGTAGCACGCTTGCCTCTCAGTCAGAAGGTTGTGGGTTCAAGTCCCAATCCAGAGACTTGAGCACAAAAATCTAGGCTGAAACATCAGTGCAGTACTGGGGGAGTGCTGTACTGTCGGAGGTGCCATCTTTTGGATGAGACGTGAAACCATGTGGACGTAAAAGATCCCACAGCAATATTCGATGAAGAGCAGGGGAGTTTTCCCGGTGTTCTGGCCAACATTTATCCCTCAACCAATATCAACAAAACAGATTATCTGGTTGACATCATAACGCTGTTTGTGGGATCTTGCTGTGTGCAAATTGGCTGCTGTGTTTCCTAAATTACAACAGTGACGACACTTCAAAAGTACTTCATTGGTTGGAAAGTGCTCTGGGACATTATGAGGTCATGAAAGGTGCTATATAAATGCAAGTCTTTCTTTCTTTTATCTCACAGGACGGCTTAGGTTAAAATTACCCCCAAGGTTTTTGGATTGCTGGGATTGATACAAATGATTTGGATACAGAAGCACAAGGGAACAGTATTGAGGTTTGCAGGTGACACTAAATTAGGTGGTGGGAGGGTGGCAAACTGTGAGGAAGAATGCAGGAGATTGTGGACAGGAGCAGACAGGTGGCAGAGGGAGTTCAATGCAGAGAAATGTAAAGTGGTACATTGTAGAAACAAAGTATATTCTAAATGGCACACTCTTCACAGAGCAGAGTATTAGGAGATCTAGGGATGCAGACACATAAATCTATAGAGCTGAGAATACAGGTAGAAAAGGCCGAAAAAGGCAAATGGGATGCTGGGTTTTGTACATACTGAAATTGAATATGAAAGGTGGCAGGACAAGTTGATACGGCTGTTTAAAAATGTATATGGCTTTATAAATTAGAGGCATAGAGTACAAAAGCAAAAAAGTTTTGGTCAACCTTTGTTAATTACTGGCTCGGCCGTAGGTGGCGTATTTTGTTCAATTCTGGGGGCACCACACTTTGGGAAGGATGTCAAGGCCTTAGAGAGGGTACAGAGGAGATTTACGAGAATGGTACCAGGGATGAGAGACTTCAGTTATCTGGAGAAGCTGGGATTGTTCTCCTTACAGCAAAGAAGGTTAAAGGGAGATTTAATAGAGGTGTTCAAATTTATGAAGGGTTTTGATAGAGCGGAGAGGGAGAAACTGTTTCCAGTGGCAAAAGTATTGATATTCAGAGGACACAGATTTAAGATAATTGTCAAAAGGACCAGGGGGGAGATGTGGAGAATTTTTTTCACGCAGTGTGGTGATCCGGAATACACTGCCTGAAAGGGTGGTGGAAGCAGATTCAATAGTAACTTTCAAAAGGGAATTGGATAAATACTTGAAAAGGAAACATTTGCAAGGCTATGGGGAAAGAGCAGCGGAGTGGGACGAATTGGATAACTCTTACAAAGTGCCGGCAAACGCACGATGGGCTGAATGGCCTCCTTCTGTGCTCGATGATTCCATGAAAGCAAGGAAGTGATGTTGAAACTTTAAAATTAGTTGTGGGATAGTTGGAATAATGTGTACCCATTATGGAAAGGGTTTTATTGCCATGGAAAGATTCACGAGAATGATATCAGGAGTGAAAGGTTCTAGTTGCAAAGAAAGAATTGGAAAATTGGGCCTTTTCTCACTGGAACAGAGAACCTGAAGGGGACCTCTCCGAAGTTTTCAAAATGATGAAAGATTTTTAGATAAGAAGTGAAACCAAGGCCCTGTCTGCCACTCAAGTGGACGTAAAAGAACCCATGGCATTGAGTAATTTGAGACATGACATGTGCTAAGTGCAGCCTCCACCACTGGGGATTTTCCTCGCCTCATGTCTGCGTCTATTGTGGACAAATTGATAGAGATTGATTGCCTAATTAGTCAACAACTCCATTATTGTTGTATCATGCGACTACCGGGCTGGCAGAAGACAAATTAGATGGATTTTGATCTTTGTTCATTTAGCAATTTCTATGTTCCTATTCGAAGAAGAGCAAGGGAGTTTTCCCATTGTCCTGGCCAACATTTATCCCTCAACCAACAGTGCTAAAAAGGAAACAAATTATCCGGTCATTTATCTCATTGCTGTTTGTGGCACCTTGCTGAGCACAAATTGGCTGCCGTGTTTTTCTACATCACAACAGTGACGACTCTTCAATATAAAAAGTACTTCATTGGCTGTGTAGTGCTGCGGGACGTTCCGAGGTCATGAAAGGTGCTGTTTAAATGGAAGTTCTTCTTTCTAAATGGTGAACAATTGTTTCTATCTGCTGCCTGGCAAATCAATCACAAGGAGACATATTCTGACGACGATCACTGGAAGAATGAAGGGAGAAGCTGAAAGTAATTTTTTCACAAAAAAGAGAAAGAGCAGGAAAGTGGAATTAGAGTAGACAGCTTCCGTTGAAAAACTAGCTGTTCGAAAGACGCATTGGGCCGAATGCTGCTCCTGTGCTGTCAATTCTATGGTTCTGTGATTGTTCTTCCCCCCTGCCCCAATCGGGTTGCCAACCCTCCAGGATTGCCCTGGAGTCTCCAGGAATTGAACATTAATCTGCAGCACACTGCTATGAGCAACTCAGGAGAAAAATCATCGAGGCATTAAAAAAAAATTGTCTTTTTCATTTTCTTTGAACACTTCTGTTTATTAGTTATAAAATATATTGGAGATGGGAATGAAAGGCTGTTTGGCTGACAGTCAAGTATCATCCAAAAGGGTAATGAAGAATCTTTTTGCTTTCCGATTGGCCGTGGGAAGGCGGTGCAACACGAGGATGGACGTGTCAGGCGACCAGGTCAAATGATGAAACCTCCAGAAATTCATTCAACCAGAGTTGGCAACCCGATCCCCCAAGGGTGGTGACACCACTGCTCAGGATGACGGCAGTTATCTCAGTGCAGACTGGGGAATGAACGTGGGATGAACGTACATCTAATGTATGGGTTAATGGCTTTCGTACTTGGCACTTCCTGGGCTCATTATTGCCAATCAGGATTAGTGCACATTGTTTTAGTGCTGTTTGCTTCCTGGAAATGATTGATTGACTGAAAGGAATGTGTTGCCTGCTACAGTAGCGTTCCTATTAAGGCTCATCCCTTCTCTCTAAAGACTCCCCTATCCTGTGGGATCCCCAATTACAAGACAGATGCAGGATAGATTTCACAGAACTGGCTGTTTTAATTTTATTTTCATGGGAAGCCAAGGTGAAGGGTCACGGCCCATAGTCCAGGCCAAAAAGAAGACAGAGAGGCCTGAAGAGAATGGGTCAGAGTAGGACTTGGAGCAAGGATTTCAACTCGGTGCGGATGCAGGGAGGATGAAGAGAAAACAGAAAGCAGCTTAGAAACAACCAGGGGAGGAGCACAGACCACAGCAGCATCGATAAAATAAAGGGAGAGAAGATAGGTCGTAATGAGGAGAGAGAGGCTGGAGGTTAGAGGTGAGGGCAACTCACCTGTTTGCAATAAGCTTTGTTCTTGTATCCTGCCCTGGAGTGTAAAGGAGGTGTCAGAAAAGCCTGTCCAGATACAGAGCAGCATTCAAGTCTTGAACATACTTGTACTCTGTGGAGAGTTCAGAGTGGTTACTGCAAGGGGAAAATTCAATCAGGGTCCGTTTTGGGCTGTGTTAGCGCAATACGCGACCACTCCACGCCTGATGGACCCTGTGAAGGCAGAACGCAAGTTTGGACCCATGGGAGCACTTACCTGCAATCGGCTTTCCTTTCCGGGCCTTGCACGTGGAATCAATGCAATTCGCACTTTCCATCACCAAAAGGAGCTCAATCCCTGAAAGGGAGGATGTTTCTTAGAAATCTCTTAAAGGTAGCTGGTCCTTGTTATTTGTTGAAAATAACAGTCGACTGTCTGCACGGGGTCTGAACAGAGATCAGACATCGCACACGTAAAACACAGATGCAGATCCCATCCCTATGTTTACACACTGATGAAGTATGTTAAAACATTGAATAAAGGTTGTGCACGACTAAATCGCACATCCTCCAATCTGCACGTCAGACCCCACCAATCTGCCGATCTGAGTTGGTACCAGGCCTGCGAGAGTGCATGCACCACGGTTCTCTGCTGATGCACTAGAGGCCTTGGGTGTAAGAGGAGGACAGAAGGAGGGACATCCGATATCTGCAGGGGAGGGGGGGGGGGGTGCAAGAGGCCCTCCAGGCATATACTCAAAAGGCAGTGGGAGGCAGCGGGGGACGAAGTCAATGCCAGGCGCACAGCATCATGAACATGGATGCAGTGCAGGGAGAAGTTCAATGCTTTGACATGAGTGGTCAAGGTGAGTGAGGTCAACTGTCAAGAGGCGTCTCCAACCAACTGCACCACGCACTGCACCCCCCATCTCCCACATACCAATAAAGTCTTTCCATCAGTACTCAAATCTTCCAATCAGATGCTTCCTCTCACCCTTAGACATTACCACTATTTTAAGCCGCCCACCCAAAACTCACAGGCCACACGCACTGGCAGCTATTCAACCTTGATAGGCACATCACCCAGACGGATGTTCCGCTTTCTTGCAGGAGAAGGTGGCGTATATCAAGAGGCAGCAAGTGGCCGTGGCATTTAGCCCCTCGAGCCTGTTCCACTATTCATTGATCATGGTGGACCTGTGACCTAACTCCATATACCCACCTTCGCCCCATATCCCTTAATACCCTTGGTTCACAGAAATCTATCAATCTCAGATTTAACATTCACAAGTGAGCTTGCATCAACTGCCATCTACAGAAGAGCGTTCCAAATTTCTCCCACCCTTTGCATGTAGAAGCATTTCCTAGTTTCGCTCCTGCACGTCCTGGCTCTAAATGTTAGGCTATGTCCCCGCATCCGAGTATTGAAGTCTCGGAGACCTCCAAAAACAGTTACAAATGTCTCGGCAGCCAGAGGAAATAATCCAGCCAGTAACCTGTAAATCCTGCATGGTCGCTTTAAATAGCGCTGGTGGGGGGGGTCCTCCAGGCACTCTAAGACACGTTCAGATGGTCAGGGTTAAGGCTGTGCGTTGAGTTGAGCGTCAAGTCCCAAAATGGTGTCGATTAATTTAAATCAATGTTGCACACTGATTGAAGCCATTTTCTCCCTACGTTATCTGCGCTTGCGCAAACTCCAATACCAAAATGGCGTCTGGTATCTTGGATGTCAGAGAGGCCGTGTAGCGCCGAAACAACGGTCGCCACACGGCCCAATTTAGCGCCCAACATTTCCAACAAACTTAAGAAAAAATGCACAAGATTTTTTCTTTTGAGAATCTCAAGAACCATTTTGTTGCAGCACACTGCAGGTGGGATGGTGACAGTCTACCTGGGTTGAGAATGGTGATGCAGGGAATGAGAGAGCAAGAAAAGTAAAGAGAAAGAATGAGAGAGAAACAAAGGGAGTCCGAGGAGTGAAGGAAAGATAAAAATTAAAATCAGTTACAGTTCTTTGTAAAAAGATTTGAACCGTAGATACCGGCAGTAAACATCACTCTTTCAACCTCAACAATCAAAGGGCCCCTTTCCTTCCCTGCCTTTAAATGCTAAGCATACAATTAAAGTCAATACATTTAAAACCAACAGCATGAAACATTAAAAAACACACTGTAAGGGAGGACATGGCACCACAGTGTATTGGAAATCCAACACACTGTGAAAGGAGTGGTCAGATGTAGGCTGATGCCCTCAAGTGTGCCAAACCATTGTGCCTGTGCCAATTTTTGAACGAGCTATAAATCAGGCATAAAGCCAATTCCCTTTTGAAAATTACTATTGAATCTGTTCCCACCAACCTTTCAGGCAGCGCATTCCAGATCATAACAACTCGCTGCGTAGAAAAAATTCTCCTGGTCTCCCCTCTTGTTCTTTTGCTAATTATCTTAAATCTGTGTCCTCTGATTATCAACCCTCCTGCCACTGGAACCAGTTTCTCCCGATCCACTCCATCAAAACCCCTCATAATAAGAATCAACCAGCAACGTGGTTGATTCTTAATTGCCCTCTGGAATGGCCCAGCAGGCTATTCAGTTGCACATTCCCGCAACAAAAAGACATAACAAGAATAAAACTGGACAGACCACCCGGCATCGACCCTGCAAAGTCCTTGTCACTAACATCTGGGGACTTGTGCTAAAATTGGGAGAGCTGTCCTACAAACGAGTCAAGCAACAGCCTGACTTGGCATACTCACAGAATCATACCTTTCAGCCAACGTCCTAGACTCCTCCATCACCATTCCAGTGATGTCCTGTCCCACTGGCAGGACAGACTCACCAGAGGTGGTGGCACAGTGGTATATAGTCAGGAGGGAGTGGCCCTGGGAGTCCTCAACATTGACTCCGTTCTCCATGAAATCTCATGGCATCGGATCAAACAGGGGCAAGGAAACCTCCTGCTGATTACCACCTCCCGTCCTCCCTCAGCTGATGACTCAGTCCTCCTCCATGTTGAGCACCACTTGGCGGAAGCACTGAAGGTAGCCAGGGCACAGAATGTACTCTGGATGGGAGACTTCAATGTCCATCACCAAGAGTGGCTCGGTAGCACCACGACTGACCGAGCTGGCCGAGTCCTGAAGGACATAGCTGTTAGACTGGGCCTATGGCAGGTGGTGAGAGAACCAACACGAGGGAAAAACCTATTTGACCTCGTCCTCACAAATCTACCTGTCCCAGATGCTTCTGTCCATGACCGTATGGAGTGACCACTGTACAGTCCTTGTGGAGACGAAGTCCCATCTTCACACTGAGGACACCATCCAACGTGTTGTGTGGCACTCCCACCATGCTAAATGGGATAGATTCAGAACAGATCTTGCAGCTCAAAACTGGGCATCCATGAGGCACCGTGCGCCATCAGCAGCAGCAGAATTGTATTCCAGCACAATCTGTAACCTCATGGCCCGGCATACCCTCACTCTACCATCACATTGGCATTACCATAGCATGCCAGGAGCAACACCAGGTGAACCTAAAAATGAGGTGCCAACCTGATGAAGCTACAACACAGGATGACATGCATGTTAAACAGCAGAAGCAGCATGCTATAGACAGAGCGAAGCAATCCCACAATCAACGGATCAGATCAAAGCTCTGCAGTCCTGCCACATCCAGTCGTGAATGGTGGTGGACAATTAAACAACTAACGGGAGGAGGTGGCTCCGTGAATATCCCCATCCTCAATGATGGCAGAGCCCAGCACGTGAGTGCAAAAGACAAGGCTGAAGCGTTTGCAACCATCTTCTGCCAGCGGATGATCCATCGCGGCCTCCTCCCGATATCACCACGATCACAGAAGCCAGTCTTCACCCAATTCGATTCACTCCACGTGATACTAAGAAACAGGTGAGTGTACTGGATACAACGAAGGCTATGGGCCCCAACAACATCCCAGCTGTAGTGCTGAAGACTTGAGCTCCAGAACGAGCCGTGCTTCTAGCCAAGCTGTTCCAGTGAAGCTGCAACACTGGCATCTACCGGACAAAGTGGAAAATTGCCCAAGTATGTCCTGTCCACAAAAAGCAGGACAAATACAATCCGGCCAATTACCGCCCCATCAGCCTACTCTCAATCATCAGCAAAGTGATGGAAGATGTCGTCAACAGTGCTATTGCACAGTGTTCAGCTCCATTCGCAACCCCTCAGATAATGAAGCAGTCTGTGCCCACATGCAGCAAGTCCTGGATAACATCATGGCAAGTCACGTTTGTGCCAGGCAATGACCATCTTCAACAAGAGAGAGTCTAACCACCTCCTATTGACATTCAACAGCACTATCATCACCGAATCCCCTACCATCAACATCCTGGGGGTCACCATTGACCAGCAACTTAACTGGACCAGCCACATAAATACTGTGGCTACAAGAGCAGGTCAGAGGCTGGGTATTCTGCGGTCAGTGGCTCACCTCCTGACCCCCCCCCCCCCCGCCCCCAATGCCTTTCCACCATCGACAAGGCACAAGTCAGGAGTGTGATGGAATACTCTCCACTTGCCTGGATAAGTGCAGCTCCAACAGCACTCAAGAAGCTCGACACCATCCAGATGCTTGATTGGCACCCCGCCCACCACCTTAAACATTCACTCCCTCCACCACCGGCGCACTGTGGCTGCAGCGTGTATCATCTACAAGGTGCACTGCAGAAACTAGCCAAGGCTTCCTCGACAGCACCTCCCAAACCCATGACCTCTACCACCTAGAAGGACAAGGACAGCAGGTGCCACCTGTACGTTTCCCTCCAAGTCACACACCATCCTGACTTGGAAATATATCGCCGTTCCTTCAGCGTCGCTGGATCAAAATCCTGGAACTCCCTCACAGCACCGTGGGAGAACCTTCACCACACGGACTGCAGTGGTTCAAGAAGGTGCCTCACCACCACCTTCTCAAGGGCAATTCGGGATGGGCCATAAATGCTAATCTTGCCAGTGAGGCCCACATCCCATGAAAGAATTTTAAAAAATTTGAACACCTCTATCAAATCTCTCCTTAACCTTCTCTGATCGAAGGAGAACAATCCCAGCTTCTCCAGTCTCTCCACATCACTGAAGTCCCTCATCCCCGGTAAATGTCCTCTGCACCGTCTCGAAGGCCTTGACATCCTTCCTAAAGTGTGGTGCCCAGAATTGAACACAATACCCCAGCTGAGGCCGAACCAGTGATTTATAAAGGTTTAGCATAACTTCTTTGGAGAAAATAAGTCAACAAAAGAGAAAGTCTCTGGGGGTAATTTTCAACTTGGCCTCCTGGTTGGTTACCCAATTCCCATTCCATTAATTTTGTTCAGCCATTGGGGAATCCTTAAATCTTAAACTAATGTCAGCCTCGATTTTTGTGCTCAAGTCTCTGGAGTGAGACTTGAACCCACAACCTTCTGACCGTTAAGATGAGAGTCCGACCCACTGAGCCAAGCTGACTCATTTGCCAGCATCGAAGCTGTTCTTGATATTTGAGCAACTTTGCTACTGCAATACCAACGCTTGTTTCGGACCGCTGAAAACAAACAAAATCAGTCAGCCAAGGGAGACCTGAACTGAGGGGCAATCTAAGGGTTAAAACGAAAAGATTCAAATTAAAGCAGCACAAGAATCAGACAGCAGAGAAATCAAAGGGAGACAAATGTAACAAGAGTCTCCCGGAACTGTTTGATTTTAAAAAGGTGTTGACATTCGCTGCCTTCATTACAGCTCGTACAAGGAAATGCAATTTATGTATCAGGCACAGACTGCGGAAATACACTGACTGCGCCGCAGAAATAGAAAGATAATGCGAAGAGGCGGCGCAGACTGTCTTATTCATTCAAGAACACCTTATATCATTGGGAGAAAGAAAGGCAAGCGGCACCTTTTGTTATTTTATTTACTGCACACGAGAAGACAGGGGTTGGCCAGGAATATTTAATTTTTTTTTCACGAAAATGTGGGAAAACAGCAAGCTATTGGAGGAGGGAATGAGCTGCAGGGTTTCAACGAGCCTTTTCCCCGGAGGAAGGTCAGGCGAGAGACAATCAGCTCCACTCGAGTTCTGCAGCAGCCGCATCAATAACGCCGCTGGTCATTACAATGCAACACAGTGGCCGTGTGAGCAAGCAGGAGGAACACGACTCACAAAGGCTGTGGTTGGGAATGAGTCCAGCTTGTCACATCCTCCCTCTCTTTGATGAATGATCACTCGAGTAACTGTGCAATGGTGAAGGTTCCTAATTTAGTCACCATCAAAACAGGGACATTCTCCCCTAATTGACAACACCATGGGCCCTCGTATTGAAAATTAATAATGCATTACCAATCTATTCATCAAACCCGGGGACGGTGCAACGCAGAGAAAGTTTAGGCATAGGGTCCAACAATGAATGACTGACCGGGAGCACTGCTTCCTGGCGTATAGCGAGCTACAGTACACAATGATACATGGGCCTTTATTCTTCGAGATGCATTTTTGTTAACTTTTCTCTCTCTCATTTTTAATATATCTAATTTCTTCCCCCCGTCCCCCACCTTCCCTTTCTCCATGGAAAGCACCACTTCTCTGATCGGCCAGGTGTCTGACACACACAGATACACACACACAAACCCATTCCCACTTCAAGAGTTCCCAAACTGAACTGTTGAGAAATCCACCCACAGGGGGGTGGATTTTAACCCGACTCAGCCCAAACCGGGCGGATGGTCAGTTAAAGGAAGAGCTTGCATTTATTGCACCTTTCACAGCCTCAGGGTGTCCCAAAGCTTTACAGTTAATGAAGTACTTTTGAAATGTGATCACTGGTGTAATGTTGGAAACACGCCGACCAATTTGCACACAGCAAGATCCCACAAACAGCAGTGAGATAATGATCAGATCATCTGTTTTAGTGATGTTGGTTGAGGGATAAATATCGGCCAGGACACCGGGGAGAACTCCCCTGCTCTTCTTTGAAATTATGTGGAGATGCCGGTGATGGACTGGGGTTGACAATTGTAAACAATTTTACAACACCAAGTTATAGTCCAGCAATTTTATTTTAAATTCACAAGCTTTCGGAGATTTTCTCCTTCCTCAGGCAAATGTTTCAAGAGCTCCTTGAAGCCTACGCATTTATACATATAGAACAATACATGGTGTTTACAGACTGCCCCTGCAACTGCCCGTTGCCAAGGCAATCACCGTGTTCAGACAGAGAGGTGTCACCTGCAGAACCCCCAAATACACATTCAACAAAAAAACAAACAGGGAAAAAAAACAGAGAAAAAAAACACAGAGAGAGGCAGAAACATCCGGAAGGCAGAGAGAGCCAGCAAATGACCCATTATATTAAAAACAGATAACATTTGTTCGATGGTGGGGTAACGTGTAGCGTGACATGAACCCAAGATCCCGGTTGAGGCCGTCCTCATGGGTGCGGAACTTGGCTATCAATTTCTGCTCGACGATTTTGCGTTGTCGTGTGTCTCGAAGGCCGCCTTGGAGTACGCTTACCCGAAGGTCGGTGGATGAATGTCCATGACTGCTGAAGTGTTCCCCGACTGGGAGGGAACCCTCCTGTTTGGCGATTGTTGCGCGGTGTCCGTTCATCCGTTGTCGCAGCGTCTGCATGGTCTCGCCAATGTACCATGCTCTGGGGCATCCTTTCCTGCAACGTATGAGGTAGACAACGTTGGCCGAGTCACAGGAGTATGAACCATGCACCTGGTGGGTGGTGTCCTCTCGTGTGATGGTGGTATCTGTGTCGATGATCTGGCATGTCTTGCAGAGGTTACCGTGGCAGGGTTGTGTGGCGTCGTGGACGCTGTTCTCTTGAAAGCTAGGTAGTTTGCTGCGAACGATGGTCTGTTTGAGGTTGGGTGGCTGTTTAAAGGCGAGTAGTGGAGGTGTGGGGATGGCCATAGCGAGGTGTTTGTCCTCATTGATGACATGTTGAAGGCTGCGGAGAACATGGCGTAGTTTCTCCGCTCCGGGGAAGTACTGGACGACAAAGGGTACTCTGTTGGTTGCGTCCCGTGTTAGTCTCCTGAGGAGGTCTATGCGATTTTTTGCTGTGGCCCGTCGGAACTGTCGATCGATGAGTCGAGCGTCATATCCCGTTCTTACTAGGGCGTCTTTCAGCGTCTGTAGGTGTCCATCGCGTTCCTCCTCGTCTGAGCAGACCCTGTGTATTCGCAGGGCCTGTCCATAGGGGATGGCCTCTTTGACGTGGTTAGGGTGGAAGCTGGAAAAGTGGAGCATCGTGAGGTTGTCCGTGGGCTTGCGGTAGAGTGAGGTGCTGAGGTGCCCGTCTTTGATGGAGATTCGTGTGTCCAAGAAAGAAACTGATTCTGAGGAGTAGTCCATGGTGAGCTTGATGGTGGGATGGAACTTGTTGATGTTATCGTGTAGTCTCTTTAGTGATTCCTTGCCGTGGGTCCATAGAAAGAAAATGTCGTCGATGTATCTGGTGTATAGTGTTGGTTGGAGGTCTTGTGCAGTGAAGAAGTCCTGCTCGAACTTGTGCATGAAAATGTTGGCGTATTGGGGTGCGAATTTGGTCCCCATGGCTGTTCCGTGTGTTTGGGTAAAGAACTGGTTATCGAAGGTGAAGACATTGTGATCCAGGATGAAGCGGATGAGTTGTAGGATGGCTTCCGGAGATTGGCTGTTGTTGGTGTTGAGTATTGATGCTGTCGCAGCGATGCCGTCATCGTGGGGGATACTGGTGTATAGTGCCGAGACGTCCATCGTGGTGAGAAGTGTTCCTGGTTCAACTGGTCCGTGGGTACTGAGTTTTTGTAGGAAGTCTGTAGTGTCACGACAGAAGCTGGGGGTTCCCTGTACGATGGGTTTCAGGATGCCCTCGATGTATCCAGAGAGGTTCTCACACAGGGTTCCGTTGCCTGATACGATGGGACGTCCGGGTGTGTTGGCTTTGTGTATCTTTGGGAGGCAGTAGAAGTCTCCCACGCGGGGATTACGTGGGATGAGAATGCGTAGGATGCTTTGAAGGTCTGGATCGAAGGTCTTGATCAGTTTGTTGAGCTGGTGGGTGTGTTCTTTGGTCGGATCTGCGGGTAACCGTCTGTAGTGTTCCTGGTTGTCCAGTTGTCGGTATGCTTCTTTGCAATAGTCTGTTCTGTTCTGTATGACTATGGCTCCTCCTTTGTCCGCTGGTTTGATGACGATGTTGCGGTTGGTCTTGAGAGCGTTGATGGCGTTGCGTTGTGCTCGGGTGACATTCTGGACTGTCTTCTGAGTGCGGCTGATGAATCTGGCATTGACGCATTTCCTGACAGCTTGAGCATACATGTCCAGCTGAGGGCAGCGACCCTCCGGAGGAGTCCAGTTTGACTCTTTCCTCTTCGGTTGCTGTACCGCGGATCCCTCTGTCTGCTGTTCCGGATCGTCGATTGTCTCATTGGGTTCGCTGCTGAAATCTTGGGGTTTGTGGTAGAATTCCCGGAGCCTCATTCTCCTGATGAATTCCTCTGTGTCCGCCGCGAGACTAGTGGGGTCCATTTTGGTAGTGGGGCAGAAATTGAGCCCTCGGCTGAGAACTTCGATTTCGTCTGGTTGAAGGGTGTGGTCGGATAAATTGACAATAGACTTCCCTGTGGTTGCAACCGTGGTACCAGGGGAAGCTTGGTCGTTGCTGGTGGTGATGCCGAGTTTCTCAAGCTTCCTGCTCTTGGTTTTCATGTAGGCAGCGTAGTTCCGTTGCCTCGTCTGTTTGGCGGTATAACGTAGCTGGTCTGCTGTGTCCTGAGTACAGGTTGAGAGTATGGACTCTATCTTGGTTTCGAGGTTGTGGCGTCTGCTGTAGAGTTGGTGTATGAGATGGTTGCGGAGTGTGCGAGAGGTACGGCGGCAGAGTCTCTCAGCGTAATCCGAGTTGTATGTGGACTTGAGTGGGTTCGTGATCTGGAGTCCTTTCGGGATCTTGTCTGCTTTCTTGCAGCTCTGTAAAAACTTGATGTCTGTGTCTAAATGCGCGATCTTCTTGGATATCCTTTCCACTGTGAGCCGGCAGTTTGTGGTGTCGATGGTAGTCATGATGTGGAGATGCCGGTGATGGACTGGGGTTGACAATTGTAAACAATTTTACAACACCAAGTTATAGTCCAGCAATTTTATTTTAAATTCACAAGCTTTCGGAGATTTTCTCCTTCCTCAGGCAAATGTTTCAAGAGCTCCTTGAAGCCTACGCATTTATACATATAGAACAATACATGGTGTTTACAGACTGCCCCTGCAACTGCCCGTTGCCAAGGCAATCACCGTGTTCAGACAGAGAGGTGTCACCTGCAGAACCCCCGAATACACATTCAACAAAAAAACAAACAGGGAAAAAAAACAGAGAAAAAAAACACAGAGAGAGGCAGAAACATCCGGAAGGCAGAGAGAGCCAGCAAATGACCCATTATATTAAAAACAGATAACATTTGTTCGATGGTGGGGTAACGTGTAGCGTGACATGAACCCAAGATCCCGGTTGAGGCCGTCCTCATGGGTGCGGAACTTGGCTATCAATTTCTGCTCGACGATTTTGCGTTGTCGTGTGTCTCGAAGGCCGCCTTGGAGTACGCTTACCCGAAGGTCGGTGGATGAATGAGTGCCATGGGATAGTACCATGGGATATTACCATTTGAAATAGTGCCATGGGATCTTTTACGTCCACCTGAGAGGGCAGACGGGGCCTTGGATTTACATCTCATTTGAAAGGCGGCACCTCTGACAGTGCAGCACTCCCTGGCACTCAGAGTGTCAGCCAAGATTATTTACTCCAGACTCTGAAATCGGACTTGAACTCACAACTTTCTGACTCTGAGGCAAGAGTGCGAGTCACTCAGACAAGGCTGGAATCGAGCAGGTTACTTACCCGCTCAGATCCCGACCATTTCTAATATTAACCTGCAGATTTTTGCAGGTGAATGAGGGGCCAGCCGAAAGCAGTCGGGAGCCTCATGAACGTATGCAAATCGGTGTCCAATTATGTCAATAGAGCCCTGATTCAGTTATAATCGAGGCATGAGCAGAGAATCTGAAGTGGCTTTCCCTCCCCCCCCCGCAGGCAGAAGCAGGTCTGCAGCTGGTCGGAAGACAGAGGATGCCTGAAACGTTTTACTCTGTTTCTCTCTCCACAGACGCTGCCTGAACTGTAGAATGTTTTCCAGCATTTTCTGTTTTTATTTCAGATTTCCAGCATCCGCAGTATTTTTGCATTTAGTCCGTCTTCTCTTTCAGATGTTGACTGAACCAGCTGTGCATTTCTACCATTCAGTATTTGCAATTTTTTCACATAAAACCCAGAACATGTGTCCTGTGCTCAAGTGAGGAAAAAAACATCAGAACTGGAGGACAGTGAGTGCAGCAGGGCTGAACTTTAGTGCCCAGCACTGCCAGAGTCCGAGGATAGAAGTTCCTTGTCTGTGCACTCCCCATTTGTTGAGCTCTCTGTCTCAGCAATAATAATTACAACATAATTACTTGCATTCGTACTGCCCCTTTAACGTCAAAACCTCTCGACGGGCTCTGCAGAAAGTACTACTTTTTTGGAAGATGGAGTGGCTGTTTGTGTGGGCAAACCCAGCAACCATTCTGCCCCGGTAATGCTTCTCCAACAGGTGCATGATGAGTCATCGGTAAATCTGCTTTTGGGCGGCATTCGTTGAGGGAGGAATGTTGGCTTGGCCTCATTGTGGGAGAGGTACTTAATAAAGACTAAAAACCTCACCACAGAGAAGGAGGGACAATTGGACAGGAATGAATGGACGTCCCCTGAGGGCAAGGAAGTAGCAAGTCCTCAATTCAATGGGGTTTTGTGCTGCCATTTCCAGTGCACAAGTTCCAATGTGCTCCTTGACTGAAGATGGCGACTTATCACCTTGTAAGTCTGGAAACCAGCAACTGAGCAGTGTGAGGATAGTGTTGATGATTTGGGGGCTGTATTAGTGAGCAGTGTGAGGATAGTATTGATGAATTGGGGGGCTGTATTAGTGAGCAGTGTGAGGATAGTGTTGATGATTTGGGGGGCTGTATTAGTGAGCAGTGTGAGGATAGTGTTGATGATTTGGGGGGCTGTATTAGTGAGCAGTGTGAGGATAGTGTTGATGATTTGGGGGGCTGTATTAGTGAGCAGTGTGAGGATAGTGTTGATGATTTGCGGGGCTGTATTAGTGAGCAGTGTGAGGATAGTGATGATGATTTGAGGATTGTATTCGTGAGCAGTGTGAGGATAGTGTTGATGATTTGGGGGCTGTATTCGTGAGCAGTGTGAGGATAGTGTTGATGATTTGGGGGGCTGTATTAGTGAGCAGTGTGAGGATAGTATTGATGATTTGGAGGCTATATTAGTGAGCAGTGTGAGGATAGTGATGATGATTTGATAGTTATATTAGTGAGCAGTGTGAGGATCGTGTTGATGATTTGATGGTTATATTAGTGAGCAGTGTGAGGCTAGTGTTGATGATTTGATGGTTATATTAGTGAGCAGTGTGAGGATAGTGTTGATGATTTGATGGTTATATTAGTGAGCAGTGTGAGGATAGTATTGATGATTTGATGGTTATATTAGTGAGCAGTGTGAGGATAGTGTTGATGATTTGATGGTTATATTAGTGAGCAGTGTGAGGATAGTGTTGATGATTTGGGGGGCTGTATTAGTGAGCAGTGTGAGGATAGTGTTGATGATTTGATGGTTATATTAGTGAGCAGTGTGAGGATAGTGATGATGATTTGATGGTTATATTAGTGAGCAGTGTGAGGCTAGTGTTGATGATTTGATGGTTATATTAGTGAGCAGTGTGAGGATAGTGTTGATGATTTGATGGTTATATTAGTGAGCAGTGTGAGGCTAGTGTTGATGATTTGATGGTTATATTTGTGAGCAGTGTGAGGATAGTGTTGATGATTTGATGGTTGTATTAGTGAGCAGTGTGAGGATAGTGTTGATGATTTGGGGGGCTGTATTCGTGAGCAGTGTGAGGATAGTGATGATGATTTGATAGTTATATTTGAGCAGTGTGAGGATCGTGTTGATGATTTGATGGTTATCTGAGTGAGCAGTGTGAGGATAGTGTTGATGATTTGATCGTTATATAAGTGAGCAGTGTGAGGCTAGTGTTGATGATTTGATGGTTATATTAGTGAGCAGTGTGAGGATAGTGTTGATGATTTGATGGTTATATTAGTGAGCAGTGTGAGGATAGTATTGATGATTTGATGGTTATATTAGTGAGCAGTGTGAGGATAGTGTTGATGATTTGATGGTTGTATTAGTGAGCAGTGTGAGGATAGTGTTGATGATTTGGGGGGCTGTATTAGTGAGCAGTGTGAGGATAGTGTTGATGATTTGATGGTTATATTAGTGAGCAGTGTGAGGATAGTGATGATGATTTGAGGATTGTATTAGTGAGCAGTGTGAGGATAGTGTTGATGATTTGGGGGCTGTATTAGTGAGCAGTGTGAGGATAGTGTTGATTTGGGGGCTGTATTAGTGAGCAGTGTGAGGATAGTGTTGATGATTTGGGGGGCTGTATTAGTGAGCAGTGTGAGGATAGTGTTGATGATTTGCGGGTTGTATTAGTGAGCAGTGTGAGGATAGTGATGATGATTTGAGGATTGTATTAGTGAGCAGTGTGAGGATAGTGTTGATTTGAGGGTTGAATTCGTGAGCAGTGTGAGGATAGTGTTGATGATTTACGGGTTGGATTAGTGAGCAGTGTGAGGATAGTGATGATGATTTGAGGATTGTATTAGTGAGCAGTGTGAGGATAGTGTTGATGATTTGAGGGTTGAATTAGTGAGCAGTGTGAGGATAGTGTTGATGATTTGCGGATTGTATTAGTGAGCAGTGTGAGGATAGTGTTGATGATTTGGGGGGCTGTATTAGTGAGCAGTGTGAGGATAGTGATGATGATTTGAGGATTGTATTAGTGAGCAGTGTGAGGATAGTGTTGATGATTTGAGGATTGTATTAGTGAGCAGTGTGAGGATAGTGATGATGATTTGAGGATTGTATTAGTGAGCAGTGTGAGGATAGTGTTGATGATTTGGGGGGCTGTATTAGTGAGCAGTGTGAGGATAGTGTTGATGATTTGCGGGTTGTATTAGTGAGCAGTGTGAGGATAGTGTTGATGATTTGGGGGGCTGTATTAGTGAGCAGTGTGAGGATAGTGTTGATGATTTGCGGGTTGTATTAGTGAGCAGTGTGAGGATAGTGATGATGATTTGAGGATTGTATTCGTGAGCAGTGTGATGATAGTGTTGATGATTTGAGGGTTGAATTAGTGAGCAGTGTCAGGATAGCGTTGATGATTTGCGGGTTGTATTAGTGAGCAGTGTGAGGATAGTGATGATGATTTGAGGATTGTATTAGTGAGCAGTGTGAGGATAGTGTTAATGATTTGAGGGTTGAATTACGGAGCAGTGTGAGGATAGTGTTGATGATTTGCGGGTTGTATTAGTGAGCAGTGTGAGGATAGTGATGATGATTTGAGGATTGTATTCGTGAGCAGTGTGAGGATAGTGTTGATGATTTGAGGATTTTATTCGTGAGCAGTGTGAGGATAGTGATGATGATTTGAGGGTTATATTAGTGAGCAGTGTGAGGATCGTGTTGATGATTTGCGGGTTGCATTAGTGAGCAGTGTGAGGATAATGCTGATGATTTGAGGGTTGTATTTGTAAGCAGTGTGAGGATCATGTTGATTTGAGGGTTGTATTAGTGAGCAGTGTGAGGATAGTGATGATGATTTGCGGGTTGTATTAGTGAGCAGTGTGAGGATAGTGATGATGATTTGAGGATTGTATTAGTGAGCAGTGTGAGGATAGTGCTGATGATTTGAGGGTTGTATTAGTGAGCAGTGTGAGGATCGTGATGATGATTTGAGGGTTGTATTAGTGAGCAGTGTGAGGATAGTGTTGATGATTTGCGGGTTGTATTAGTGAGCAGTGTGAGGATCGTGATGATGATTTGAGGGTTGTATTAGTGAGCAGTGTGAGGATAGTGTTGATGATTTGCGGGTTGTATTAGTGAGCAGTGTGAGGATAGTGTTGATGATTTGAGGGTTGTATTAGTGAGCAGTGTGAGGATAGTGCTGATGATTTGAGGGTTGTATTAGTGAGCAGTGTGAGGATAGTGTTGATGATTTGCGGGTTGTATTCGTGAGCAGTGTGAGGATAGTGATGATGATTTGAGGGTTGTATTAGTGAGCAGTGTGAGGATAGTGATGATGATTTGAGGGTTGTATTAGTGAGCAGTGTGAGGATAGTGATGATGATTTGCGGGTTGTATTAGTGAGCAGTGTGAGGATAGTGTTGATGATTTGAGGGTTGTATTAGTGAGCAGTGTGAGGATAGTGATGATGATTTGCGGGTTGTATTAGTGAGCAGTGTGAGGATAGTGTTGATGATTTGCGGGTTGTATTAGTGAGCAGTGTGTGGATAGTGATGATGATTTGCGGGTTGTATTAGTGAGCAGTGTGAGGATAGTGTTGATGATTTGCGGGTTGTATTAGTGAGCAGTGTGAGGATAGTGATGATGATTTGCGGGTTGTATTAGTGAGCAGTGTGAGGATAGTGATGATGATTTGCGGGTTGCATTAGTGAGCAGTGTGAGGATAATGCTGATGATTTGAGGGTTGTATTTGTAAGCAGTGTGAGGATCATGTTGATTTGAGGGTTGTATTAGTGAGCAGTGTGAGGATAGTGATGATGATTTGCGGGTTGTATTAGTGAGCAGTGTGAGGATAGTGATGATGATTTGAGGATTGTATTAGTGAGCAGTGTGAGGATAGTGCTGATGATTTGAGGGTTGTATTAGTGAGCAGTGTGAGGATCGTGATGATGATTTGAGGGTTGTATTAGTGAGCAGTGTGAGGATAGTGTTGATGATTTGCGGGTTGTATTAGTGAGCAGTGTGAGGATCGTGATGATGATTTGAGGGTTGTATTAGTGAGCAGTGTGAGGATAGTGTTGATGATTTGCGGGTTGTATTAGTGAGCAGTGTGAGGATAGTGTTGATGATTTGAGGGTTGTATTAGTGAGCAGTGTGAGGATAGTGCTGATGATTTGAGGGTTGTATTAGTGAGCAGTGTGAGGATAGTGTTGATGATTTGCGGGTTGTATTCGTGAGCAGTGTGAGGATAGTGATGATGATTTGAGGGTTGTATTAGTGAGCAGTGTGAGGATAGTGATGATGATTTGAGGGTTGTATTAGTGAGCAGTGTGAGGATAGTGATGATGATTTGCGGGTTGTATTAGTGAGCAGTGTGAGGATAGTGTTGATGATTTGAGGGTTGTATTAGTGAGCAGTGTGAGGATAGTGATGATGATTTGCGGGTTGTATTAGTGAGCAGTGTGAGGATAGTGTTGATGATTTGCGGGTTGTATTAGTGAGCAGTGTGTGGATAGTGATGATGATTTGCGGGTTGTATTAGTGAGCAGTGTGAGGATAGTGTTGATGATTTGCGGGTTGTATTAGTGAGCAGTGTGAGGATAGTGATGATGATTTGCGGGTTGTATTAGTGAGCAGTGTGAGGATAGTGATGATGATTTGAGGGTTGTATTAGTGAGCAGTGTGAGGATAGTGTTGATGATTTGAGGGTTGTATTAGTGAGCAGTGTGAGGATAGTGTTGGTGGAGATTTGAGGGTTGTATTGGGTTGGGAGTTTTCAGCTCGTTTGAAGGTCCCAGATGCTTTTAGAATATAATTTGCCCATCTGTCTTGCATTCTCTCAGTTCCTTCACGTGGTCCGATGGGCTTTTCAATCATTTTGGCAGACCATAGTTCATGACAAAGCCACGACCCACAAAAACAGCAACAAACCAAAATGGGGATCGAGGGGAGGCCTGATGGTTCCAGAGATATTAATAACACTGCCTTGCTTTATCATTCAGGGGAGGTGTGCATTAAGGTGGAGGAGGAGGTGGTGTGGCGGAGGTGTCCATCAAAAAACAATTACACATGGAGTCTGGATGGAACGAGCTCGATGGGCCAAATGGCCTTTCCTTGTTCTGGAATTTCATTTTACATTCTTTAAAAAATAATGAGTTGTATTTATATCTACCAGCCCCCAAAAACTTCATTCCTTTCAGGTAGAGCAGGGTGTGTGTCAAGCCTTCTCTGACAGCAGCCTGACGGTATAAGCTTCATCTGCACTCCCTGTTGCTCCTTGGAAAAGAGTTGAAAGCAACAATCCTTCACGGAAATTTCCCTTCACTTCAGGGTCGCTCCAGGTAGGATAATGGATCGGCCACATGTGCTCAATCCTCACCATTTAAACGGCTTCATGCTTCGCGTAAGCAAAGCTTGAACTGAGACGCAAGATTAGATTGCAGCCTTGAAGTCTCTCCCTGGTATCTGCTCCTCATTACATTCTGTTCACATTTTCGGTGAAGATGGGAGCGGCGAGGCTTGTTTTCCGTCAGTTATTTGTGTCGAGAGCTGCTGTCATTGCGGATAACAACAGCAAATGTGATTCCCCCTCCCCACCCCCCCCCCACCGATCTTAATTCATGATGGAGACATTCAGGAGAAATGCTGAAGCCTGATCAAGTGCTTACCTGTACAGGTGATTTACACTGTGTGAGGAAGAGTTGCTCTGGGCCCCATGTGTCGTGTCACCGAGGGAATTCTTCATCTTTCCAAAAATCAGGTGGGATCCTTGCAGAGAATGAAGGAAAATGCCCACTGCTGCCTCACCGCCCCGGGATCAGGATCATCACCAGCCGCTCCTTCCCTTCCCACTGCCCCACTTCCCTCAGGATTTCCCTTCTGCACCGCCCCCTCCCCCACTCCGCTTACCCGCCGCTTCCCCTGAGGAAAGTGGGGGCTGAAGGATCCCGAGGTCTCCCACTGGAGAAGGGGGAGCCCCACCCACCCCCTTTCCAAATCGGGCCTCAACACTTGCCCGCCGAAGGCTTCAGTCTCATGCGAGGCCGTCGGTCGGAGGTTTGCCGCCATCGAACGGGCGACGCTGCCCCTTTAAGGTCTCGCGCCACCGCTCGTGGCGCTGCTCCCGCGGCGGGAGTCCGGCTGAGAGGCCGCCGTGAAGGATCCCCGACCCCGGGGAAAAGGGTGGAGGTCGGGGCCGATCCGCTGGGTCGTGTGGAGGTCCCGCCCAACTGAAATTCTGCCTTTGGCGGAGAATCCTCCCCTCTCCCCCTAAATATGTTCAGGACAATGTCCTCCGATTGCAGATATACAATCAAGGAAATTGCGGCCATTGCCAATGCTGCTATCCATGGTAACCAAAGGGGGTTGTGTCTCCTTGGGTTCCCTCATGATTTTAAAGTTGTATTCACTGATTTCAAGATATATTTTTTTATTGTTGAGTCCAAGTGTCGATCAGTTAATCACTACAGTTTCATTCTATTTAAAAGACTTTTGTTAGTTTGGTTGAACCATATAGGATGCAACCTTAGATAAATCTGCTGGAGTTTCTCCTGATGTACCTTTGATGGCAGGGGTGAAACCTTTGTCAACACAGGAACAGGAGTAAGGCCATTCAGCACCTGGAGCCTGCGCCACCATTCAATTAGATCATGGCTGGTCTGGACCTCAACTCCATTTACCCACCTTAGCTCCATATCCCTTGATACCCTCACCCAACAAACATCTATCTATCTCAGTCTTGAAAGCTCCAATTGTCCCCCAGCATCCACAGTCTTCTGGGGAAGTGAATTCCAGGTTTGTACCAGCTTTTGTGTGAAAAAATGCTTCCTGATTTCACTCCTTAAAGGCCTAGCTCTAAGTTTGAAATTCTGGCCCCTCGTTCCTGATTTTCCCCCATCAGAGGAAATAGTCTCTCTGTATCTACCTTATCGAACCCTTTTAACATTTTCAACATCTCGATCAGATACACCCTCAATCTATACTCAAGGGAATACAACACAAGTTTATGCAATCAGTACTCAAAATTTAACCCCCTCAGCCTGGGTATCATTCCCGATAAAACCTTTCCTTTAAGAGACGAAATGTACTGGGTGGAGATCACAGGCCCAAAAGTCCTATCATTGCTAATGTGAGCAAAGTCAGAGTGTTACGAATAGGGATATTGGAAGAGCCGACAGGTCCACTTCCAGAAATGGGGCAAACAGCATATTCTGGGAATGCAACGATGGATGGTGGTCTCCTTTCTCCATTAACTGTCAGGATCTGCCTTGAAATTAATTTGGGAACTCTTAAGTCAGTCCCGAGCACAAAAGAATCACTTCTGAGTCAGAAGGTCATGGGTTCAAGTCCCACTCCAAAGACTTGAGCACATAATCGAGGCCGACACTCCCAGTGCAGTACTGAGGGAGCACTGCCCTGGCGGAGGCAGCGTCTTTCAGATGATACGTTAAACCGAGCCCCCACCTGCCCTCTCAGCTGGATGTAAAAGATCCCATTTGATGAAGAGTATGGGGAGTTCTCCCCAGTGTCCTGGACGATATTTATCCCACATCCGACATCACTGAAAAAAACATTATCTGCCCATTATCACATTGCTGTTTGTGGGAGCTTGCAGTGCACAAATAGGTTGCCGTGTTTCCTACATTACAACAGTGACTACACTTCAAAAGTACTTCATTGGCTGTAAAGCGCTTTGGGATGTCCTGAGATCGTGAAAGGTGCTACATAAATGCAAATCTTTTGTTCTTTTCTTTCTTTTATTTCTCTATATTATTAAACATCTTGTCTGTTCATACACTTCCTGTTGTCACAATTCTTGGTCTCACTTTTCCATCATCATTAAACATTGAAACTACCTATTTAAACATTTAGAATGGAAATCGTCGATGTAAACAGTTGCCTGTAATGATGTGATTGCAGGCTCTGGCCAGCAGGCGATGCTGTGGAATGAGTTTCTGAAGTCTCTCAACTCCTTTGCCATCTTGTAGGTTAAAAAAAAACTGACTGTGGGCAATGTTCGTCGAGGATAAGAATTTGCTGGTTTCAAATGAATCATAAAAAGACTCTACCAGGTAATCTTCTGCTTCGGTGCTCCCGGGGCAGAGCATCGCAGGTTGGGAGCACATATCAGAAGACAGGGTGCAAAGGGCAGTCAGTTTTCCGTCCCTTTTGGAGAAGCCTTTGTACCAAAGCTAATGTAAAATAGTTGGTGTGACATTAAACACACAGTGGCCCTGAAAGTCATCTGGGTTTGACTGATCCTCTGTCATAACTCCACCAGTCCTGAGGTGTGGAATGTGGAACTCACAACCACATGGAGCAGTTGAGGTGAATAGCATAGATGCATTTAAAGGAAAGCTGGATAAACACATGAGGTCGAAAAGAATTGAAGGATATGCTGTATATATCGGGTTATAGGGTTAGATAAAGAAGGGGTAGGAGGAGGCCCGTGTGGAGCATAAACACGATGTGGAGATGCCGGTGATGGACTGGGGTTGACAATTGTAAACA
Organism: Heptranchias perlo; assembly: GCF_035084215.1. Classification (NCBI taxonomy): domain Eukaryota; kingdom Metazoa; phylum Chordata; class Chondrichthyes; order Hexanchiformes; family Hexanchidae; genus Heptranchias; species Heptranchias perlo. The sequence goes on along the minus strand of NC_090348.1, from coordinate 41,935,568 downwards.
ATTTTACAACACCAAGTTATAGTCCAGCAATTTTATTTGAAATTCACAAGCTTTCGGAGGCTTCCTCCTTCCTCAGGTGAATGTGGATATGAAATCCTCGAACCCTTTGCATTTATAAATCACAGAACAATGCTTGGTGATTACAGACAGTGTTTTCAACTGCCCGTTGCCAAGGCAATCAGTGTGCAGACAGACAGGTGTTACCTACAGATCCCCCGAATATACAAACCACCAAAAAAAAAGAGAAAAAAAATAAACACGGCATGGGCCAGTTGGGCCAAATGGCCTGTTCCTGTGCTGTAAACCCTTTGTAATTCTATGTACACGGGTAAGTGTATAACATTTGAGCATCTGTCCTGTCCCAACTGCCTCCCTTTAATACTGGGTGGAGGGGGGTGGGGGGAATGCTTTGTGCTTTTGTTGCACATTTCTGCACACTGGTATTTTGCAGGTGACTAACAGGGGAGGCTCTTTGTCCAATGCATGTTATATTTCTTTAAACAGTGCATCCTCCCTGAGCATGTTCGCAAGTTTAATGGGCGATAAACAGTGTTAAAGAGCACAAAGAAGATGGTATCAGGTATGTGACTAAGTGAGCTTGAATGTGCATTAGTCGTGTCTGTCCACAAATCATTGCCTGGAGTGTGTGTTTTCCCATTGGCTGAAGGCTGCATTAAAATGCCAAAAGGTTATCTGTAAATAGAAAGTCAATTGCTTTAGAGGAAAGAAAAGCAGAACTTAGCTTATGATGATGGGAGCCATCCGTAGCCAGACACGTATTTGATTTATCACCAGTGCAATAAATCATATTTTCTTAGGCAAAATATTTAGACACCTCAGCAGCCATTTTGCAATGTGCAGCTGTGCTCCATGACAACAAGGGTAGAATACAAGACATGTGGGGAGTCCCTGCTCTGGGCATGTTGAGAATCAGTTTATACATGTTCTTTTTTAACCGAGTTGCACAATAGCGATGCAAATTGCGTTAATTCCGTAAAAGTGAATCCAATATTTTTCGGATTGAAATGAAAGTCGGCTGTGCGAGGCCGCAGTGTACAGCAATGATTAGATTAACGTGGAATTAGTATCAGTGTGGGCACTGCCTGTTGCCAATGCTGCACATTCCCTGCTATGCTCAGTTGTGGTGCTGGTGTTGAGACGCTTTGCAATTATTTTCTTGTGAAAATGAGCTTAATGCGTTTGTATTGAGTTCCTTTGCCTGCTATCTGATCTCAGGCGTTAACCCATGAATTAAGACCCCCATTAAAATAATAATGGAACTTCATAACCACACATGATAAGTGCTTGTACACTAATAACTGCACAGGGTGATTTTAAGGCCAGGATGTTATGTTTGTTTCCTCAGACACAATGTGCAGTTAGATTTGCCTCCTGCTCGCACCATTAGCTCTCACTGCGAGTTTATACTGTGTTTGGAAGATTGCTTTTGTTCAGTGGAGGTTCAGAAAGTTTGAAATGTTAGTTTCAAAAGTATTTTCTTTTAACCTATTGGGGTAAGGAACATAACTACTTTAGGAACAATTGTAAACAATTTTACAACACCAAGTTATAGTCCAACAAATTTATTTTAAATTCCACAAGCTTTCGGAGGCTTCCTCCTTCCTCAGGTGAACGGTATGGGGTATTTTGCCTGAATCATTTTGCCTGAATCACCTGAGGAAGGAGGAAGCCTCCGAAAGCTTGTGGAATTTAAAATAAATTTGTTGGACTATAACTTGGTGTTGTGAAATTGTTTACAATTGTCAACCCCAGTCCATCACCGGCATCTCCACACTTTAGGAACAGGAAGAGGCCATTCAGCCCCTCGAGCCATTCAATTAGATCATGGCTGATCTGCATCTCAACTCCAATTACCCATCTTTGCTCCCGATCCTTTGATACCCATACTTAACAAAAATCTATCGATCTCAGTCGTGAAAACTCCAATTGTCTCCCAGCATCCACAGCTCTTTGGGGGAGAGAATTCCAGATGTCAGCTATCCTTTGGGTGAAGATGTATTGGGGACAGTGAATTCCCCAACATTGATCATTTTAACATAGCTTTGCCAAGTGCCAAATATTCTCCAATACGGTCACCTACACTCTCCCCCAGGTTGCGACCCTCTAAATCTGTTCAGCAAGATTTCCTCTGCTTGATGATTTTAGCAAAGCGGTAAATATGTTTTTCAACATACGTGCGTTTAAGTTGCTATTTATGATGTCCTGGGCATTTCTCTCTCTCTTTCCTCATGATTTGAAAGTCAGATTGACATAACTTTGAGATATTCCTTGATGGAGAGCCCAAGGATCAATCAATTAATCACTGCACCTTCTTTCTGGTTAAAAGTTATTTGGGGTATTTTGCCTGAATCATATCGAGATGCAACATGAGATAAATATTTCGAATCTTTCCCCCCATCTCTCTTAAAGACAATGACACATCCTAACTTTATGATCGGCAAGGGTATTGCGGGTTACCGAGCCAGGGCGGGGGAGATGGAGTTGAGATACAGATCAGCCATATTCTAATTGAATGGTGGAACAAGCTCGAGGGGCTGAATGGCCTCCTCCTGTTCCTATGAGTATGGCTCCACAGGTGCTGTCAGTCCTCCTGTACTTTCAGCATTTACCATTTGTTTCTGTGCGACCTAGACAGTGAGTACCAGCAGGCTATTTGACTGCTGAAGGCATCATAGGCCAGCGCAATCCTATCCTGATATATACATAGAAGCACTTTGCAGCAGGAATTGGAAAATAGAGATCGGGGTAAGAGTCTAATCGGTTATTCCTCACCTTTTTATTGGTCCAGGGACACTGAAATCAACTGTAACACCTCACAGTTAAGAGTCAGCGAACAGCCCACTCCAGAAATCAAACCTCGGACCTTTTTGGTCTATGGCTCAGTTCCCTGCGGGGCACACTGACCCATTGGGGAACTCTGCATGTCTTTGCATTCATTATTGCTCTGATTCTATAGCTTAATATGGATAACAGACATCCTGTAGGAGGTTCTAAATATTCATTCTCGTCCTGGCCTCTAATTGATTTTTGACACATTCTTTCGCGGCCTAGAAATCTCCTGCAAATTCTGCCCCTAGTTCTGTTTAGTTCACGTTGTTTGCTAGCATATCGCAGCCTATATTCGTTTTCCATTCATGCTTTGATGTGGGATTTTACAGTGAGGGGATTTGATGCCTGTTGGTCTCAGACTTCACTGCAGTCTTCTCATTGCCTGAAGTTTGCAAGCACTTTTTGAGAAGGACGAGACTGACAACAGCTCCCCCTATGGGAGGTGGCATCATACGTCAAGTGAAGCTCATAAAATGCACTGTCTGAGGTCTCAGAAAGCAGTTGGAACATTTTGCCCACTCTTCTGCAGAAAAAAGAAAATCCCACAAATCCTGCAGTGTGTTTGCCTAAAAATGTTTTCTCCTGGACTAAAATCAGCTGCTTTCATTGAAGGTAAGAGAATGAGAGTGAGCGATAGGGACAGAGATACAGAGAGAGAGATGGAGCAGAGAGAGAGGTATAGGATAGAGTGAGAGAGAGAGATAGGGCAGTGAGAGAGGGGACAGAGAGAAAGAGATCGGGACAGAGATACAGAGAGAGAGGGCAGTGAGAGAGGGGACAGAGAGAGATAGGGACAGAGTGAGAGAGTGAGAGGGACAGAGATACAGAGAGATAGGGCAGTGAGAGATAGGGACAGAGTGAGAGAGTGATAGGGACAGAGATACAGAGAGATAGGGCAGTGAGAGATAGGGACAGAGTGAGAGAGAGCGTTAGGGCAGTGAGAGAGAGAAGGACAGGGAGACGGAAAGAGAGAGACAGAGAAAGAGGCAGAAAGAGAGACAGACACTCGGAGAGAGACAGAGAGGGAGCGAGAGAAGGAGACTCAGAGAAACAGAGAGAGAAACAAGGGGAAAGAAAGTGATTAAGAGACAGAAACCCCGATTTTAACCTAACCCACCCGGCAGAAATGAGACGGGTTCAAGTCGGACGTTCGTTTTACGCCCGTTTTACACTGAAGTCAATGGAGAGTGAAACCAGGGGAGGTGTAAAACGTGTGTCTGACCTAAACCTGCCCTGCTCTCGCCGTGTGTACTGCGAGACGGAATTTTGTCCAAAATGTACTTTCAGCTTGGCAGAAAAAAAGTTTCTGACCAAGATCCAGACCATCACTGATCTGAATAATATAAAATACCACATTCTCCTACATAACTGTCACTACACTTGAAAAGTAATTCACTGTACGTGACACATTTCAGCCTTTTTGACAAGGTATTACATGAATGCATTTTTTTTACACTATTGCACACATATTGACATCTCCAGTCAAAGTAAAATACCCGCTCTTCACTGACACTGTCATCTCCACAGTGATGGTGCCAAGTCTGCTACACAGACAAACCGTGTAAGTGTCAAACAATCACTGTCAGGCTCTGGGATAAATGTATTTCATGGTGTGGCATACAGTTTGGGGAGAGAGGTGTGGGACAGCAGCCAGGGTTCCCACCCCATTAGCTATCCCGTCTCTCTTGCTGTAACACAAACTCATATGGACGATGGCTGGGGCCAGGATTGGATCTGGTTGTGATGCTCTCTGTGATGAAATTGCCTGCTGACATTTGCTGTTGAGGTTCACACAAGGAGAAATGGCCAGTTTGCTGAGGTGCCAGAGACCCTGCCAACGTCTGCGGTAACTGTAAGGAGTCGGGACTTCTGAGACAGGAGGAGAGAAAACGGGGGGGAGGGCAAACAAAAAAAAAGGCCTGGGAATGTGAATTTATGTGGCGGGAGCATGTTTTTAAAGCTGGAGTTGAGGTTACGCGGTCGGAAAAGCTGTTAATCTCACACCTTATCTCCAGCCAGGACTCTACTCTCTCTGTTAGGCAAAAAGCAGACGAAACACTGTGCTGTCCAACCCTGTCAGCCTGCATCGCCTAACGAGGCTTGGAGGCAGCAGAAAGCATAAAAAAAGGGGAATGGCAGATATTAGCACATTGCTGATTGAACATGAAGTGCTCCCAGCCCAGCTCAGACTTGTCCTGACTCTCCTGCGAATGTTTCAGACAGGCTGCATGAATACCATTTTCAAACAAATGATCTCACTTTATTTCCCCTCTTAGCAGGTTAACTCTCTGATTGCTGGCTTCATGTATCATGCTGAACTGTGTCGGGCTGCCTTGGCTCAGTTGGTTGCACCCTCACTTTTAAGTCTGTGGGTTCAAATCTCTCTCCAGGACTTGACCATATCAATCCAGGTTGACACTTAATTGTAATACTGAATGAGTGCGATTCTTGAGATCGGTTCTGCACTGAGGCCCTTATTTTCCTGCTCATTAAAGATTACACGGCACGACGTGATGAAGAGCAGAGAGGAGTCTGGACCAACATCACGGGAAACAAATGAACACATCGTGCATCCCATTGCTGTTTGTGGGATCTTGCTGCATGGCTGCTGCATTTGCCGATATCGTGAGTGTGCGTTCACTCTGAAACATGATAAGAGTCCTGAGAACTTCACAACTTTTTGAAGTGTGATCGTTGTTGTTTTATTTTTTTGGTCGGCAAACACGGAAACCGAATTGTACACAGCAATTATATCAGCTCTGGTCTCCTTATTACAGAAAGGATGTAGAGGCACTGGAGAATGTGCAAAAAAAGATTTATATGGATGATACCAGAACTAAAAGGTTATGCCTATCTGGAAAGACTGAACAGGCTGGGGCTCTTTTCTCCAGAAAAGTGAAGGTTGAGGGGTGACTTTGACGATCCGGATTCTTTCCCCTCAGTCTGGTTCAGTAAAAACTGAAGTCGAATACATTTTAAAGTTCATCACAACTTTAATAGCAGGGTTCTTAGTCTGCAGCATTGATTTGGACTCCTGATAGAGTCCCTCTATGCTGGCAGAGCAAGAACAAAAACATACAGAAATCCACACGTTTTTATACAATCAATAGGGGTTGGAACATACTTAACGAGGGTCAACACCAATCATAAGCCGGACATAGGTTGCCATGCGAGGTTACATTATTTCCGGCCAATCATAAATCGTCCATGTGCTGATCATGTTGCTGTTAGACATCAAAGGAGATACTTCCTCACCTTCCAACTTGGAATGTTCTTCCCTGTTCCTTCTGTTCCTTATCTCCCAACCTGGAATGTCTTTCAACTTTGGCTAAGCTCGTTACCTATATTGATCTGCCATAAACATGGAGACATTCAGACCAGTCCTTGAATCACATCAAAGACTCTACATTGATAAGACCATGCAAACCTGCTGACTACGCAAACATATGGCCCAGCAGGAGGCCAGGCCACCTGTACCAATCTCAGTTACTAACTAATTAACACTTTCGAACCATTTTGCATTCTGCTTCTTTGCCACGTAGGCATCTTAATATTTTACCGAAAACTGACCACGGAGGGATTCTCAACTTGATAGAGGTCTTTAAAATTATGAAGGGGTTTGAAAGGGTAGACGTGGAGAAGATGTTTCCAACTGTGGGGGAGACCAAAACTATAAATAAAAGATAGTCATTAATAAATCCGATCGGGAATTTAGGAGAAACTTCACCAAACAGTGGTTGGGATGTGGAACTGATAGGAACATAGGAACAGGAGTAGGCCATTTAGCCCTTCAAGTCTGTTCCACCGTTCAGTGAGATCATGGCTGATATGTGACCTAACTCCATATTCCCGCCTTAGCCCCATAACCCTTAATACCTTTGGTTAACAAAAATCGATCAATCTCAGATTTAAAATGAACAACTGAGCTAGCATCAACTGCCGTTTGCGGAAGAGAGTTCCAAACTTCTATCACCCTTTGCGTGTAGAAGTGTTTACTAACTTCACTTCTGAAAGTCCTGGCTCTAATTTTTAGGTTATGTCCCCTAGTCCCAGTGCCCGATTTTACGAGGGGTGCGGGTTCCCGGCGGATGGGCAAGCGCGCCCGGTGAAATTAGTGGGTTTCTCGCGCGATCGCAGCAGGCAAACCACTAATTGGATTCACTTACCTGCTCCTCCGGGTTCCCCGCTGCTGATCTGCGCGTCGGGCGGGCTGCACATGCGCAGTAAGATCTGTCAGCTAGAGGTGCTCTATTTAAAGGGGCAGTCCTCCACTGACAGATGCTGCAACAAACAGAAAAAATTACAGCATGGAGCAGCCCAGGGGGAAGGCTGCTCCCAGTTTAATGATGCCTCACTCCAGGTATCAATACATGGGGTGAGGAGGAGGGGGAGGACAGAGATCTTCCCCCCGGCGGGCGGGAGGAAGTGGCCCGCCTCCGCCACCAGGAAGGCCTGGCTCGAGGTGGCAGAGGGGGTCACCTGCGCCACCAACATATCGCCCACCTGCACACAGTGCAGGAGGCAGTCCAATGACCTCAGTAGGTCAGCCAAAGTGAGTACACGTAGTCTTTCCCCTACACTCCGTCTGCCACATCACTGCCCCCACCCCACATCTCCTTCGGCACTGCCAACACTACTCTGTCACATCACCCCTCATAACCACTCAAACCTCATCCTCATCTTACCTGCACCTACTCACCTCGCGAGTACTCATCCCGCCACTACCACTCAACCCAATCCTCATACAATCTCATGGCTCTGTCCCATACTCACCCTCTCGTGCATCTCTCTCATGGCCAGCCTCACTCAACCTGCCACCACCTGTGCTGCAGCCACAGGGCATGCATCACATATGTGCAGTAGGCAGCGTAAGGCAAACGTGTCGTGAGCATGAAGGGGATGCACAAGGGTGTTTGAGGGTTTGTCATGGTTGTTACTTCTATTGAATTTCAGAACAACTCACATCACACATTATATTGGCACCACTACTGCCATGTCTTCGCCAATCCTGTCCGGTTTGTGCAATAATGCCCGCTCCTGGGTATCACTATGAGGACGCACCACTGATGCCACCCATTGTGCCACTGCAGAGTGGGTGTTGGTGTATTTGCAGGGCTCTTCTGCGCAGACGACTAAGAGACATCGGCGATGTCCCCGGTTCCACCCTGGAAGGCTGTGGGGGAGAAGTTCGGGAGGGCAGTGGTGACTTTGACAGCGACAGGTAGGAAGATGGTGCACGGGCCAGCCAGGAGCAGCTCGGCATGAAAGAGGCTGCAGATGTCCACGGCTACATGTCGAGTGACTCTGAGCCTCCGTGTGCACTGCTGCTCAGAGAGGTCCAGGAGGCTGAGCCTCGGTCTGTGGACCCTGTGGCCAGGGTAGTGCCCTCTGCGACGCATCTCTCTCTGCGGTAGTCCTCCCTCCTGCTGTACAGGTAGATGTGTCACAGCACTCTGTTGTGGAGCTCCACGTGTCAGAGGCGGACGGCATGGATGGCGAGGCTGGTGAGGCTGGTGATGCTGTTCGCCCTCCGAGGATGTCAAGGCAGCCCCCATCTGGCAGCTGTAGGTCTGAGGGGTTGTGCACGGTAGAAAAGTGTGTCCTCGCACACGGGTTGCGGTTCCACGTCGGTGAATCTTCTTGCTTGGAGGAGGGTGGTGGAGGGCAAGCGTCGCCCTATGTTACGGAGTGTCCTCCTGCGTTGGTGAAGGCTCTCCCCCCCCACCCCCCACCCCCACCTGTGGAATGCACCTTGGCAGCTGCCACAGGCTGCTGGCTGCAACACGTCCATTTGGAGTGAGAGTGTTTCCCCCAGTATGGGAAACAGTCTCAGTTCAAGGTAAAATCCCACACTACCTAATAAAACAGCTCAATCAGGTCAGTTAATGACCTGAAATAGCTAAATAAATACTCTCAAGTGGAACCCCGCTGGCTTTAATTGCCTGCGGGATTCCCACCAGCGGGGGCTGCGCGCGCACGCCAGCGCGTCAGCGTGGAACCCGGAAGTGGGCGGGATCTGGACGGGGTCCTCCATTTCGCGATTTTAGAGGCCCCCCCGCCGAGAACGCACCCGAGAGCGGGTGCTAAAATTGGGCCCCTAGATTCCCCAACCAGCTGAAATAGTTTCTTTCTATTTACCGTTTCAGTTCCCTTTAATATCTTGAAAACTTTGATCAAATCATCCGTGAGTCTTCTAAATTCCAGGAAATACAACCCTTGTTTGTGTAATCGCTCCTCATAATTTAACCCTTGGAGTCCAGGTATCATTCGAGTAAATCTACGCTGCACTCCCTCCAAGGCCAATATACCCTTCCGAAGGTGCACTGATTATTTTCTGTACCTGTCCATGACATTTTAATGATCTACGTACATGGACCCCTAAGTCTCTTTGGACTTTCACTGTTTTGAGCTTTTCACCATTTAGAAGGTACCCTGATCTATCCTTTTTAAGTCCAAATTGGATGATCTCACCCTTGCCTACATTGAAATCGATTTGCCACAGTTTAGCCCATTCACTTAAAATCTATTAATATCTCTCTGTGACTTTATGCTTCCATCTACACAGCTTGCAACGCTGCCTATCTTTGTGTCATTGGCAATTTGGATATGTGGCTCTCTATCCTGTCATCTAAGTCATTAATAAATTCAGTGAATAGTTCAGGCCGCAGCACAGATCCCTGTGGGACACCACCAGTCACATCCTGCCAATTTGATCACTTGCCCATTATCCCGACACTCTTGTCTCCTGCCACTCAGACAATTTCCTAACCAGGTCAATAATTTACCCTCAATTCCATGAGCTTCAACTTTAGCTAACAATCTCTTCTGAGGGACTTTATCGAATGCCTTCTGGAAGTCCGTATAAACAATACCCATAGACATTCCCCTGTTCTCTACTTTAGTCACCTCTTCACTATGCTACCACATGGAGTAGTTGAGGCGAATAGCACAGATGCATTTAAGAGGAAGCTAGATAAGCTCATGAGGAAGAAAGGAATAGAAGGTTTTGCTAATCGGGTTAGATGAAGTAGGGTGAGAGGAGGTTTGTGTGGAGCATGAACACTGGCATGGACCAGTTGGGCCGAATGGCCTGTTTCTGTGCGGTAAATTCGATGTAATCTGTTTTTGATTGTTTTGGTTGAAGGATGAATGTGGGCCGTTTTTCCAAAAAAAGAAGTTCCACAGGTTCTTGGACATTCATCTGAACGACAGTTGCCTGGAACCTCGAGGGGATTCGCTGGTGGGAGGTCGCCGGAACCCTTGGAGAGACGACATAAATGACTGTTTGTGCCGTTTGTTCAAGGATTTACAAAGTGATCCCCCACAGAGGTTACAGTGAGAGATCGGGAGAGGCCCGCGGAAATTCCCCCTCATTGTCTCCAACAAACAGGTAGCTGTCTCCACTACGTGCAAGCCCTGCAGTCAGGTCTTGAACCCAGAATCATCTGACTCCGGAATGTGACACTGAGCCAAGTTGACACTGAAGATGAAAGTCTGTCTTTCAAAATACCTTTCTAATACCTAACGGCTTACCTGGCATTAGCAACGGAAACAGAGTGAACTTTGTTTTTCCTAATTATTGCTGAAGATTCTGATCAAAAAGCCCACAAATTATTACTTACAGGAACCTCATGTTCTGACCTTCAAACAAATCCCCATCATTTTTTTCAAAATCGAGCTTCTGTGACTTTTTCACAATTAACGTTATATTGTTCCCTTTGCCCTGCACCAATATGACTAATAACATAGCAACAAAGATAAAATAAATAGTTGCTTCAGCTTATGACTAAAGACTGTTTATAAGGATGGCTTACCGGGTAAATGAACCACTCTGATGTGGTGCTGAGTCACACAGGTTAGCTGAAGCCCAGCCCGCACTTTGTGTTGACTTAGCTGATCTCAGCTCGATGGCAGCTGGGGTGCTAAAATTGTCTGCAGTAGCCCAGGTCAAGGGAGGAGGAAAATCAGCCAGGGTTCCCGCTCTGGATTCTTACCCATTGATCCCCGGTGACCCCCTGAGCGTACGGATGGAAGAATTCAGGATCCGGCTTGGCCCTGATATCCTCCATGATTTAATGGCCTGCTGACACGTTCCATGTGGACTCACGTGAAAAATGGCCATTTGGGTGATGAGCTGTTGTACCCGAGCAAGAGTCAGTGCCTTCAGAAGAGAAGAGGAGAAAACTGGGGGGAGAAAAGAATTTGTACATATTTGATTGAACCCCTCTCCAATCGTGTATTTTCACCCTCTCTTACACATTCCCCCTATGCCGCTCACTACTCACTATTGGAGAGGACATATAAAGTACCCTCTCCCGGCTGCCATTTTAGGCATTGATTAAGCTTCAAAATCTAGATGCCATTGAAGTCCAAACCATTTTGGTTGTGAATGGGATTTAGGATTACAAGGGGAAGATAGATGGGGGATGCTGTTCGGAACCTGATGGTTCCCGAGTTGCTGGCTTAACGGAATTGTCACTCCAAGGAAGGCAAATGACCTCAAGGTTGTAAAGATTGTCTGAAGTTTTACTTTTCGGGAACAATGTTAAGGCTTTGCATAATCTCAGTATAGACTTTATGGGCTGAATGGCCTTTTCTCATTCTGTATCTTCTGATGTAACTGATTTTTAGGTCAAATTTTGGGTAGAAGTCCAGATATCAGTGGTCTGCTCCATGATCACCAGCATTAGGAAAGCTACTCTGTAGGGATATTGCTGACTGATTCCTGTACTCAGGATCCGTTGAGCCTCCAGTGGAAGGCTGTTGTGCATGGATGTCAGATGTGGACAGGATCTTGTGCGGTCCATGGTCAAATGGTAGTGGTGCATGAAGAATGGGCACTTGGGTAAGGTAGCAGGAGGTATCAGTAACAACAGTGCTCGTTGTTACCCTCATTCCTTACATCTGACATCCATGTACAACAACCTTCAGTCAGGGCTCAATGGATGGTGATCAGGAGCAGGAACCCAGGCTCGTCTTTATTTTCTGCTCCCTGGCTCAGGTTCACTCAGGTCGCTTGTAACGCCCCTGCATGTCATCCCAACTGAGACTGGTTGACATCAGCACAGGGGAAAGAATTCAATCCTGAAAAATGAAACAGAATTTGTGCCTTACTGGTCAGTGCCCTCCCTACTTGCCCAACCTCGTGAATCTTCAGCTCTTAGTTTTCTTAATTGATGCGTGCAGAAAGTCGTTTTACTGGGTGCCACTCAAGTCCCGAGAAACTATTGCATATCATCAACATTCTCATAAGAATTAAATTGCCTGGTTGCCGTTCAGATATGTGTACCATATAATGCTGTCAAAACATTTCATTTGCAAAAACAACTTCATAAAGGGTAATTTATTATACAAGCATTATAAAGCTGCATATTTAGAAATGTAATATTTATGCAAATAATTGATAAAACATCTCATTACACTTATTATTGGAAGACAGTGCAAGATACTGAAGCCCACATGAATAGACCACATTTACCATATAAAAGCAGGATAATGTCAGTTTTACTTCCTCGAGTAAGATCTGCCCTCTAATAATTGGTGTTTTAATTACTTCTGTTCAATTTAAACTCATGTAAATCTTACTGAGATGTGGTAAAAAGAAAAAGTTGCATTTATATCGTGCTTTTCACAACCTCAGGACGTCCCAAAGCGCTTTGCAGCCAATGAAGTACATTTTTTGCTGTGCAATCACTGTTGTAATGTAGGAAACACGGCAGCCAATTTGCTCACAACAAGGTCCCACAAACAGCAATGACAATGACCAGATAATCTGCTTTTATGTGTTGGTTGAGGGCTAAATATTGGCCAGGATACCGGGTCGAACTCCCCAGCTCTTCTTCAAAATCGTGCCATGGGACCTTTTACGTCCACATGAGATAGGAGACAGGGGCTTGGTTTTACATCTCATCCGAGAGATAGCATCTTTGACAATGCAGGACTCTCTCTATAGTGCACTGGAGTGTCAGCCGAAATTTTGTGTTAGTCTTTGAAGTGGGACTTAACCCTCAAGCTTCTGACTCAAGAGTGTTACCAACTGAGCCAAGGCTGCCACCAGGAGCAGAGCCGAGCAAAAGTCTCCACCAGTGACAACACACCACAGTCAGTAGAATGGAACCACACGATGACCCAGCAGCACAAAGCCAGACTCGGACAGCAGTGGGATCACCTGGCAGAAGAAACAAATCACTCTGGAGGGCTGACCTGGGATTACAAGTCACTGGGCTCCAAACAAGGGTTTCAGAGGATGTCAGAAACCAGAAGAGTAATGTTTTGAAAAGTCTGTCTGGTCAGCTGAAACCCAAGATTTGATTTCCACTCTCTATATCTTTTACGTTAGAAGATGTGGCTGCTTTTGGAATATTGTTGTGCACAGATGTGTGCAATTGTGCAAAGATACAGTGCCTCAGGCATGGGTCACAATACAACTTGAAAATGCCATACCTAAAATACTTGACTTCACATTCTGTGCTCAGACTGATCACCATCTAATGATGCACATTCATGATTTCCTTCACTCCACCATTGGCGGCCGTGCCCTCAGCTGCCTCGGCCCGAAGCTCTGGAATTCCCTCCCAAGCTTTTGGGTACCTGTCCTAACATCTCTTAATTTAGCTTGGTGTTAAATTTTGTCCGATAATGCTCCTGTAAAACGGCTTTGGGATGTTTTACTACGGTAAAGGCGCTATATAAATGCAAGTTGATGATGTCGATACCTACTGGGAACTGGAGCATTATATATACCAATATAGAGGAAAGAGGACTGCACAGAGTGTGTGCATCGGCAACACATTGTAGATCACAGAGTCCTTCAGGTTGAGGAAGGCAAAACAACATCTTATTCTCCTCTCCACTTACTTTTCCTTTTCTTCTGAAGGTGCTGATCCTCGCCAGAGTGACCATTCTTCAGGCGTGAACCCAGATAAGGAAGGAGGGAATGTCAGCATGCTATTTGGCTATGGAAGACATCACATCCGAGCTGAATCCTACTCTCACCGAACATCATAGAGGTGCAGTTCCCAAATATTGACGAATAAGCCCAACTTCTGGTTGAAATTAATTGACTTTCGGAAAACAGCTCTCATTGGGACTATTAGGGAGAGTGATTTTTATTATAATTTATATCCTGGTGGGGGAAGGCATGATGAAAGTGTGTTTGATCAGAGGCCATGTTACATCAGAGAGTATTAGGGCCATGTTGTAGAGAGAGTGTTTTTATATGGTTTCTGTATTAGTGAGGAGCAATAAAGAAAATGTGTTATCCTGGAGGTCAGTGCATCAAAGAAGGTTGCAGTTAGGGACTACTGTAATTGGAAATTAAGAAAGGACTCCAGTGCGTACTTTATTAAACGTGTGGCCTGGAGGAAGCTGGTTTGATAATTTTACATCGGACAAAAGAAAACAAATCAGCTCCAGACTTGATTGCTCTTTTATTGTAGTTGACGTGTAAATTCAACAAAAAAATACCATCGAGCTTTTGCCCTTTTCCGAACACATCACTAATTATGCTGCAGAATGGGTTCAATGTAATCTTTTTCCATTCCCTTTCCATCCTTATCTCGTAGCTGCCATCTGCTGCAAGGAACAGTGCACTGAATGTTTTTCATTTCCATCATGACTTGTTTTTTTCAATAATAGTTATCCTGTGCCCTCGGGCCTACCTCAGGCTGAGCACAAACACGCAAAGTCATGTATTATAGGGATTGTGGGCATGGCACCATCAGGCTGTACTGTGACCTATGCCTGAGGCACCGTATCTTTTGGACAATTGCATTTCTGCTGAGGTTGGATAATTGCTCCCGAATAATTGTAATTGTAAGATGAAGCTCAGTGCCGGAGGCCAGCTACGGAAGTTACAGAGTGAATGTAAACAAAGATTATCCAAATTGTCCATTTGTCCCTCTTTAAGATTCTGTTCATAATTTACACTTTGTGTTCCTGGTGGGAGGTGCTCAAAGTTCATTACTTTCAACGTGATCTCCTGGACTGGTTTCGATCGCCTGAGGAGGTCGGTGAGGGATTTTCCAGACTTTTTTCTCCCCCTCATTAATCCTGTTTTTTTTTTTGGCTCTTCCAGGAGGTTACACGGCTGTGGAGGGGGTGGGGGGTGGCGGAGGTGAGGGGTGGAACAAGTGTCCAGTCATGATGCTCCAGGCATCGTGAGTGCGGGGCAGGCTTGATGGACCGCCATTTCCGCATGATCGTATGGGGATAAATGATCTGGTTGCGTGAACAAGAATGGGACCAAGTTTAGTTGGGACTTACTTGGGCAGAAACCAAATTTGCCTTTCAAACCTCAAGTTCTTCAGAGGTTGTCTTTCATTTCCACATCATATCCTCCCTGGAAAACAACGCTGCCCGAAGAAGGAGGAAATGGAAACAGGAATGGGGACATTTAGAGGGATGTTTGAAGCATTTATTGAGAAGTGGGGAGCGAAAGCATCAGTGGTGATTGGATGAAGCCATGGAGGCATGAAATATCCACTGAAGGGAATTGATTGGGATATTGAGTCAATCTAACTCTGAAGCAAAAGGGCATTGGGCTCCTGCAGCATAAATAAAAAGTTAAATGATTAATATCTAACGGGTACTTTTATTTTTCAATTTGTTCTCGGGATGTGGGCGACGCTGGCAAGGCCATATTTATTGTCCATCCTTAGTTGCCCAGAGAAGTTGAAGGTGAACCTTCTCTTTGAACCGTTGCAGCCCTTATGGTGATGGTACTTCACCAATGGTGTGAGATTGGGAATTCCAGGATTTTGACCCAGCATCGATTAAGTAATGGCGATATATATTCTGAACAGGATGTTTTATGACTTGGAGGGGAACTTGAAGGTGATGATATTCCCATGGCATTTCTGTTCTTGTCCTTCTCAGTGCTAGAGGTCACAGGGCTGGGAGGTGCTGTCTAAGTAACCTTGGTGAGTTGCTGCAGTGCATCCTGCAGATAGTACACACTGCATCCACAGTGCGCTGGTGGTGTGGGGTGCACATTGAGTCTAGTGGCAGGGAGCACCGATCAAGCGGACTGCTCTGTCCTGGATGGTGTTGAGAATGCGTACGTGTGGAGAAGAAGGCATTACCTGAATGTGCTGCATTGGAGCTGGTATCAGATACGATGGGCATAATTTTAGCCCCCAAGTCCGGGTGGATTGGGAGCGGGGGGCAATGGAAATCACGGATTTCAGGAGCGGGAATTCCGGCTCCAACCCACTGACTTCCACGTTCGACCCAGACCCATCTGGGTGCGCTTGCTTCAGGAAACCACAAGTCCCGTTGGCAATTAAACCCGGCGGGTCGATATCCAAACCATCAATTAGGATACTTGAACTTGTTGAAGTGCTTAATTTTTCGTGTACTGAAGCAGGGAGAGGATTTTAACTCTGCCTCAATGTGTTTCCCGTGGCCCCTGAAACACTCCATGGAAACGGGGGCGAGTTGCAGCCAGCAGCCATTTGGACATTTAAATCATTGTTTGACGGATGGGGATAAAAGGTGAGCTTTTGTCGCGGGGCAAGCAGTACTCTCAGAGAAACCTTTGGCTGGGAGTTCTTTCGTTTAGAATCAGATTTCTTTGTTCACATGCAGAATTCTTGTGTTCACACATATTGACCTATTTTTTGGACCCCCTCAAACTGACAATATCAGGATGGAGGGGCGCAATGATTGTATTGAGCAGTGCATCTGAGGAGGAGGCACATGAGCATCTGCAGCAGGCACAGCGTGCAGTTCTGGGACTTGCAGCTCCACAAGACACAAGGACCTGCAGAAGAGCAGAGAGGGGAACAACGGAGAGGCCGAGGCCGCAGGAGGCACTGGCCACGTGAGAGGCTCTCCAGGCAGAGGCGGAGCTTCCTGGACCTCTCCGAGGACCAGTGCCTCCGAAGGCTCAGAGTGAGTCGCCAGGTGGTCGCAGACATCAGCTCAGTCCTTCATGCAGAAGGACTGTGCTGATCCTGGCTGGGCCTGGTGGCAACGCATTGCCCGTGGCAGTTAAAGTCACCACTGCCCTCAATTTCTTCACCTCCGGATCCGTCCAGGGTGCCACCGGTGACATCACTGGGGTCTCTCAGTCGTCAGCACACAAGTGGAAACGACAGGTTGTTTTGCAAAGTGTCTCACAACTTCAACTTCCCCATCGACGACATCAGCCAGACGGAGAGGGCAGTGGGTTTCCACTCTCGGACTGGCTTCCCATGGGACAGGCCACAATTGATTGCAAACACGTAGCAATCCGAGCACCTTCGCATGAGCCAGGACTGTTCATCAACAGAAAGGGATACGACTCTATCAATGCGCAGCTGGTTTGCGACCACTGGAAGAGGTTTCTGCAGGTGTGTGCCAGATTCCCTGGCAGCTGCCATGATTCTTTCATTCTGTGCGAATCCAACATCCCAGCCCTCTTCCACGCAAAAAAAAACAGACTTAAGGGCCGGCTCCTTGGAGACGAGGGATACCCCCTGCAATCGTGGCTCATGACACCTCTGAGAAACCCCACCAGCGAGGCACAGCAGCGGTGCAACAACAGTTACATCACCACCAGGTCTGTCATTGAACAACCCATCGGAATGCTCAAGATGCAGTTTCGGTGCCTGGATCCATCTGGGGGAGCCCTTCAGTACTCACCAGCGACAGTGGGTACAATTATAGTCGTGTGTTGCGTCCTGCACAACATCGTTCAACAGAGTGGGTTACTGGTGCATGAGGCCCCGTGCCCTCATGAAGCATTCGCATCTACCATCAACATCGAGGAGGAGGAAGAGGACGATGGGCAACCCATCGGCAGAGCAGCAGCTCACCTGGCTGCTCGTGATGCCAGGGAGTCACTCATATTTGATAGATTCTCATCAGGAGATGTGCAAAGTGAAGATAGTCAAGTACTCAGACCACCTGGGACGACCACCACCAACACCAGCTCACCTCTTCCCCCCCTTGCACTAAACAATCCCACAACCACACACACACCCACTGAACACGCCCAATGGGTGTCATCAAGTCTCACCGTTCACGATGAAGCACACGAAAGGACACTTTCACAAAAGGGACTCAAGAATGGGCAAGACGTGGCAGTGGTGGTGAGAATTATAAGATTTAATGCGCATTTAACAAAAACCAAAGATAAATGACACCCATGTGTATACCCTTTCTGATCAGGAAACCTTAGCCTTTCTCTTCCTACTACTTCTACGTGGTTCATCCCCTGTGGGTGCAGCAGAGGAAGTAGCAGGTTGCTCAGGTTCATACCCAGACTGCTTTGACGCTTTCAGCCTACGCCCTCTGGGTTTTGGTGCCTGAGGGCCCCGCCAAAGACTGCTCCACCTGCACCTGTGCAGGGGCAGACTCGGCCACCTGGAGAGGAGGCAGCATTGCGGGTACTGGTTAAGAGGGGAGCAATGGGTGAGACATGGGAGCACTTTGAGTGGCATCCCCACTTCCACGTCCCCTTACGCCATCGTCCCTCTTCTGCGCCAAGGCCACATCACTCCTACCTCTCTGCTGGACAACAGTTTGGAGGACATGTGTTAAGCCTCATAAGGCCAATGCTGGTGTATCTGCCTGCCTGTTTACCCCTGAGTTCGCACGGCCGTTGTCTGGGCCTGAATGAACTCATCTGTGAGCCATGCTTGAAGTTCAATGGAGACTGCCATTCTCTCCATCGCAGATATTCCCAAACTTACCTGTGTCCCAATTCCAGTAATGCTGGAGGTGGATTCCTCCATCCTCTCCGCTATTGTGGAGAGTGTGCCAGGCACGTTGTCCAGTACCTCGCAAAGGTGCTGCTGTCCCTCGATCATTCTCCCTTTCAAGGATGGCCCCCGGGGTTCACCATCTGTGTCCAGCTGAGCAGAGCCTGGAGAGGAGTGCGCCCACCAACACGGACTCTCCACAGCTGCCCCTGGATCAGGATTGGGGTGAGCAGTCGTGGTGGGTTCGCAAATGGGGAGGCGAGGAAGTGCACAGAAAATGAAGGTAAGTTTATGATGAGACTTAAGTGTGTGTGAGGAGTGATGTGATGGAGTAGGCTTTGCAGGGCAGAGTGTGTTGGGGGTGAGGTGGGGGTGGAGGTGATGTGCACCATGGAAAGCAGGTGAATCAGGAACTGTACTCACTTTTGCTGACCTGGTCAGGTCATTGAAGCGCTTCCTACACTGAACCCAACTGCGGGAGATGGTGCCGCTGCTGGTCACCTCCTCTGGCACCTCGAGCCAGGCCTTCGTAGGGTAGGCTCCGCCAGGTAGAGTGTGTCCCTCCTCCTCCTCCTCCTCCTCCTCCTCCTCACCCCGGCCAGCAGCACCTCAAGTGAGGAGTCAGTGAACCGTGGCGCCGGCTTAGTCTTTTGTTGCTCCATTTTAAGAGATCACTTCTGTCTCCCACAAAAGCCATTCAAGCAATGGCCCTTTAAATACTCCAACTGACGCCATTCGGGTGCGCAGTATGCCCGCTGCGCAACGTGGGGGCACCAAACCCGGAAGCCACATTAAAGGCCTTCAAATGAGTCGCGATAACATGGAGGGAGGGAGGAAATTTTTTTCGGGGTCTCTTCCGTGCCCATTGACACCCCACCGCCCCCGACCACGTTGCCATCCCGCCGCCATGATAAAATGTTACATAAGGAACAGCGCTGGAAGTTAAGGGGATTGCTTAGGGTTAATACGACATACTTCATCCCGATTGAACTGAAAGCTGCCGACACCCTTTCTCAAGTGAAAAAACCGAAGAGACAGTGAATTTTCAAATCTGCTCAAGAAGGTCTCAGCAGAATGGATCTCAACGCCTCGAAGGAAAACTCATGCTTTCCCACACCGCTGAAGACAAAAAGGACTTTGAACAAGCTGAAAAATTACCGAGTAAATGGTTGCTGAAGGGTAGTAAAAAAAACTGAATTACTGCGGCACACGAAACTATTGAACTTCATAATCAGAGTAAAACAAACAAATGAGCTTAGCATAATTCAAGTTGTTAAATAATGTAATTGGTCCGTAGTTAATTAGTTAGCCATTTCCCCAGCCTGACTTCATTAGAAATATAGCAATCCTTAAACCCTTGCTTATCCTGTTGGGATCATTTTGGCAATTTGTTCACTAAACCCGCCCTCCGCGCCAATCTCTGCACCACTGCAACCATCCAGATGGAAGATGACCCTCGAAAGCGACCTCGACCACCTGCACATCACCTGGGGTTGCCAACCCTCCAGGATTGCACCTGGAGTCTCCAGGAATTAAAGACAAATCGCCAGGACACTGCTGCCAGCAACCCTGGAGAAAAATCAGAGGGGCATTAAAAAAAATTTTGAACACTTTTGTTCATTAGTTATAAAAATATCGGAGATGGGGGGGAAAAAGGTTGACAGTGAAGAATCGTCCAATCGGGCAATGAAGAGTCTGTTCACTTTCCGATTGGCGCAGGAAGGTGATGTACCACGAGGATGGACATGTCGGCCGACCAATGGCGGGAGTGTCGGGGACGGGCCGGTTGGAAGCAGGAGGTCATGTGATGAAACCTCCAGGAATATGTCCAACCAGAGTTGGCAACCCTAACATCATCCCCTCATCCATATATACACATATACTATCTATTTTTAATACCAATATATCACCAGTGCTCTCACGTGTTATTCCATTTTATTTTTTGTCTGTCTGATTGCTTCAGGGCTTTCAGAAGTACAATGGTATGCCCATGTTGTTTTTTTTTCTCAATTTGAGAAGCCAAGGTGAAGGCCCAAGGTTCATGGTGGAGGGACACCAAGCTTGAAATGAGTAAGAAAGGTGAGTGAAATCAGGAAGTAACATTAGGTGACACCGAGCTTGGGTTTTGAAATGCTTGAAGACTGCAGGAAAGACTTACTGTGATAAGGGGATCCAAGGTTTTTCAGGCCTGGGAGAAGAATGCATGAATGAAGGAGGGGTGTTGAGTTCAACAGAGTGGGGATATCAGGGGGAAGAAGAACATGTGGAATAATGTTTTTGGACCTTGTAATCATGGTTACATATAAATTTTCCCCATGTCCCAGTTCATAGAATCTTACAAGATATTAGGAGGCCATTCGGCCCATCGTGCCTGTAGCTGGCTCTTTGAAAGAGCTATCCAATTAGTCCCACTCCTCTGCTCATTCCCCACAGCCCTGCAAATTTCTTCTTTTCCAGTACATTTCCAATTTCCTTTTGAAAGTCACGATTGAATCTGCTTCCACCATCCTTTCAGGCCAGATCATAACAACTCGCTGCGTTAAAAAAAAATGACCCTCATCTCCCCCCTGGTTCTTTTGCCACAGTGCTCAATTTCATGTTGCTGCTTGTCAACAGTTCTGATGTACGTGAGACTTAATAAAGTCCGACTGAAACACGTATACACCTGGGGTTGACGTTGATCTTAGCTGCACGCAAACAGTAGTTCTGTCCCTCTCTCGATTCTCGTTTCCTCTTCTGGATTCTCCCAGCTTCTCACTCTCTGTTTCTACACAAAGTATTCCTTCAGGTGGGAGGTATGCCAGAGTTACAATCAGCCATAACTATCATTATTTCTACAATGACTGCCGGTTCTTTTTCAATAGTTAGTCGGATTATTTTACTACATGAATACAGCACACCTGTGGTGGCTTGGCCATGTGTTATGATAAACAGAACCCTGATGATACGTTTGGCATAATCACACATTGTATATTAGAGGGCACAGACTCAAGCTCCGAGTCTTTCGGATGAGATGTTAAACTGAAGCCCCGTCTGCCCTCTCAGGTGGATGTAAAAGATCCCATGGCGCATTTCGAAGAAGAGGAGGGGAGCTCTCCCTGGTGTGCTGGCCAATATTTATCCCTCAACCAACATCACGAAAACAGATGATCCAGTCATTACTTCATTGCTGTTTGTGGGATCTTGCTGTGTGCAAATTTCCTGCCATGTTTCCTACATTACAACAGTGACTCGACTTCAAAAGTACTTAATTGGCTGTGAAACTTTTCAGGACGTCCTGAGGCCATGAAAGGCGCTATATAAATGCAAGTCAGTCCTTCCCTTCCCTTGTGGCTAGTGGAGAACCTGTTAAATTGACATACTGGAGGCTGACTTTAATGGGGATTGATGGAGGGACTGACGCGACCTGGTAGAAGATCATACAACATGGAGGATTGTTGCAGCATATCTCAACAGATGGGGGTGACAAGGAAGCTGGATGGCATTACTATAGTTTGAATTCAGCATCAAAGTCTACATCCTGAGCTTTGTGCCACTTTCTTGGCAGGTGGCATGAAACCGGTATCATTATCCCGCCAGCCCTCACAGTTCCCACAAGTTCACTGATGGCACTGAGCCTTTGTGACTATCCCATAACTCAAATTGCGCGGCACCGCTATTTATGTGTGGGTTAGACTGTAACAAGAGTTCCCTGCAGTCAAGGCAGCGTAAAGTAGAGAAAGGAGTCTCACAAAGCCTGTGCAGTATGAACAGGGTTTTACATAATAGTCTCTAGCTTGAAATTGAAAATTGAGAAGCTGGGAATTTTAGGATTCTATTATGTACAGAAATGCTGTCAATGGTTACAGGCAATGAGTATTTATTGCATTCGTAACCAAGGCTGCAAACTCTGTGGGTTCACTTTTATTCCGGTTGTTAATACTAACTTGCTGACAGCAACGAACAAGCCCCACTCCAGGATTTGAGCATACAGTTGCAGCTGATAGTACTAAAAAGAAAAATTTGCATTTATAGCCAATTAAGTACTTTTGAAGTGCAGTCACTGTTGTAATGTAGGAAACACGGCAGCTAATTTGTGCACAGCAACCTCCCACAAACAACAACATGATAATGACCGGATAATCTGTTTTTTCAGTGATGTTGGCTGAGGGATAAATATTGGCCAGGACACTGGGGAGAACTCCCCCACTCTTCTTTGAAATAGTGCCATGGGATATTTTGCATACACCTGAGAGGGCAGACAGGGCCTCAGTTTGACATCCCATTTGAAAGATGGCACCTCTGACAGTGCAGCATTCCTTCAGTACTGTACTGGAGTATCAGCCTTGTTTTTGTGTTCAAGTCTCTGGAAGAGGATTCTGAATCCACAACCTTCTAACTCCAAAGCAGGAAGTACGACCTGCCAAGCTGATTCTTAGATTGCAGCTGCTTTGAATGAATGCCTTTATGCTGTCCTTCACATTCTTCTCTCTCGTCTCTTCATTGTGTTGGAATCAGTACTTTATCTCCTTAACAAACTCATTCCTTCTTTGGACCGCAACGCAACGCACTGCATCCCCCCCAACTCCTTCAGTCTGGTCTTCCTCTCACCATCTGCAGGCTTTTAAAACCTGAGCTTGAGGTCAAATGGTGAAGGGTTTCAATAACAGCAAAAAGAGTAAAACAAAGCCATCCATCCTCTTGTTACTGAATGATCAGCAGAGTAGCAGCAACTCCCACCAATGGATTAATAAATTCCCATGTGTTTGAGTGATGAAGCAGTCTCTCGTGATCAACAATCAGGCTGTGTGTTTTTCGCTCTCTCTGTGACACCGTGTATTTATATACACTGCAAAATGATGAAATGATCAGGATGAAACAACACCACAAAACCAAATGCTGAATATTGATGAGATTCATATCTGTATCTAAAGCATTCCAGCCAAATGGATCCAACTTAATTATTTGATGAATAATTAATAAATCTGCAGAGCTGGTGAATACACTTTTTAATGCTGCAATATATTAGCAGTGCAGCAGAACTCTGCAATGTGAAATAGGAACGGGAAGGAGGACATAAAATTGCTTGCCGTCGAGCAGGATGACTGGCAGTGCCCAAGCCTGCCTGGATCAAGAGGCTCATGCAGGGTCGGTGATGGCAAAGCATGGAGCACAAGACTTATTCCACAAGTAAAGAGGGGATTAGTTCGGGAGCAGTGTGATGGTACCACAAGTGTCGTTTAAAACATGATAACAGAAAAAATATTCTTTATGTCTGTAAAAAAAGAAAGCCTTGCATTTATATAGTGCCTTTCACAATCTCAGGACGTCACAAAGTGCTTTGCAGCGAATGAAGTACTTTTGAAGTGTCGTCACAGTTGTAATGTAGGAAATGCGGCAGCCGATTTGCGCACAGCAAGGTCCCACAAATAGCAATGAGATTAGGACCAGATAATCTGCTTTTAGTGATGTTGATTGAGGGATAAATATTGACCAGGGCACTGGGGAGAACTCCCCTGCTGTTCTTTGAAATCGCACTGTAGGATCTTTTTCGTCCACCTTCAATGGGGCCTCGGTTGAACATCTCATCTGAAAAGATAGCACCCCCCCCCGCCCCCCACAGTGCAGCACTCCCTCCGAGTGTCAGCCTGGATTTTGGACTCAAGTCCCTGGAGTGGGGGCTTGAATCTATGACCTTTGAACTCAGAGGCAAGAGTGCGACCAACTGAGCTGCAGCTGACAATGAACTGGAATCAATTCATTTTTTAAGTTTCAGGAGTCATAAACATTGATGGCATTATAATATTTCCCACTATCTTCAAAATCCCATTAAAGCTTAAAATTATGAGCAGCTATATTCCCAAAAGCCACGTATTTTAACAGGGAGCATTAATAATATATATTTTTGGAAAGACAAAGTGTGCAGAACATTTATTGTCCCAATATGTAACATCAGTAAACCATTTCATTACAAGCCAATCTCCCCTGGCAGGGCCCATGGTAAATTGGATATAAGTTGGGTAGTGGAAGTCTGGAACTCTCTCCCCCAAAAAGCTGTTGAGACTGGGGGTCAATTGAAAATTTCAAAACTGAGATTGATTAGGTAAGGGTATTAAGGGTATGGAATCAAGGCGGGTGGATGGAGTTAAGATACAGATCAGCCATGATCTAATTGAAAGGCAGTACAGGCTCCATGGACTACTCCAGTTCCTATGTTCCTTCCTATGTTCCTCCCCTGCTTTATAACAATAGAAGTACTATATTATGTAAGACACAATGTAGTATTTCACTGCTGATATGCAGCAATGTTTAAATTGGACTGTCCCTTTAAGGCCACAGAGTCCACCTCATGACCTTGGTAATTTATTCCTTTACATTATTTCTCAGCTGTGAAACGAAACTTTCAGGTTCAAAACCATGGCTGAAGACTTTCACAAGAATCGGGTGCAGATAAAGGCCCAGTTAACTCATTCCTTCTTGAAAACTTACATTCCTCCGATCGCACCATCTGATAGGCTCTTGATTGATTCTGGAGTTTTTTTTCTCCATGACCCTTACCCATGGACCATTCCGGGTATTAATCACTCTGCTGGAAGAGGAATTTCTGTCATCAGTTCTGAACTTTTACCAGTTTGTATCTTTGACCCTTTGTTGTGCAGTTGTGATTTACCTTGTAACAGTGCTTTGGATTAACCTTTGCTGTTGCCTTACTATTTTATATCATTCTTGAAGCTTTCCTCTTATTTCTCCACTTTCAAGGATGAAGAGTGCGAGTTTTTCTCGCTTTTCCTTTCAATTCAGTCCTTTGATACCAGGGATGTGCCTCACTGTCCTCCTCTGTGCCACTTCCAGGATTTGGATATTTTAAATAGATGCCTGGAATTTCCAAGGGGGTTCTTCCAATCTCCCACCCTCACCTCGAGGGAAACCCCAGAGTTTCGCTGTCAACAGCAACAAGAAGTTACATTTATATAGCGCCTTTAACAAGGTAAAACAAGGCGCTTTGCAGGAGTGTAATCAGACAAAATCTGACACCCAGCCACAGCTTGAAACTTACAAGGAATTCACGAACTGATAAACGACCTCAGCTACAATGGGATTCCTATAGGGATTACTTGAATGACCTGATGGAGATAGGCCAAGTCAGGAGCTACTCATCGCAACCATGCTTCAGACTATGTACGAGCAATGCCACGGCAGATACGCTAATATTAATAAAAAATAGATTTGAAGACATAACAGGTCTAAAATTATTACTTCTACTCCATGCTTTTTATTACATCTTACCTACAGTAAATCAGGAAATTCTCATTGTCAAATAAACGTTGCTCTATTCATTTTTTTTGAAATTTATCTCAAATGTTCAGTGTATTTAACTTTAGCACCTTTACTGCAAATGTTTCTCAGCCAAATTTATTTTACCTGAAAGTGCTGGCAACCTCGGGCTGTGAAAATTATTTTTTCTGCTCATGTTTTGTGACTTGCAGTACATTCTCTCATCATTTATTTTAATTACTTTCCTAATTACACCGATAATTGGTAACGTCTCCCCATTTTCTGCTGCCTTCAATCACCCGTCTTCCATTTTGGAATTGGAACCTGCGTCAATGAAAGTCCATCTCTGATTGGACCAGTTTACAGCCAGTGCTTACTTTTTTTGTTCAGAGTATTGAAGTTTGATCTGATTGTGATTTGTCCAATCATGAGCGCATTTGTTTGCAGAGTTAATGGGCGACTTTTCATTGGAACAGAGGACATTTAACAGATGATTTGTTGGACGGGTTTAAAATTATGAAGGGATGGGTTAGAGTGGATAGAAACAGACTGTTTCCAGTTACTAAGGGGTTTAGAATGAGGAGACATGGAAATAAGATGAAATGTAAGAGATTCGGGACAGAGAGCAGGAGAAACCTTCTTTTCCACAGAAGGTTGTGAGGCTGTGGAATGCACCATCAGAGTTGAGTGATTGAAACAGAGATCATGTCAACATTTAAGAATAGGTTTTGACAGGTGGTTGAAGGAAAAGGGAATCAAGGGATATGGGATCAGGAGAGGCACATGGGATTAGACATCCTGCTTGGGTGGAGGATAAACACCAACGCAGACTGCTTGGGGCAGAATTGCCTGTTTCCGATGTTGCTGTTGCTCAAGCTAACTGGGTGTTGGAATGTATTAATAGAACCATTCAGTATAAATCAAAGGACACCATTCTGTTACTATACAGGTCGCTGGTTAGACTGCATTCTGGAGGACCATGCCCAGCTTTGGTCCCCCCACATGGTGGGTGATATAGTGGCCTTGAAAAAAGTTCAGAGGAGAGCGACGAGAATGATCCCAAGCTTAAATATCCTCAGCTACTCACACAGGCTGAAGTATCTTAGACTCTTTACTTCAAAGCAGCGAAGGCACAGAGGTGACCTGATAGAGATTTATAAAATAAATGTATGTGAATGTTGGCTGAGGACAGGAGAGGTCCCCTCTGATCCTATAGCTCACGCTCACCGATGAGGCATATGCATGAAGGAGAGTTAGAGGGTGACAGTCACCCATGAAACCATACCCCAGTATGAGTCAGCGTCTTGAGGAGCGGAGAGGAACAAATTGCATTGGGGTGGTGGGGGGACAATATCAGGTACGTCCCACTCGGGCGGTGGTAACGTTGGAGGATTGGGAGGGGTCGAAGTGCAGATTTGGTGTCACACTCAAAACGGCAAAGCGATTGCAATCAGGAATTTAAAATTTATTTGCAGTCAGTTTTGGTCATTGGTGGCCGTGCCTTCAGCTGCCGAGGCCCTAAGCTCTGGAATTTCCTCCCGAAACCTCTCCGCCTCTCCACCTCTCACTCTTCCTTTGACGCTCCTTAAAACCGACCTCTGTGACCAAGCTTTTGGTTACCTGTCCTAATATCTCCTTACGTGGCTCAATGTCAAATTTTGTTTGATATTCGTTCCTGTGAAGCGCCTTGGGCTCTGCCACTGGTCCAGCCTCACATCGACAGTACTATGTGTATCTGAGGCTCTTCACCAAGGACTGTAATCTGATCTCTGATAATGGCCACCATGTGTCAGAGTCCTGGGCAGGAACAGATTGACCTGTACAATCTCAACACAAACTGATTATTGAAAAAAAAGCAATTAAATGGTATCTTTGAAAAATACCCCACTTTGCCTCCTGGCAATATCGATTGCTCTCCATAAATATATAATCGCCGTTAACCCTTTGCACTCTTACTGAATAAACAGAAACTCGATTTGATTAGCAAAGCAAAATGCAGTCACGTGCATTTTATGGGCTAAAGGGACACTCTCTTCTTGAAGAAATGTGCTTGAAATTTTATTTACTGTTCTGTGCTGCCATTTGAGAAGGTAGAAAAGCAGGGTTTTGAAAGTGGGGTTTTGTTTTTCTTAAGGTGATGTTACCAATGTGGAAAGTAGTGATGTCACCTGTGACTTGGTTGGTAGCACTCTTGCATGTGAGTTGGAAGGTTGTAGGTTCAAGTCCCACTTCAGGAAATTAAACACAAAATCTAGGCTGACACACACCCAGTGTAGTATTGAGGGAGCGCTGCACTGTCAGTTGATGCCTTCTTTCACATGAGATGTTAAATCAAGGCCCTCTCAGGTGGATGTAAAAGATCCCACGCCACTATTTTGAAGAAGAGTAGGGGTGTCCTGGCCAACATTTATCCCTCAACCAACATCACCAAAACAGATTATCTGGTCATTTATCTCACTGCTGTTTCGGAGACCTTGCAGTGCACAAATTGGCTACCATGTTTCCTACATTACAACAGTCACTACACTTCAAAAGTACTTCATTAGCTGTAAAGCGCTTTGGGACATCCTGAGGCTGTGAAAGGCGCTATATAAATGCAGATTTTTTTTTAAAGACGTAGCAAAAAGTTGGCCACCATCTTCTCCTGTTGTAAAACACCTTTTTCTGGCTCCATTTTCCCCCTTCCTCACCAGAGAGCATCAACTCCTTGCATCAGTTGCCCTTCTCTCCACTTCACCTGAATGGCCTCGTGTCCCCTGTATGAGTGGAGAGACCAGGTGTCAGCAGGAATACCTGACCGTGCAGGTGCTGAACCGAGACCCACATCCACCACCCTAAACATTCACTCCCTTCACCACCGGCGCACAGTGGCTGCAGTGTGTATCATCCACAGGATGCACTGCAGCAACTCCCAAACCCATGACCTCTACCACCTAGAAGGACAAGAGCAGCAGGCACATGGGAACAACACCACCTGCACGTTCCCCTCCAAGTCACACACCAGCCCGACTTGGAAATATATCGCCGTTCCTTCATCGTCGCTGGGTCAAAACCCTGGAACTCCCTTCCTAACAGCACTGTGGGAGAACCTTCACCACACGGACTGCAGCGGTTGAAAAAGGTGGCTCACCACCACCTTCTCAAGGGCAATTCGGGATGGGCAATAAATGCCGGCCTCGCCAGCGATGCCCACATCCCATGAATGAAAAAAAAATCCAGGAGCTCAAATTATCAGCATTTTTACTGATCCCTCATTAAAACTGGCTTCTGCAATCCCTCTCTCTCACCCAGAAGACCATAAGAGATAGGAGCAAGAGTAGGCCACTCGGCCCCTCGAGCCTGCTCGCCATTTAATGAGATCATGGCTGATCTGATTTTTGCCTCAACTCCACTTACCCGTCCTTTCCCCATATCCTTTGACTCCCTTGCTGATCAAAAATTTGTCAAACTCAGCCTTGAATGTATTCACCCCTTTTATCATATCCTTTCATGTCACCCAAAGACAGCATTCTCAAGGACCTGGGTTTGAACGTATTAATAAAAATATCATCAAAGTACTTGATGACCAACAGCAGACGCTGGGAGTGCGGTCTGATTGCACTTCTGCTCTCTCTGCCACTCTGAACGCTTCATCTCAAGTTCTTTCTCACCGTCTTTCCTGAATTCTTTCTCTGTCACACTGTGGTTGTCTCCGACTCTGTTATTTTCCACCTGGCTATCCCCTTCGCTTTCCAAATGCGTCACTTAAACTCAGTGTCACTCGCTGTCCGACTCAGTTTTATTTTTTTGCTTTATTTCCTGAGGAGCCTTTTCCGTGAGTGTGAATCGGTCCAACGCTGCTTTCGGGCGGCCGCCTGAGAGAGGACCAATATAGGGCGGCCAGTCCACTGGCGGAGATTGTACAGGTTGCATCCAATTTATGCCCCAAAAAACGGGAGAAACGCGCTCCAATTTCTACCCCACAGTGTTGAAATCGTGAATGGAGTTTGCATTGTTTTATCAGCGAGGTATACATTCAGGGGGAACAGAGGCTGAGGGACAGAGATCTCTCTCTCGCTCTTTCTTTGTTCCATGCTT
This sequence comes from Heptranchias perlo, assembly GCF_035084215.1. Taxonomy (NCBI): domain Eukaryota; kingdom Metazoa; phylum Chordata; class Chondrichthyes; order Hexanchiformes; family Hexanchidae; genus Heptranchias; species Heptranchias perlo. Next base: position 41,905,701 of record NC_090348.1, on the reverse strand, counting down.
TTATTTTCATGTCGCTTTTACTTTATTTCTGTTTAACATATCCTCTTCGAGTTATTGTGCTCTTTCCAAAAATGAACTCCAAAACACTTTGCTTCTCTCTGTCTTGTGTGCCCCATGGGTCCCAACACCCATTCTGGAGATGAGAGTAAATTAACCTCAGTCAGCCTGAATACTGGAACAAAGAATGGGAGACACACAGAGAGAGACAGGGAGACACAGAGAGAGAGAGAGACAGGGAGACAGAGAGAGAGAGAGAGACAGGGAGACACAGAGAGAGAGAGACAGGGAGACACAGAGAGAGAGAGAGACAGGGAGACACAGAGAGAGAGAGACAGGGAGACACAGAGAGAGAGAGAGACAGACAGGGAGACAGAGAGCGAGAAACAGACAGGGACAGAGATAGAGAGACAAACAGACAGGGAGACAGAGAGACAGGGACAGAGAGAGACAGAGAAGGCGAGAGAGAGAGAGACAGTGACAGACAAGGAAACAGAGAGAGAGAAACAGAATGAGAGACAGGCAGACAGAGAAATAGAGAGAGAGGCAGAAAGAGAGGGGGAGAGAGGCAGAGATCGAGAACCAGAGAGGGAGACAGAGAGAGAGAGACAGAAAGAAAGAATTAGAGATCGAGAGAGAGCCAGAGAGGGAGACAGACAGACAGAGGGAGGGAGGGAGAGAGAGAGAGACAGACATAGAGAGAAAGAGAGAGGCAGAGAAAGGGAGGTGAAGACAGAATGGGGGAAAGTGGATTTTAAAAAAAATACCTGCAGGGGTTGAGTTGCCATATTATCACCAGATGGGAACAAAAAAATCATTAAGGCAAGTGCCCTTGGGCACCACAAATGTGAAGCAAACAATAAGAACCATGTACAATACAGCGACATTACACAAATAATAATTAAATCATAATGTGATTGTGGTGACGGAGCATGTCGAAGTAAAATTTATTTTGAAAAACCCTCTTCAAAATTGTTTCTGCAGCAAACTGAACGAAGATTGTTTCTGCAGCAACCAAATCCCACACCTCGAAAGATATGACTGCGTCGATTTTTGGCGCATTTAACACATCAAGCCAAGAACGCCTGCTGCCGGACAAATGATCTTGTCAGGAGCCCGATGATGTTCGGAGGCGGTGACTTGCTGTTGAAGCGGGACGGGTTAAATTAGCAACTGATGATTGTGATCCCTTCTCGCGAAAAGGATGGATTTTCCGATTGCCCAGACCTGACGTGGAGCCTTGCCCACCGGGAGCACATCGTGGGCAACCGACATCAAGAGAAGTTGAACTCTTGCAGCGCAGTTGAAAGCTGCCAGCACGTCCACGCTTTCCCTCCACTCGTCCTCATCCTTTTCTTAACCAGTCCTCTGTGTCAGCCATGGCTCACTTGGTATCACTCTTGCCTCTGATGATAGAAGATTGTGGGTTCATGTTCCCACTCTAAAAAGTTGAATATAAAATCTATGATTGACACTCCAAGGGAGTGCTGCACTGTCTGAGGTCTTGTCTTTTGGATGAAATGTTAAACCCAGGCCCTGTCTGCCCTCTCCGGTGGATGTATAAAATCCCATGACACTATTTTGAAGAAGAGCAGAGGAGCGGTCCCCGGTGTCCTGGTCAACATTCATCCCTCAACCAACGTCACCGAAAACAATTATTATCTGGTCATTTTCACATTGCTGTGTGTGGGACCTTCCTGTGCGCAAATTGGCTGCCACGTTTCCTACATTACAACTGCACTTCAAGAAGTGCTCCTTGGCTGGAAAGCGCTGAGGGAGGTCCTGAGGTCGTGAGAGGCGCAATGTAAATGCAAGTCTATCTTCAGGAATCACAAAGGGCACTGCACCGCACAGCCCACCACTTGGACCGGCTGTTAGTGAATTTTGAGGAGGGGTTTCCTGTGCAGACAGGAGTTCCTGTCGTATCTGGGAGCCTGGCTGCGCAGTATCTCTGCTCCAGGGCCGACCTTTGCACCTCTACGTCTCCAGGTCAGGATGGAATTCTGGCCCTCGCTGGACACAAGAACAAAGATCTCTTTTGAGGAGGCATTTAGAGGGGCCGGGGGGGGGGGGGGGTCTCCATGCGGAGCATAAACGCTGGCATCGACCAGTTGGGCCGAATGGCCTATTGCGATGTTGTGGACTCCATGTCATTCATTAAAACCACGAGAAAAAGCAAGAGCTGCACTTGGTGTGGAGTGCTCGGCAGAATCATGTCGCCAATCACAGAGTTACCGCATGCTGAGCACATCATCTCACTAATACATTCAGCATGCACCGCTGCTTCAGCCTGTACTTTGGTAAATGTGCTTTAACATATTACATCTCGATCTATCCATTCTATTCCCATTGCTTTTCATGTTTGCACTGGAAGGAGGTTATTAACATAATGCCCACTTGTCTGGAATTGGAATTAACCCTGACTCTCCCAGAACCTTTCGGGCTTAACCCATTACCATCGGTAAGAATATGGTTTAAAGCCACACATGGTCAATATCCGATCTCGCGTCGCCCACATAAAGCTCCAAAATATTGAGCAAGAAGGCGGTGTTAACAGGAGGGGGGTGAAGTCTTGACTCGGTGCATGTGAACAAAAGCAGTTTGTAAAAGACAAAGGCAATGCTGAAACTTCAGAACTAAACACCCAAAGGTCAAGAGGTGGCCAGTTTCGAGATGCTGTAACATCAGAAGGTGGTTTACACCAAAACAAGAAATGTGGTTGCTAAAGAAACTAAATACTAAAAACAACAGACATCGCAGGAGCCATGTGCAAGGCTGACGGAGAACAAACTGTTTATGCAGCAGAGATAAGGGATACGATGGCCACGCGAACAAAGTATAAACAATCATTGGTGGTTTCCGAGAGTCAGCTCAGTAGGATGGTTTACGACCATGAGCTAAGACCAGCAGTGCTTACGTACAGAACAATGAAGCTGAATAGTATAAAGATAAGGCATGCTCCCTCCCAAAAATTAGAGCTCGCAAGAGGGTACAGTAGGAAGTCCATTGCCAGAGGCAGTCCGCAAATATCAGGTCTGATCACCCTGGATTCGTGGACAGATCAGGTTGTATTGATTGCTTGTCATTAATGTAATCTGTAGACAGTTGTATCATAATACTGTTGAATGTAATGTTGAAGGCAGCTGTAGTGCAACTCTGTCGTAAGTCGATCTATTAAACTTACTGTTTTATAACCACTCGGGCTAGGATCAAGTGGAAGTTATTGTTGATGGATCAACAACCCATAGTTGCGACAGTAACGGGAAAATCTGCTAACACCATCTAAAGATGTTCACAGCAGACATGTCATATTCTTATTGTCAATGACACTCTTCAATATAGATGACTTGACCCCTGACAACATGTGAACATAAGAACCCATCACGACCTCCCCAGGGATGGGTCTTGCCAGCATCATCCAAATTCTGAAATAAAAGGAAAGCAATATATGAAAAGGAGGGAAGAAAAAATATCCTTAATGACGGTAAACAAGACTTGCATTGATACAGCACCGTTCATGACCACCAAACATCCCAAAGCGCTTTACCACCGACGAATTAATTTTTAAGTCCAGTCCCTGTTGTGATGCAGGGAAACGTGGCCAGCCAAATTGCACACAGCAAGGTCCCACAAACAGCAATTAAAGAAATGACCAGATAATCTGTTCTCAGCTGTTGGTTGAGGGGTAAATATTGGGCAGGACACCGGGGAGAACTCCCCTGCTCTTCTTCGAAATAGTGCCACAGGATCTTTTATGTCCACCCGAGGGGGCAGATGGGGCCTCAGTTTAATGCCTCATCTGAAAGACGGCACCTCCGACAGTGCAGCACTCCCTCAGTACAGCACTGGGAGTGTCAGCTGAGATTTTGTGCTCAAGCCTCTGAAGTGGGACTTCAACCCACAACCTTCTAACCGTGCAAATATTGGTGTACAAACTGTTAACTGGTGCATACAAAGTTACTTTGGCCTCTATTTTAATGTGGCGCCAACTCATTTAACACAAGCAGGTTAATGCCTCCCTTAAAATCGAGGCCTCCAGGTAATTTTTATAAACGCATTCCGAATTTGTATGCTAATATTTGCGCAGCATAACATCGAGGCAATGATTTTCTTGTGCTCCTTTGTTTTCGAAGGCACACAGTAAAAGACGTGAGGAAGTGACTCGAGATGAACGGCTGGATTCATTCAAATGTCAGATGTGTTTCAAATTCTCGGAATCGGATATCTGAATATTTACCAGGAGCACAATGTGTCACTGACATAAGTCTCCTGGATCACCAGGGACACAGGTGCCACAGATTGATAGACCTCCAGGGAAATGGAAAGCACGGATGGCGAACCATCTCTCGACCACGAGAAAAGAAAGGCAAAAGGCCACGAGGGAGCGGAGCAGAGCATAGTGGTTATGTTAGTAGACTAATAATCCAGAAGCCTGAACTTATAATCCAGAATCATGAGTTCAAATCCCACACGCAGCAACTAGGGAATTTAAATTCAATTAATTAAATAAAAAATCTAGAATATAAAATAATTCGTAATGGTGGCTAAGCCCAGTCAACCCCACAAAGTCCTCCTAACAACATCTGGGGACTTGTGCCAAAAGTGGCATGGCAGGAGGTCAAAGATGGGCAAGAAACCACCTGCTGATTACCACCGACTACCATCAGAATGTACGATAGGTTGGCCACTTCAATGTCCATCATCAAGAGTGGCTTGGCAGCATAACTGCCAGAGTGGGCCTGCGGTCAGGCGGTGAGAAGAACCAGGCATACCTTAAAAATGAGCTGCCAACCGGCTGAAGTTACAACACAGGACTTGAACAGCAGAAACAACATGCTAAGTGATTCTACAACCATCAGATCAAAGCTCTGCAGTCGTGAATCGGTGGTGGACAATCAAACAACTGATGGGAGGAACGAGGCTCTGTAAACATCTCCATCCTCAATGATGGCTGAGTGCAAAAGGGCAAGGCGTTTGCTTCAGCCTGACATCGAGGCAGCATTTGACCGAGTGTGGCACCCAGGAGCCCTAGTAAAATTGAAGTCAGGGGGAAAATTCTGCAGTGGCTGGATGTCATACCGAGCACAAAGGAAGATGGTAGTGATTGTTGAAGGCCAATCATCTCAGTCCCAGGACATTGCTGCAGGAGTTTCTTAGGTCAGTGTCCTAGGCCCAACCATCTTCAGCTGCTTCATCAATGACTTTTCCCCCATCATAAGGTCAGAAATGGGGATGTTCGCTGACAATTGTACAGTGTTCAGTTCCATTCTGCAACCCCTCAGATAATGAAGCAGTCCGAGCCCGCATGCAGCAAGATCTGGACAACATCCAGGCTTGGGCTGATAAGTGGCAAGTAACATTCGTGCCAGGCAATGACCATCTCCAACAAGAGAGAATCCAACCACCTCTCCATGACATTCAACGGCATTACCATTGCCAAATCCCCCACCATCGACATCCTGGAGGTCACCATTGACCAGAAACTGAACTGGACCAGCCATATAAATACTGTGGCTGCAAGAGCAGGTCAGAGGCTGGGTATTCTGTGGCGAGTGACTCACCTCCTGACTCCCCAAAGCCTTTCCACCATCTGACAAGGAACAAGTCAGGAGAGTGATGGAATACTCTCCACTTGCCTGGATGAGTGCAGCTCCAACAACACTCAAGAAGCTCGACACCATCCAGGACAAAGCAGCCTGCTTCATTGGCACTCCATCCACCGCCCTAAACATTCACTCCCTTCACCACAGTGTGTATAGTCTGCAGGATGGACTGCAGCAACTTGCCAAGGCTTCTTCGACAACATCGCCCAAACCCGCGACCTCTACCACCTGGAAGGACAAGGGCAGCAGGCGCATGGGAACAACACCACCTGCACGTTCCCCTCCAAGTCACACACCATCCCGACTTGGAGGTTTATCGCCGTTCCTTCATCGTCGCTGGGTCATAAATCCTGGAACTCCCTTCCTAACAGCACTGTGGGAGAAACTTCACCACACGGACTGCAGTGGTTCAAGAAGGCGGCTCACCACCGCCTTCTCGAGGGCAATTAGGGATGGGCAATAAATGCTGGCCTCGCCAGCGATGCCCACATCCCATGAACGAATAAAAAAAAAACATAGACACCATGGATGCATGGTCACTGCTTCACCATGGAAATTAAATTGGATAGAATTATGTAGAACGCACAGCACAGAAACAGGCCACTTTGGCCCAACTGGTCGACGCCGATGTTCATGTTCCACACGAGCCTCCTCCCTCCATACTTCATCTAACCCTATCAGCTCATCCTTCTATTCCTTTCTCCCTCTTGTGTTTATCCAGGTTCATCTTAAACGCATCCATGAGGTGGATGAGACGCACAGAATGAAAAAAAAAAAGAATCTTCTTTGAAGAAGATCCACCTCCTTGCCAGTTACTCCTTTCCAAGTGCCGTCGGGTGAAGTCCACAATATAAACCTTTTGAATATTTGAGTCGTGTGGGTTTGAAGTGAATTACTTGAAGGAACATGGCCATCCTGCAGGGTCGGCTGAGCAGTTGAGCGACTGCAGTAAAGGTTGTTTAACATCTATGTTTTGCATCCAACACATCTGTTACTATTGGACACGGTTATGTGTGTGTGGATCTGTGTGTGATTAATGCCAAAACGAGATCCCTCTTTGACAAGATCAGTGCACTCTTCATGCAGCAACCATGTCCCCACTTGTTGATGCTCAACATTCCAGCCAGGTGCTTGACAAATATATTACCTCCAGACATGGCTCCCTCTGTTGGATAAACATCCAATTACGTTATATGGCCTCAAATACCACAGATGCAAAGACAAATTATCAAGTCTTGATGAATGGAGCATTAAATAGACAGTGGGTTTACAGTCGAATTTATTTAATATTAATAGCCACGGGTAGAGCTTCAAAGAACTCCCTGGTCTTTGAAGAAAAACTGAGCAACAAGGGATCTGATTCCACTGTCACTGCTTCCCTCAGGCAAAGACTTGCCCATTTATGATCACCTTTGCCTTCCATTTGCAAGTCAAATTGCAACCCAGCTGTCTAATTTTCCATTAATTCCTTGAGCCTGAACCTTCTTTAAAAGTCTCAGATGCAAAAACTTTATCCATTCCGTCCTGGAAATCCAAGTGAGTTGCAGTCACTGCATAAAAGCTTCCCCACTAATTTAGTTACCTCCGCGAAGAGTCCCAGTAAATCTGTGAGGGAGGAGCTACAGCGCTGGCCACAGTCTTGATCCACTCATGGCGTTCCAGATTTCCAGAGGTCTCTGATGCTTTTAAAACAGAAATGGACAGTTTCCCAGAAGTAAAGGGAATTAGGGGTTACGGGGAGCGGGCAGGAAATTGGACATGAATTTAGATTTGAGGTGAGGATTAGATCAGCCATGATCTTATTGAATGGCGGAGCAGGCTCGAGGGGCCGATTGGCCTCCTCCTGCTCCTATTTCTGATGTTCTTATGTCTATCCAGGAGATAAAAACCTGAAGGAAGTTATCGTTAAATCTCCTGCATTTAATAAACTTCCGCAAATCATGGAACTTGCAAATCAATCATTGGCAACACTGGACTTATCATCTCTAAAATTAAAAAAAAACTTGCATTTCTGAAGCGCCTTTCGCAACCTCATGACGTCCCAAAACCTTCACTGCCAATTAAGTACTTTTGAAATGTAGCCACTTTTGTAATGTTGGAAACACGGCAGCCAAATTGCACACAGCAAGATCCCACAAACAGCAAAAAGATAAATTGTCAGGTCATCTGTTTTGCTGATGTTGGTTGAGGGATAAATATTGGCCAGGACACCGGGGAGAACTCCCCTTGCTCTTTTTCAAAATAGTGCCGTGGGATCTTTTACATCTACCTGAGAGGGCACAAAGGGCCTGAAAAATCTGAAAAATAGCACCTCTGACAGTGCAGCACTCCTTCAGCACGGTTATTCTCAAGTCTCCGGAGGGAGACTTCAACCCACACCCTTCTGACTCAGAGGCAAGAGTGCTACCTCTGAGCCACAGCGAAAACCATGCTGTCCTCCCCTTGTGTTTTTGATGCAACGGGGGGGAAAATTGGATAGGGCCTGTTTTTGGGCGGGAGTAGCACGATCCGCTGTTACCCCGCTCCCAATGGTCCCTGCGCAGGCCTCACTTGCAATCTGCGGTGGAAATCAGTGTTGACCGAGGATTCCATGCAATTTGCACTTTCCACCAGCAGAGGGAGCTCCAATCTCTTAAAGGCCGGCTGTTTGTTCGAAATCTCTTAAAGGGAGCTGGTACGTGTTATTTGCTGAATACAACAGCCTGCTGTCTGCACGGAGTCTGAACGAACATCAGACATCGCACACGTAAAGCACAGATGCGGGTCCCATCCCTATGTTTACATAGGGATGGGACCCGCATCTGTGCAGGGGCAGTCTGTAAACACCATTTATTATTGTTCAATATGTATAAATGCGTAGGCTTCAAGGAGATCTTGAAACATTTGCCTGAGGAAGGAGAAAATCTCCGAAAGCTTGTGAATTTAAAATAAAATTGCTGGACTATAACTTGGTGTTGTAAAATTGTTTACAATTGTCAACCCCAGTCCATCACCGGCATCTCCACATTATGTTTACATACTGATGAGTAATGTTGAAACATTGAATAAAGGTTGCGCAGCACTAAATCCCACATCCTCCAATCTGCACACCAGAACTCACCAATCTGCCGATCTGAGAGTCCATGCACCAAAGTTCTCTGCTGATGCACCAGAGGCCTTGGTGCAGGAGGTGGTCAGAAGGAGGGACATCCTATATCTCCGGGGGCGGGGGGGGGGGGGTGCGGGGGGGTGCGGTGAGAGCAAGAGGCCCTCCAGATATACACTTTTACTGCCTACTGATATGCGCTACCCTCTCCTGCAAGAAAGCGGGACTTATGCCTGAGTGATGTGCCTGTCATGGTTGAATAGCTGCCAGTGTGTGTGGCCTGTGAGTTGTGGGTGGGCAGCTTGCAACAGTGGTAATGTGTCAGGGTGAGAGGAAGCATCTGATTGGAAGAGTTGAGTACTGATGGAAAGAGTTTATTGGCCGGTGGGTGATGGGAGGTGTGGTGCGTGGAGGAGTGGCATTTTGCCCCTCGAGCCTGTTCTGCCATTCAATGAGATCATGGTGGACCTGTGACTGAACTCCATATACCCGCCTTAACCCCATATCCCTTAATACCCTTGGTTCACAGAAATCTATCAATCTCAGATTTAGAATTCACAATTGAGCTAGCATCAACTGCCATTTGCAGACGACTCCCACCCTTTGCATGTAAAAACGTTTCCGAACTTCACTCCTGCACGTCCTGGCTCTAAATGATAGGCTATGCCCCCTAGTCCTAGTATTCAAGTATAGAAGACCTCTAAAAACAGTTACAAATGTCTCGGCAGCCAGAAGCAATAATCCAGCCAGTAACCTGTAAATCCTGCATGGTCCCTTTAAATAGCGCCGGTGGTGAGTCTTCCAGGCACTCTAAGAAACGTTCAGATGGTCGGGGTTAAGACTGTGCGTCCCAAAATGGTGTTGAGCACTTTAAATCAGCGTTGCACACTGATTGAAGCCATTTTCTCCTTACTCTCCATGATTCCAGCATTCGTTATCTGTGCCTGCGCTAACTCCTATGCCAAGATGGCGTCGGGCGCACGTCACGCTGGAAACAATTTATCGCCCAACGAGTCTTAAAGGTGCTGGGGCCTGAAATGAATAAGTTTAAGTGATGTCCTTGTTTGCTAAATTCAGGGCAGATTGCTGAGGATTGGAAATGCACAGATAGAAGCATATCATTTAATCCTTCCCGTGCTGTGGATGAGTTTGCTCGTCAGGAAAGTGTACTCCTATTTTTTGTCATCAGGTTGATCAATGAACCAATTTGCTCAGCCAATACTCCAGAGCTTCCTTTCGGATCTTCATGGAACTGTTGGAGGCTGCTAACCACCTGGGGGAAAGCAAATGAATAACACGGTGCAGGTCAGTCATCCCAACCTGGAATGTCGTCCTTAGATTTCCGTCTTATGGCAATATGCAGTTAGAAAGTGTCTTCTTTTCAACAGTCCTTCAGGAATCTATCTTCAAGGTTTAAGATGGATGAAATGCCCCTTGTCTGTCTCGAGGGTGAAAAATTTCCTCTGAGAATGGCCAACTTGACGATCCATGGAAATTTTTTTATAACCCAGCAATGGGACTTCACTTGAGCTTGCTGATGTTCTTGCAAGGTAGATGTTTACTTTGATATTCTCACTCATCTTCTTGATGCATAATGGAGGAATAATCCATTAGTCTTTCGTCTCCCCCATTTGCAGGTGGATTTTGCAATCCAGAAGATCTATTTGGTTCAAGAAGTTGTTATTGGAAAATCTCTGCAAATAACTAAGAGTTCATATCTCCAGATCACCTGATCGCTTACTAACACATTGACAAGGTAGACTATAAATCATATCAAGGTACAGAATAAGGGGTGTTCGTAGGTATTGTATTTTACACATCTATCAGAGTATTAAACTTATTTTGCTTTTAAATTACTGGGTCGAGCTTCTGATTGGTGAAGTTCAGATATGAACACTGAATGTGCCCCGTACTGCGAGAACAGAGTTAAAATAGTTAAAAGTCAGAATGGCCTGCGGAGCTCTGAATCAGGGAAGGGTCATCTGTGGAGTGAGGGAACATTGAATCTGGAAGAGTCCTTGATGCATTTGGAAGAAAGTAATGCGCTCTGTTTATTATCTCCAGATAATCATGTTCAGGCAGACGCAGTTTGTTTGGTTTGGTGTCCATTCGAACTGGTGGCTCTGGATCTCTCCCCATTGTGGCACAGCAGCAATCTATCAGAGGGGCTTCGTGAAACAGAGTTCAAGGCATGGCATGAAAAAGGCATCACCAGAACAGTGCTAGCAAATGTCCAAACCATGCAAGAATTACAATATATCGATCTATATTTGTAATAAGTATTCATAAATTGTTATCTGCATAACAGGTAGAAACCCTACATTAAAATGATACAAACCATCCATCGTTCAGTTATTACAGACATATGCTACTGAAACCCTCATCCATGCCTTCATTACCTCCAGCTTCGACGATTCCAATGCCCTCCTGGCCGGCCTCCCACCATGCACCCTCTGTAAACTTGAGCTCATCCAAAACTTTGCTGCCCATATCCTAACTTGCACCAAGTCTTGTTCATCCATCACCCCTGTGCTCGCTGACCTACACTGGCTCCCGGCCCAGGAACACCTCGATTTTAAAATTCTCATCTTTGTTTTCAAATCCTTCCATGGCCTCGCCCCTCCCTATCTCTGTAATGTCCTCCATTCCTACAACCCTCCGAGATCTCTGCGCTCCTCCAATTCTTGCCTCTTGCGTATCCCCGATTTTCATCGCTCCACCGTTGGCGGGGGTGGCTTCAACTGCCTCGGCCCTACGATCTGGAATCCGCTCCCTGAACCTCTCCGGCTCACTCTCATCCTTTAAGACGCTCCTTAAAACCTACCTCCTCGAGCAAGCTTTGGTCACCTGCCCTAATATCTCCTATGTGGCTCGGTGTCAAATTTTGTTTGATAATCGCTCCTGTGAAGCGCCTTGGGACGTTTTACTACGTTAAAGGCGCTATATAAATGTAAGTTCTTGTTGTTGCACCTGTGAGAGTGTTTGACATACTTCTAAAATAAACCTTCAGTTCTCAAGGAGTTAAGCACCTTATGTTGTGAAAGTTAAATATTAGCAGTATTAATGTATCCTCAGATGTGCTGCCTGACTTCAGCAGCTCTCCCCACTAGACTGGCTCCTGGATGAGATTCTATTGACAGCCCTGATAGGATCTCCATGACCAAGATCTGACCTCTCTCATTGTCTCGGGACCCATTGGGAGCTGAGATTGGCAAGGATGTACTCTGCGCTTTTACACTTCAATGGCTGTGATCTGAAATCAGAATTAGTTCTGATAATTAACACTTAGCACAATTTCTCTATGCTCTTTTGGCAAGAGTCCATTACAATCCTGAAACAGGTGATAAAAAGGAAGACTGACAGTTCTTAACAAACCAGAATACATTAGTCTAATGAGCTTCGCATTACAAAAGCACACACACACGCACACACAAAAAAGCCAAAAGCCTCTTTAACAACTTCAAAAAGGATCTCGCCTGACAAGATGACACAAATGACTCTGTTGGAGAAAGAGATTTTTTTTTTAAGGTCTTCAATTTGGATTTGTATACATTCGATAGTGGTGCTGAACCTGGTGACGATTGTCATCAAAGGTGAAACTGCAGTGTAATGGTAACATCATTATCATGCCAACAGCATCTTATGTCTCGCAAGATTCTGCTTCCCATTTACAGCAGTCAACCTTCATAAGGTTCTTTGAGAAACCACGACCTCTGGTATAACGGAGGCTATTTACACGACCTTGTTACACATTATTGCTTTTTTTTTTGCTCTTCAAGCGCTGAATACATTTCAGGATCACTCAAGTGTGTTGGTAACTCCATGCGACAATCCCCCTGTGGCTCAGTTGGTAAACGTACCTCCTGGTCTATTAACTGGCTCCTGAAGAACAGGGAGGTCCCAGGTTCCTATTGCTGGCTGTGGTGAGTTAGCTGCACGGTAGTGTAATAGTTATTATACAGTACTTCACCAGCAATCCACAGGTCGTGAGTGCATCTTTCACATCATCAAGTGCTTCACATTTAATGAAGTACAGTCACTGTTGTAACATACGGAAACGTGGCAGCCAATTTGCACACAGCAAGGTCTCGCAAACTGCAATGAGATAAATGACCTGATACTTTAGCGATTCTGGTTGAGGGATAAATGTCAGCCGGGGACATCTCTCTTGCTCTTCTTCAAATAGTGGCAGAGAATCTATAACGTCCACCTGGGAGGGCAGAAGTGGCCTCGATTTAACATTTCATCTTCGAGACTGCCTCCTTTTACAATGCAGCACTCCCTCAGTACTGCACTGGAGAGTCAGCCTAGATTTTGTGCTCAAGTCTCTGGAGTGGGGCTTGAACCCACAACCTTCTGACTCAGAGGTGAGAGTGCTACCCACTGAGCCAAGGCTGACTGGTTCACCAATGTCCGACAGGGAAGGGAAGGAATGGAACATCCCCACCACCCCTCGCCACCCCGACCTGATCTGACATGTAACTCCATTTCCACTCTTACTCTTATTGCCCTTCATGCCAGCACCATCTCAGAGTGTCGCCCATGTCTTGAGAAGTGAGAACAAATTTTAAAAATCGCTGCAATTGGCCTTTGAACCCGAGGAAGGGAAAATTCAACCAGGTTTCCTGCTACTGATCACGACGTCGTGACCCCTGCTGAAAAGTATGTGGGCGGGGTGAGGCTCGCTCTGTGCAGGGCCCACGCTGAAATCGCTGCTAACGCACGACGGCCCCTGTGTGGGGTCGCCAACCCTCGAGGATTGGGCCTGGAGTTCCCAGGGATTAATGATTAATCTCCAGGACACTGCTGCGACCAAACCCAGGAGCAAAATCATCGGGGCATTAAAAAACAAATGGTATGTTGTTTCCATTTTCTTTGCGCGCTTTTGTTTATTAGTTGTGGAAATGTTGGAGATGGGAAAATTGGCTCTTTGACTGACAGTCAAGAATCACCTAATCCAGTCGCAAAGAGTCTGTTCACTTGACACATTTCAGGCTGCAGGACAAAATGCTCGTCTTTCTTTTGTAACATTGCTTCACATCAACAACAATTTCCATTTATATACCACCTTTAACGGAGTAAAATGTCCCAAGGTGCTTCACAGGGGCGTTATCAGACAAAATTTGACAGCGAGCCACATAAAAAAGATATTAGGACAGGTGACTGAAAGCTTGGTCAAAAAGGTAAGTTTTAAGGAGCATCTTAAAGGAGAAGAGAGAGGTGCAGAGAGGCAGAGAGGTTTAGGGAGGGTAATTCCAGAGCTGAGGGCCCAGGCAGCTGAAGGCACGGCCGCCAATGGTGGAGCGATTAAATTCGGGGATGCGCAAGAGGCCAGGATTGGAGGAGCGCAGAGATCTCGGAGGGAAACCTCCAGGAATACGTCCAAGCAGAGTTGGCAACCCTGCCCCTGTGATAAAATAACCCGCTGAAAATCACTCACTGGGTTCACCCGTGAAAAATGGGTATGGTGCTGAAAAGCAGCTGGTTCATCATTGCCTTCAAGATGAAAGAGAAAAACTCAGCGGGGATATAAATTGGAAGCCACAATTTATATTAATATTGAACCACGAGATGGAAAATGTCCTGATCCTGCAAAAAAAAAACATTTTAACTCCAACAGCAGGAATGTGATGACGTTTGACACCATGTCGTGTTTTTCCAAAAGGGAGAGGGGGTCGGGGGGAGGGGGGGGAAGTATTTAATCAGCAGGAAATTCTCGATGCATTTCCCCCTGACCATGCCGAAAGATTTTTTAACACCAACTTGCTGCTCAGCTGCCATGGCAACCCTTTGCTTCGCAGTGCTTTCCCCTGCGAACCAAAGAGAGTTGACATTGCTGGATAAGAATGCCAGCACGGGAGACGAACCGGACGAATTGACTGATCGAACGCGGACACATTTCCATCGACGGCTGGTGAACAGTGCGAGCGTTTTGCAGCTTCCTCGTTAATTCAGAGCTCCCCTCCCACACCAAGCATCTGTGTTTTGTGAGCCTCTCAAAAGGCAACTTTATAAAGAGGGCGAATGTCGACTGCATTTTAAGTCTGAGACTCCCGGCAGTTCCAGGGAAATTACAGTTGAGTGGTTTTTTTTGCAAGTTTGTGGCAGAGAGTCGCACTAATATTATGGAATCAGACAGCACAGGAGGAGGCCATTCGGCCCATTGTGCCTGCAGCCAGCTCTTTGAACGAGCTATCCAATTAGTCCCACACCCCCCTCTTCCCCATCGCCCTGCAACTTTTTCCTTTTCAAGTATTTATCCAATTCCCTTTTGAAAGTCACCATTGAATCTGCTTCCACCGCCCTTTCAGGCAGTGCATTCAAGATCACAACAACTCACGTGTAAAAAAAATTCTCCTCATCTTCCCCCTGGCTTTTTTGCCAATTATCTTAAATCTGAGTCCCCTGATTACCAACCCTCCTGCCAGTGGAAACAGCTTGATAGTAATAAAGCTGCACAAACCTCAGCAATATCTACATTACTGCAATGTTAACCCTATGCCAATAAAACCCACAGCTAAAATACAAATTTAAATAAAAACATAGAAAATTAAACATTTTACTCCTGCTCATCCTGTCATCCTTTTTTCTTATTCCCTCCATCCCTTTTATATTAGCTTATCATTTTCCTCTTTATCTAAATAGTACAATCTAACTAATCTATTCTAACCTTTCTCGGCATAGTTTTTATGTCTGAAATCATTTCCTTCCCTTTTTTCTTCCACCCTTCAGCTCCCACTGTCTATTTCAGAGGCCGCAGTAACTTTGGTGAAATTATTTTTTTTACATTATGTGAGGTTTTAATATGCCAAGTATCGAAGTATCACAAAGAAAAGTAAACAGTTTATAAACTTCTTAAACGCTTGGCTGTGTCCATGCAGCACACCCACTCTCTCCTCTACCCCCACACGGCTGTGTTGGGCTCTTGCTGTGCAGCTGTCTGATTCTGCTTCATGGAATTCCATCCAATCTGCAGCTCAGAAACAGGCCATGTGGCCCAACTGGTCAATGCCGGGGTTTGTGGTCCAGACAAGGATGCTCCCACTCGAATGACCTCATCCCACCCTGCCCCTCCTTCCCCCTCCATTCCCAAAAACAATCAAATTGTTCTTTGATTGGCTAAAGACTTGTGCTGGGGTTCTCCCAATCCCCTGCCATAACTTTGGAGAAAGTTTCGGAGACCGCCCCCCCGCCCCCCGACCCCCACCGCCTCTCTACCCCTTCAACATTTTACTCCCATGTTTTTTAGACGGTCGAATGATCTACCAGATTGCCCATGTCACAGATATTACATCATTGGACCTTTCCAAAGTGCCAAGACCCGAAAAGGCAAACAGGAAAACCCAGCAGAGGAAGAAGCATGAAGAAAGAAAGAAAGAACTTGCATTTATGTAGCGCCTTTCATGACCTCAGGACGACCCAAAGTGCTTTACAGCCAGTGAAGTACTTTTTGAAGTGTATTCACTGTTGTAATGCAGGAAACGCAGCAGCCAATTTGCGCACAGCAAGCTCCCACAAACAGCAATGAGATAACGACCAGATAATCTGTTTCGAATGATGTTGGTTGCGGGATAAATAGTGGCCTGGACACCGGGGAGAAGGTCTCTGCTCTTCTTTGAATTGTGCCATGGGATCTTTCATGTCCGCCTGAGAGGGCAGACAGAGTCTTCGGCTTAACGTCTCATCTGAAAGACGGCACCGCCGACAGTGCAAATCGAAACTGTTCCACCACAAACAGCAATGAGATAATGACTAGTTAATTTGTTATGGTACTGTTGGTTGAGGCATAAATATTGGTCAGGGCATCAAACAGTGCCAGAGCATCTTTTTTGTTCATTTGAATGATGTAAACAATGCCTTGGTTTGACGTCAAACGGTGTCACCTCTGACAATGCAATGCTTCCTCAGTGCAGCACTGAAATATCAGTTTAGATTATGTACTCAAATCATGAAGTGGGACTTCAACCTCGAGCCTTCTGACTCAAAGTTGAGAGTGCTACCTCTGACAATTAAACATGGCCTGGGGACCATTTTTTGGACACCCCAACTTTCAGGTATTCTTCTGTCCTCCTTCTTATCGTGTTTCCCCTCTTTCATTTTTGTTTGTACTTGGATGTGCGTTTTGTGTTTTCTCTTGCATTCTCTGGCTATGGAGCCTGCACTCTCCCAGAATTCATTGCATTAGAGACGGTCCTCAATTCAATCCATGGGCCCGATTGTTTTAAAAGAGGATTTTCACTGCCACTATGAATGCTGGGATAGCCTGACCTCCACAGCAATCTGTTGCGGAGAGAAATAATGGGTGTTCCCAGGACTGTCAACACACTTGGTAGATCACAATCCTCGGGCAGGAGGGTGCGAGATTTGCGTCAAATGGAGAAGAGTTGGTGGGCCTCGGGTTGCCAACCCTCCAGGATTGCCCTGGAGTCTCCAGGAATTAAAGATTAATCTCCAGGACACTGCTGTGAGCAACCCAGGAGAAAAATCATAGGGGCATTAAAAAAAATTATTCTTTGAACACTTTTTACCAGTTTCAAAAATATTGGACATGGGAAAAAAGGCTGTTTGACTGACAGTCATGCATCATCCAATCGGGTAATGAAGAGTCTATTCGCTTTCCGATTGGCAGAGGAAAGCAGTGCGCTGCGAGGATGGATATGTCGGGCAGCCAATGGCGGGAGTGTGGGGGGGGGGGGGGGGGCGGGGTGATTGGAGGCAGGAGGTCATGTGATGACACTCCAAGAATATGTCCAACCAGAGTTGGCGACCCGAGGTGGGACGGCGAGTTATGTACGAATGACTTCGTTCCTGGGCTTCATTGATGAAGTCACTGCTCAGTGATATGACGACTCACTGCAGGAGTTGTTGGTTCGGGTACAGAGCAGATACATCCCTACGAGGGGGGAAAGGAACGGTGTCCAAAGCTAGATTTCCGAGGATGACTAAAGATCTAGAGATTAAAATGAAACAGAAAAAGGAGGCTTATGACAAATGTAAGGTTCATAATACAGTAGAGAACCAGGCTGAATACAGGAAGTACAGAGGAGATCTAAAAAAGGGAATAAGAGGGGCAAAGAGATAGTATGAGAACAGATTAGTGGCTAACATTAAAGGGAACCCAAAAGTCTTTTATAAACATATAAATAGTAAAAGGGTAATCAAAGGAAGCGTGGGACCAATTAGGGACAAAAAAAAGATCTTCTTGTCGAGGTAGAGGGCACAGCTGAGGTACTAAATGAATACTTCATATCCGCCTTCACGAGAGAAGAGGATGCCGCCATTGTAGCAGTAAAGGAGGAGGTAGCAGCGATGTTGGATAGGTTAAAAATAGATAAAGAGGAGACACTTAAAAGATTGGTGGTTCTCAATGTAGAAAAGTCACCAGGTCCAGAAGGAATGCATCCTAGGTTACTGAGGGAAGTAACGGTGGAAATTGCGGACGCTCTGCCCACTATCTTCCAATCCTCCTTGGATATGGAGATGGTGCCGGAGGACTGGAGGATTGCTAATGTTACCCCCTGTCCAAAAAATGGGAGAGGGATAAACCCGGTAATTACAGGCCGATCAGCCTAACGTCGGTGGTGGGGAAACTTTTAGAGATAATAATCTGGGACAAAATAAATTGGCACTTGGAAAGTCAGCACAGATTTGTTAAAGGAAGATCCTGTTTGACTAACTTGATTGTGTTCTTTGATGAAGTAATGGAGAAGGTTGATGAGGGTAATGCGGTTGATTTTGTGTATATGGACTTTGAAAAGGCATTTGATAAAGAACCACAGAATAAATTTGTTGGAAAAATTGAAGCCCATGGGATTAAAGGGACAGCGGCAGCGTGGATACAAAATTGGCTCGGGGACAGAAAGCGGAGAGTTGTGATGAACGGTTGTTTTTCAGACTGGAGGGAAGTATACAATGGTGTTCCCCAAGTGTCAGTGTTAGGACCACTGCTCTTTTTGATATTTATTCATGACCTTGACTTGGGTATGCAGAGTATAATTTCAAAGTTTGCAGATGACACGAAACTCAGAAATGCAGTAAACGATGTGGAGGATAGTAACAACTTCAGGAGGACACAGACAGACTGGTGAAATGGGCAGACACATGGCAGATGAAATTTAATGTAGAGATGTGTGAAGCGATGCATTTCGGTAGGAAGAGTGAGGCAATATAAACTCAATGGTATAATTTTAAAGCAGGTGCAGGAACAGAGAGACTCGGGGGTGCACATACAGAACTCTTTGGAGGTGGCAGGACAAGTTGAGAAGGCTGTTAAAAAAGCAAATGGGATCCTGGGCTTTATTAATAGAGTACAAAAGCAGCAAAGTCATGCTAAACCTTTATAATACACTGGTTAGGCCTCAGCTGGAGTATTGTATTCAATTCTGGGCAACACACTTTAAGAAGGATGTCAAGGCCTTAGAGAGGGTGGAGAAGAGATTTACCAGAATGGTACCAGGGATGAGGGACTTCAGTTATGTGGAGAGACTGCAGAAGCTGGGGTTGTTGTCCTTAGAACAGAGAAGGTTAAGGGGAGATTTGATAGAGGTGTTCAAAATCATGAACGGTTTTGACAGAGTAAATAAGGAGAAACTGTTTCCAGTGGCAGAAGGGTCGCTAACCAGAGCACACAGATTTAAGGTGATCGGCAAAAGAGTCAGAGGCGACACGAGGAAACATTTTCTGTGCAGAGAGTTGCAATGATCTGGAATGCACTGCCTGAATGGGTGGTGGAAGCAGATTCAACAGTAACTTTCAAAAGGGAATTGGATATGTACTTGAAGGAGAAAAATTTACAGGGCTATGGGGAAAGAGCAGGGCACAGGGACTAAATGGATAGCTCTTTCAAAGAACCGGGACAGGCATGATGGGCTGAATGGCCTTTTTCTGTGCTGTACCTACTTTGATACTATGATAGTATGAATCAATGCAATGCTGTCAATGGGAATGCAGAACCTGCTGCACATAAGATAAAGAACTGAAGACCCATAAATTCCAATGCTCTCCTGGCCAGCCTCCCATCGTCCACCCTCTGTAAACTTGAGCTCATCCAAAACTCTGCTGCCTGTATTCTAACTTGCTCCATGCCCAATTCACCCATCACCCCGTGCTCGCTGACCGACATTGGATCCTGGTCTGGAACACCTCGATTTTAAAGTTCTCATCCAAGTTTTCAAATCCCTCCACGGCCTCATCCCTCCCTATCTCTGTAACCTCCTCCAGCCCTGCAACCCTCCGAGATCTCTGCACTCCTCTAATTCTTGCCTCTTCCGCATCCCCGATTTTAATCGCTCCACCATTGGCGGCCGTGCCTTCAGCTGCCTCGGCCCTAAGCTCTGGCATTCTCTCCCATAACCTCTCCGCCTCTGTACTTCTCGCTCCTCCTTTAACACATACCTTAAAACCTACCTCTTTGACTAAGCGTTTGGTCACGTGTCCTAATATCTCCTTATGTGGCTCGGTGACAAATTTTGTTTGAGGTGTCTAAGGACGTCTTACATAAGAACAAAAGAAATAGGAGCAGGAGTAGGCCATACGGCCCCTCGAGCCTGCTCCTCCATTCAATAAGATCGTGGCTGATCTTTGAACTCAACTCCACTTTCCCACCCTATCCTCATATCCCTTGATTCCCTCAGAGTCCAAAAATATACTCAACGACTGAGCATCCACAGCCCTCTGGGGTAGAGAATTCCAAATATTCACTACCCTCTGAGTGAAGAAATTCCTCCTCATCTCAGTCCTAAATGTCCGACCCCTTATCCTGAGACTATGCTCCCTAGTTCTGGACTCTCCAGCCAGGGAAAACATCCTCTCCGCATTTACCCTGTCAAGCCCTCTTAGAATCTTTTCTGTTTCAATGAGATCACCTCTCATTCTTCTAACCTCCAGAGAGTATAGACCCATTCTATTCAGTTTTACTCTGTTAAAGGCGCTATATAAATGCAAGATGCTATTGTTGTTACAAAGATTTTTCTCACGAAAGATATCAATTCCAGATTCCACGGTTACCTGCTGAGGCGTCTGTGATACAAGCGTTTCATGTAATAAGTCAATAAAGTGAAACGTTGAATGCATTATGCAAATGATGGAATGTGTGATAACAATTTTGTTGCCATTTGTGAGATCAAAAAAAAAATTATGACACATTTCACACATTGCAATGAAAACTGGCATTTCTCTGCACACTTCAGGCTCTCCATCCTTTTTAAAATGGTGCAGAAATCTGAGGAGATCACACATCAAGTAAAGCGGTGCAAGCTTCTCCTTTGAAATGCTGCTTCCTGGAGGTGGGCTCTCTCTCTCTCTATTGCACTGCAGTTAGTGTTGCAAAAAGATGTTGAATTAGCCGGTTAATTAGTGGCTAGTTTGGCTCAGTTGGTCGCAGTATTGCCACTGGATTCAAACCGCAGTATGGATTTAAGCATATAATCTAACCCGACACTTCACTTCACTGAAGTCCCGAGGGAGTACTGCATTGTCATCTTTCAGATGAGATTGGAACAGTGTTTGAGATGTTCAACCAAAGTCGAAGCCCATGGAATAAAGGGGGCAGTAGCAGCATGGATACGAAATTGGCTAAGTGACAGGAAACAGAGAGTAGCAGTGAACAATTGTTTTTTGGACTGGAGGGAGGTAAACAGTGGTGTGCCCCAGGGGTCGGTGCTAGGACCACTGCTTTTCTTGATATATATTAATGACTTGGAGTTGGGTGTACAAGGCACAATTTCAAAATTTGCAGATGACACAAAACTTGGAAGTGCAGTGAACAGTGAGGAGGATAGTGATCGACTTCAAGAGGACATAGACAGGCTGGCGGAATGGGCGGACACGTGGCAGATGAAAGTTAATGCAGAGAAGTGCAAAGTGATACATTTTGGTAGGAAGAATGAGGAGAGGCAATCGAAACTGAAGGGTACAATTTTAAAGGGGTACAGGAACAGAGAGATCTGGGGGTATATGTGCACAAATCTTTGAAGGTGGCAGGGCAGGTTGAGAAAGCAGTTAAAAAAGCATATGGGATCCTGGCTTTATAAATAGAGGCATAGAGTACAAAAGCAAGGAAGTTTTGATGAACCTTTATAAAACACTGGTTCAGCCACAACTGGAGTATTGTGTCCAATTCCGGGCACCACACTTTAGGAAGGATGTGAAGGCCTTAGAGAGGGTGCAGAAGAGATTTACTAGAATGGTTCCAGAGATGAAGGACTTCAGTTACATGGATCGACTGGAGAAGCTGGGGTTGTTCTCCTTAGAGCAGAGAAGGTTGAGAGGAGATTTGATGGAGGTGTTCAAAATCATGAAGGGTCTAGACAGAGTAGATAGAGAGAAACTGTTCCCATTGGCGGAAGGGTCCAGAACCAGAGGACATGGATTTAAGGTGATTGGCGAGAGAACCAAAGGCGACATGAGGAAAAACCTTTTTATGCAGCGACTGGTTATGATCTGGAATGCACTGGCTGAGGGGGTGGTGGAGGCAGATTCAGTCATGGCTTTCAAAAGGGAATTGGATAAGTACTTGAAGGGAAAAAATTTGGAGGGCCACGGAGAAAGAGCGGGGGAGTGGGACTAGCTGGGTTCCTCTTGCAGAGAGCCGGCACAGGCTCGACGGGCCAAATGGCCTCCTTTTGTGCTGTAAACATTCTATGATTCTATGAAGCTTTGTCTGCCTTTTCAGGTGGATGTAAAAGATTCCATGGCACGATTGGAAGAGGCACCAGAGGTCCAGTTTGTCTGATTTTACAAGGCACTCTCAAATTGGTTGAAATCCACTTTGATTGATGGCCTCACTTCTGGATGATGAATATTCAAGACTTACGTTGACTCACGCCAACATACGTACAATTTAAAGAAAACGGCTTGCCCATCACCGGCCTGCTCCCTGTTCCGTGTTCCACCGTAGGCGGCCACTCCTTCAAGGACCATGCCCTCCACACTCAAACTCGTTCCTCCAACACCTCCGCCCTCCATGACTTCAGAAGCTTCCTTAAGACCCTTTTCTTCAATTTGGTTTTTTGACCCGGCCTCATTGTCTCTGTCCCACTCCTGCTTGGAATCTACTGTTTGTCCACCACCCTGTAATGGGCATTGCACCCCTGCGACAAGGCAGAATGTTCCTCGAAATGATACACTTCTGTCCTGCCGTGCTGCCAGTTCCAAATCTTGTGAGTGAAGACAGGTCTAACCTGGCATTAATGCTCACTTTTCAAAGAGCCTCCAATGCCCATGATTGGCCTTTAATAAGGTCTTAATAAGCACTAAACTATTTTCCTGCCAATCTGTCCACTGAGGTTCATCAGTCTGTTTTTTTGAGTGTTAGGGATCAACCGAGAAATACTAATCGCAGCTCAATAGTCTCAGAGCACTTTCTCCTCAAACTCCACCACTTCCTGCATGTGTCCTCCTCTTCACTAAAATCAGCAGTCAGGAACTTTGAAACCCCCAGGTTCCGAATTCCACATCGAACAGTGGTTGGTTTAAGTAATGATGTGGAGATGCCGGTGATGGACTGGGGTTGACAATTGTAAACAATTTTACAACACCAAGTTATAGTCCAGCAATTTTATTTTAAATTCACAAGCTTTCGGAGGCTTCCCCCTTCGTCAGGTGAACGATGTGACGTTCACCTGATGAAGGGGGAAGCCTCCGAAAGCTTGTGAATTTAAAATAAAATTGCTGGACTATAACTTGGTGTTGTAAAATTGTTTACAATGGTTTAAGTAAAGCAGTTTTATTCTTGTCGTAGTATTTATGAGTCGGTGGTATTTTAGTTGCAGTTAATTGAACTTTGGAATGCTAAATTCCAGAAGCATATGTCAGTATTCTGTGGGGAGTTTCTCATGTTAACTCCACTGGATAGGTGAGCTCAGTTGAAAGCAGCTAAAACAATGAGTGAACTTTCAGCCGTAAAGAGCTGTTGCTGCCCTGGTCTTTGGCAGTGGATTCAGGCAAGATTTGGGCTGTGACTGGTTTCTGCCTGAATTCCCTGGTTTCTGGAGGACTCAGGATTACTGAGACGACAGTGATTGAAGACTCGGCAGTGATGAGAAGGAAGGTGGATGAGGAGTCAGGAGTGGAGAGGATCTTTTTACACAGAATTACATAGAATATAAAGCACAGAAAAAGGCATTCAGCACAAGTGGTCGGTGCCGGTGTTTATGCTCCACACGAGCCTCCTCCCATCCAATCCAACCCCATCTGCATTTCCTCCTAGTCCTTTCTCCCTCATGTACTTATCTAACTTCCCCTTGAATGCATCAATGCTATTCACCTCAACTATTCCTTGTGGTAGCAAGTTCCACATTCGAACCACTCTCTGGGTAAAGAAATTTCTCCTGAATTCTTTATTGGATTTATTGGTGACTATCAAATTTATGGTCCCTAGTTTTGGACTCCCCCACAAGTGGAAACATCTTCTCTTGGTCTAAATTACCAAACCCCTTCATAATTTTGAAGACCTCTAATAGATCATCCCTCAGCCTTCTCTTTTATAGAGAAAAGAGCCCCAGCCTGTTCACTTTCCTGATAGTTATAACCTCTCAGTTCTGGTATCATCCTTGCAAATCTTTTTTGCACCTTCTCCAGTGCCTCTGCATCTTTTTTTTGTAATATGGAGACCAGAACCTTCAGTTTCAAACAGCAGCCCTGTTTTAAATGCAGCCATCTGCTGCTGGCTGGTACACTTCAAAGGGGGAAAAAAAATCTGAAGTGCTGTCCAGAATTACAATGGTGTCGGGGTTTGGTGCTTCATAACAGTTCCGCATACTCCTTACCCTGTCTGTGCTCACATCCAGTGACTCTCCATTCCCCTGTGAATCAACTTTAAATCCTGGCCCGAACCTTCAAACCCACTATTGTACCGATGTGAACTTTGCCAGTCCGAGAAGAAAAAGAAAGAACTTGCATTTCTATAGCCCCTTCCACAACCTCAGGACGTTCCAAAGCACTTCACAGCCAATGAAGTACATTTGAAATGTAGTCACTGTTGTAATGTAGGAAACACCATGTCATCCAACCCTGGCCTTTATAAGTCCCTTCTTCTTCCACTCAACCATTCAGCTACTATCCTCTGCACTCTGGAATTCCCTGCCTGAATCTCTTCAACTCCCCGTCATTTTTTTTCCCTTCAGAAGCATCCTCAAAACCATATGGAGGTCAAAGGTGATCTGCCAACTGGCTGCATGACAATGACACAAAGCTCATAAAAGTTAATTACAAACAGAGAAAATGAGATTTGAATGAATAGGAAGACATTTCTCGGGAGCGGGGAATTTCCTGGTTGGTACTTTGTCGGGCTCACTACTGGGGGAAGACACAATGGTCCCTGGCAGTCCCATTGATAAGGAATTAATATTCCCACAGGGAAAAAGGGGAGGGGGTGGAGGAATGGAAGATGGGGAGTTGGCGTGATGGATGGATAGAGGGATAGAAGGATGAAAGGATGGAGTGATGAAGAGATGGGGAGGTGGAGGGATGGGTGGCGATAGGAATAGAAAGATGAAAGGATGGAGGGATGAAGGATTGGAGAGCTGGAGGGATGGATGGATAGAGGGATAGAAGGATGAAAGAATGGAGAGCTGGAGGGATGGATAGATAGAGGGATAGAAGGATGAAAGGATGGAGGGATGAAGGGATGGAAAGGTGGAGAGATAGACGGAGGGATGAAAGGGTAAAGGATGGAGGGATGGAAAGAGGGAGGGATGAAGGATGGAGAGATGTTCAACAGGATATTCCCTCATACAAACACTTAAGGTACGATATGTGGGCTTTGTATGTCTCTGGTTTGCATATAAGTGAATCCATGCATTAGTGCTAAGTATAGGTATTATTGTACTATTCATCTAATCTTTGACATTTATGGGTCCTCTGACACAAAGTATGATGATTCAGATGCTCTATAAAGATGGAGGAGGATGTTGTTTTTCACATTCAATTGTGATTCGTGTTTGGATCATCTTTTATTTCTAATTTCAGATTTTAATAAGATGTGAATGAGCTTTATGTTTCCTGAGAGACCCCCCCCTGCTCTTACAAAAACTGTGCACATTCTTCTCTGATTTTTTTTTAAATAGGAAGCAACCAGTTCTGTTGAAGAGAAAACTGAATGGCTGGATATGGATCTCAATTGATATGCGGCAGGAGACCCACAACAATTATTAATGGCCCTTCAATGCACTGGTGTTTTAAAAGGACCTGGTTTCCTTTTGTTGATGCTTGTTAGTGTTTATTTGAAAGTGTATTCATCATCATTGTTTTGGTACAGAATTCAAAGACTTTACGGCCTGTTACATAATGGCTTCACACGATTTGGAGGAGGGGGGGCACTTGGAATTCTTCTGCCCGCTGTGTATCAGTGAATTTGAGAAGAATCCCTCTTTTTGGTGTTTCTGGGGAAGTTAGAACTGTATTTCTTTAAGGCTTATATTCAAGGCTTCACAGGAAATACTGAGCAGAGGAAATGTTTGCCAGCACGCTGAAAATGTCACGACGCAGTTTTTGATGCAGCGCCTTGGTTACAGATTGATTGAATGCATTGGTATTTGCAGGAAGATGCTTTGACAGCGTAACAGTGAATATCAGTACAATAGGTTTACAGATTCCTGCTTCACACAAGCAAATTCTTTCATTTGTTATCCTTGGAAAGTCGATATTACTGTCAGATTTATTAGCTTAACCCCATATCCTATCCATCACCAACTCCACTTACTTTCACTTCATCATCTACCTTCACCCTCACCTCAACCCCTCCCCTGCTGAAACCCTTGTACATCCTTTGTCACCTTGACCACACCAAGACCCTCCTTGCTAGCTTCTCATCCTCCATCCCTACGTAACAGCCTCAGCTTCTCGGCCTCCAACCCTGACCACCTTTGTATCCCTCTTCCTCTGCTCCATCTTCAGCAGCAGAACCTTCAGCCATTTCGGGCCCACACTCTCTCCCAAACCCCCATCCACTTCCTCCTCAAAGCTTCTTCAAAACTTGTCTTTTGGACTTCAATTCCTGTCACTTCCCCTAAATTTTCTACTCTTTTACTCGTGAAAAAATTTGCAGGGCTACGGGGATAGGGCGGGGAAGTGGGACTAGCGAGATTGCTCTGACAGAAAGCCGGCACAGACTCGATGGGCCGAATGGCCTCCGTCTGTGCTGTAACCTTTCTATGATTCTGTGATCCTGTTCAACATCTGTTTTTGGCTCTGTAAAATGTCTTCAGATGTTTTACTACATTAAAAGTGTCTTATGAATGAAAGTTATATCGATAAAATATTAAAATTCTTCTGTACAGGATGCACTTCTGTATTTCTCCCTCAACAAACATCACTAAAACAGATTACCTGGTCACTATCTCATTGCTGTTTGTGGGACCTTGCTGTGCGCAATTTGGATGCCGCATTTCCGACATTACTTCAAAAGTACTTGATTGGCTGTAAAGCACTTTGGGACGTCCTGAGGTCATGAAATGCGCTTCCATCTTCCTATTCCAGTTTTAATGGACGTCGGACCAGGCAGGTCAGAGCTCCCTCAGTTTGATATCTTACCAGAGGGACGGCACCACTGACAATGCAGCACTCCCTCGGTACCGCACTGGAGCGTCAGCCTAGAATTTTTCTTCTATGCGTTCACGGGATGTGGGCATCGCTGGTAAGGCCGGCATTTAATGCCCATCCCTCGTTGCCTTGACCGAGTGGCAGTTGAGAGTCAACACTTTGGTGTAGGACTGGAGCCACATGTCGGCCAGATTAGGTCAGGACAGCAGGTGTCCTTCCGAAAAGGACATCAAGGAACCAGTTGGGTCCTTTTTACAACAAAACAACAGCTTCCTGGTCACTTTTACTGATACCAGATTTTTATTTAAACTGTACTCAAACTGCCATGGTGGGATTTGAGCTTGTGTTCTCCTGGATTATTAGTTCAGTAATATAACCACTACACTACTGTACCCTATAAAGATTGTATGCTCGACTCCTGGAGTGGGCTCAATCTTCTAACCCAGAGGCAAGAGCTCTGCCAACTGAGGCAAGCTGACACGATCTGACAGCTATCTGAGTAACTTCTATATCCTGAACAATCTCTTCAAAATCTCCCAGGAACACAATCACAGGCATCTCCTGTCACATTTCAACCTCTGGAGAAATGGAGAGAAAGCATATTTTAATGACATTTCTGGGCAGAGAGGAAGCCTGTTTACGATCCCTCACTTGGGATTCACTGACAAACGTTAAGAGGGATGGAGTTAATTAACGCGACTACTTTTGTATTTCACGTACAATTGAAAGTCTCAGAGTGGATTCGCTTCATCAGAAGTAAGAGGTCATGTGCTGTACTTTAGGGGAAAGTACTGCAAAGTTAAAGCAAACGCCCAAGAGTGGTGATTTTCAACAGTGAAAGAAGGAAAGAAATTGCACTTATATAGCGCCTTTCACAACCTCAGGACGTCCCAAAGTACTTCACAGCCAATGAAGTACTTTTTCGAAGTGCAGTCGCTGTTGTAATGTAGGAAACGCAGCAGCCAACTTGCACACAGCAAGCTCCCACAAACAGCAATGTGGTAATGACAGATAATCTGTATTCGTGATGTTGTTTGAGGGATAAATATAGGCCAGGACATTGGGGGAGAACTCCCCTTCTCTTCAAAATAATGCCATGGGATCTTTTACAACCACCTGAGAAGGTAGACCGGGCCTCATTTTAACACCTGATCGAAAGACGGCACCTCTGACAGTGCAGCACTCCACAAGGACTGTCAGTCCAGATTTTGCACTCAAGCCTCTGCAGAGTGGGACTTAAACCCATATCCTATTATGACTCAGAGGCGAGAGTGCTACCAATTGAGCCATGGCTGACACAAATGCGTCAGTGAACTCCATCCAGCCAGATTTAAGTTGGATTTGAAATCCTGCATCCCTGGATACCAAGGACCCTGGCCATTTTAACCACCCCAAAATTCCAGGCTTCACAGCCTGAAAAGTTCCAGAATTTCAGGATTTAGGACTGGAAAAAACATGACTTTCAGGGGTGGGTGTAGTGTAAATCCATGATGTCAGTTTTAATGAACCTGTGATGGGGATCAAGTGTTGAGGAACGAATCTTGAAAACAGGGAAGGAAAGTTGACCCAGACACTGAAATTTACAAGCTGTTCCAATTGCTCTCCAGGTGACCCCGGAGGGTCGATTTTCGACTTCACTGCCTTGGGCGGTTTATCTGGTGGGGCTGATTGCACAGATCCTGCCCGATTTTAAATTGGGTGAAAATGAGGCGGGTTCTGTAAAAGGACGTGCGAGATTAACACCCGGGCAGAGAAGGTGAAAATCGATCCCTTGAAGAATCTACGAGCTGCTACTATTAGCTGGATTTGCTTCTTCAGACCACCGACCCAGTGGGAGCCCTCGATCAGTGACCTGAGAAAGTCAGGGCAGGTTAGCAGCCAACTATTACAATCCTGTCCCCACACTAATGGGCAGTGCCACTGGAGATCAGCTGATATTCAAAAAAAAAAACAAACAGCGATGGAAAGCGAAACTCAAACATCCCATAATGCCCTGGCCGACGTGGGGTCCTGATGGTGAGATTCCTTCTTTCAGGAAAATTTCAAGCTCGGATTAATTTTACATGAGCAACATGTCAAACACCTGGACTATTTAATGGCTGGTGCTGATTAATTTTTATTGCTTCACCAACGCAGTAAATGCAAGTCTCAAAGTGGATGTGTTCCCCCCGACCTGACAGCTGCCGTCAGCAACTTTTCAGGAATGACGGCTTTATTAGCAGCCGCTGATGATCTCACGCTGCTTGTGGCCGTCTGAGGTGACATGGGGAGGGGTCGAGGACCCCTCTGTCTAAGGTTGCCAACCCTCCAGGATTGTCCTGGAGCCTCCAAGGACTACAGATTAATCTCCTGGGCGCAGCTACGAGCAAACACCCAGGGAGAAAGGAATCATTAAAAAAAAAGGTGTGTTTTTCTTTAATTTTTCTTTGACCGCTTGCGTTTGTTCGTTATTCAAATGTCGGAGATGGGAAAGATGCCTGTTTGACCGAGGGACACGAATCGTCCCATCGGGGAACAAAGAGTCTGTTCGCTTTCCAATTGGCGTGGGAAGGCATTGCTTCGGAGGATGGACGGGGGGAGGGGGGGGGGGGGGGGACATGTGATAAAACCTCCAGGTATAGGTCCAACCAGAGCTGGCGAACCTTACCCTCTGTCATCTGCTGATAAAAAAGCTGCTAATCTTTTCCTCCACCAGCAGACACAGGCCGCTGACAGTCGAAGGGAAGGCTCGCAGGGAGACTCACAAGGGGGCGATTTTCACCCCGCCTTTTTAAGCGGGAACGAGGCAGGAGCGGGCTGGAGATTGCGGTGAACTCGTTACCGCGCCCTCCCCGGTGATATCTGGCCGACCGTGATTTTGGAGCAGGCCGGGAAACGGGTGAGCAACAGCCCCGCCCGAAACAAGTGGGAGCCTGCTTAAATATGCAAGTATGCAAATCAGAGCCCTACGACATCTATAGTTCGAATTCAAATAGAACTACATAGAATTTACAGCAGAGAAACAGGCCATTCGGCCCAACTGGTCGATGCTGGCGATTATGCTCCACATGTGCCTTGGGTGGCTCTTTGGAACTGAGTGTTCAGTGACCTCACCAGTGGTCCTCAAAGGGACCACTGGAGGCTATTTCGGAAACATTTGTCCAGTGATTCCAATGACCCTCTCCCCGACCCTCCGTGCCCTGGGATTGCCTCCCCCGCCCTTTAATGCCCCACTTCCAGCTCGGATCTGCGGAGAATCTGCCTTATTTCCTGCCTGCCTTCCCCCACCCACCATAATCAGCGAGCTGCCTGTCTGCGCTGGCGGTCTGTGGACAGTATTCAAGTGAGGCCCGATCTGGAGCATGGTTTGGGCCTCTCGTTGGTGCCAGCGCACGGCCTGGTGCGATTGCTCTGCCCACCTCCTGCCCGAAATGAAAATGGGTTCCAAGCAACTGAAGGTTCAATGGTTTCAAACAACTACAACTAACTTTACCGTCCTTTCAAAAACATGATGTGCCACCCCTCCAGACAGTGAGCGTTGGCAGCCAAATTGACCATGGGGGCATCGCAACCTGTATTCTCCATTCTCCTGCATGCATGTTCCAGTCGGGCTGGATGGCAACCTTGGCGGGAATTCTGGATGATATTATTTGGTTTTATCTTGCCTGGCCGAGGGGGTGTTGAGGCCAATTGTTACACCCCAATTGGCTGTCTGAGTTCACCCAACTCAACACACGTCTGGGACCTCCCTGACCTGCCGTCGGCATGAGTTGTCATATCGATTCTAAATTTCTTCATGCAGAGTTGCTGGATCATCAGATACTTTGCCACAGGGAGAGGTTGAGACAGAGACAGAGGGATAAATTTTAACCCCCAACAACGGGTGGCATTCCGGCTCCAACATGCCTGCTTCTGGGTTTAACCCAGGCAGGTTTGTCTGCGTGTGGAGAGCAGACACCAGGAAGCACTGCCCCCATTTAAATCCGGCTGGCCGATACTTAAAAGGGCAATATACCTCACTGAGATATTTGAGGTACTTAATATTTGTGTATTGGAATAATGTAATGAATTTAACCGTACATGTTCTGGTTTCCCATCGCTTCCCATTCTCGTCAGGTGAAAGCAGGCGGGAAGGGCCAGATCCATGAGGTGAGCGCCTTTATTGCACTGCTTGTGGGCCCAGAGCAGCAGGGGTGCTTCAGCCAGGCCCAACAAATTCACCTGGCCAACAGGACCCCCGCGATTGGCCAACCCCCCCCCCCCCACCCCGATGGTGTACCCCCCCAACCATGGTGGACCCCCACCTACCTCTGATTCTCCACCCAACCCCCAGCGACCTCCGATCTCTTCCTCAGCCCCCCAATCTTCTTCTCAGCCCCCCGATCTCTTCCTCAGCCCCCCAATCTTCTTCTCAGCCCCCCCCGATCTCTTCCTCAGCCCCCCAATCTTCTTCTCAGCCCCCCCGATCTCTTCCTCAGCCCCCCAATCTTCTTCTCAGCCCCCCCGATCTCTTCCTCAGCCCCCAAATCTTCTTCTCATCCCCCCCGATATATTCCTCAGCCCCCCAATCTTCTTCTCAGCTCCCCGATCTCTTCCTCAGCCCCCCAATCTTCTCAGCCCCCCGATCTCTTCCTCAGCCCCCCAATCTTCTTCTCAGCCCACAACCCCCGATCTACTCCCCGGCCCCCCCAATTTTCTCCCCTGTTCTTCTTCCTCCCCCGATCTACTCCCCGGCCCCCCCAATTTTCTCCCCTGTTCCTCCTCCTGCCCCGATCTACTCCCCGGCCCCCCCAATTTTCTCCCCTGTTCTTCCTCCTCCCCCGATCTACTCCCCAGCCCCCCCAATTTTCTCCCCTGTTCCCCCTCCTCCCCCGATCTACTCCCCGGCCCCCCCAATTTTCTCCCCTGTTCTTCCTCCTCCCCCGATCTACTCCCCAGCCCCCCCAATTTTCTCCCCTGTTCCCCCTCCTCCCCCGATCTACTCCCCGGCTGCCCCCCCCCCCCACCCCCGGTCTTCTCCCCGGCCTATGATCCCTCCTTCCCTTCCTCTGATCCTCGGCTGCAGCAGGCCTTCCCTCCCGACAGCCAGCCTGTCAATCAGGTTGGCTGCCGGGCACGAAACCCAGAAGTAAAATTGAAGGGCCTCAATCGCGACCTGCCCACTTACCTTCCAGTTTCGTACCCGGAAATCTTCTCCCTCCCCGCTCCCTTCCAGGCTGGAAATTAAAATTTACCCCATAGTGTCTTTGAATGGATAAATATTTGAAGCAGAGCAAGATTTGGGGTGAAAGCAGGACGGGAGGGGGCATTAGTTTTTGGACTGTTCCAGTTAAGAGCCTGCACAGACACGATGGGCTGAATGGCCTCCTTCTGTGCTGTAAACTTCTTTGATTCCACTTGATATTGAACAGGAGCAGGGATTCTGGCTGAGCTTTACTCCCCACTCGGCTGGAGAATTGTAGTCCCCATCCTGACTGAGATAATCCATCTCAGCACAGACTTGATTTTGAACCTCAGTCTGCGTGGTTCATTTCTGCATGTTACCAATGAGTCAGTGGGGGTTTTCGAGGGGGGTCGGGCAGGGGGCGGGGAAGCAAAGAAAGGGTGGACCACTGAATGTTCCAACAGTGGTTTAGATAAAGCGTACGAGTAAATGATAATTATATCCCTTGGAAAGAAACAGATTGTAAGAGCAGCAACACACCTATCTGTTATTCCGGCTCAAATATCACACAAAAAAAAAGCTAATTATGTTGTCACGTAAACTTCCCACTAATCAGGAACACATCCCCCAGACCTTGGATAAACAGAACAAAGAGACCATCATTCAGATACAATGAGCCTGAAATCTAGTCGGACTCCCTGCAGCTCTGTGCTAATTCAGACTCTGAAACCCTGCCACCAATTCCTGCTCTGAAAGCACTTCACAGTCGACTGAGCTGCGAATAATGTTTGACACCTGGAAGGAGTGCGGTGCTCGCAAGGATGTTTTGATCTCGACACGAATGACAGGATTAATGTGCAGGGACAACGACTGAGGCACCAACGCGCACAGGAAGGGCAGAAGCTGAGGAAGGAGTGCGTAGCAGCATAATAACCACAAAAACCTGTGTTTATATAAGCGCCTTTAACACAGTAAAATTGTTCCAAGGCGCTTCACAGGAGCGATTATCAAACAAAATTTGACACCGAGCCACATTGGGAGGTATTTGGACAGGTGACCAGAAGCTTGGTCAAAGAGGTAAGTTTTCAGGAGCGTTTTAAAGGAGGAGAGAGAGGTAGAGAGGCGGTGGGCTTTCGGAAGGGAATTCCAGTGCTTAGGGCCTAGAAACAGGAGTCGGCCATTCAGCCCCTCGAACCTGCTCCGCCATTCAATTAGATCATGGTTGATCTGTACCTCAACCCCATTTACCCAGTTACCTTAGCTCCAGATCCCTTGATACCCTGAGTTAACAAAAAACCATCGATCTCAGTCTTGAAAGCTCCAATTGTCCCTCAGCATCCACAGCCTTTTGGGGGAGTGAATTCCAGATTTCTACTACCCTTTGTGTGAAAAAGCCCTAAATGACCAAGCTCTAATTTTTCAGATTATGTTTAATCAGTCTTGATTGCTGAAACCGCACCTCAGGAAGGATATAGAGGTAGATACAGAGAAAGTACTACCCTATCAAATCCTTTTAACATTTTAAACATCTCGATCAGATTACCCCTCTAGGGAATACAAGCCAAGTTTATCCAACCTGTCCTGATAATTTAACCCGTTCAACCCCGGTATCATTCTGGTGAATCTGCGCTGTATCCCCTCCAAGGTCAATATATCTTTCCTGAGGTGCGGTGCCCAAAGCTGAACGCAGTACTCCAGACGGGGTCTGGACAAGGCTCTGCAAAGCTGACGTTTAACTTCCTCCCTATTGTAATCTAGCCCTCTTGAGATGAAGTCCAGCCTCCTTGCGATAAAGCACACCAGCTAATTAATAGAGGGAAATATGGTTCCAAATAGGGTTCCTGCCTCTGGTTTTGAACCAGGCAGCCTGGTTCTTGACTGGTGTGCCTGGACATTTCTAAAATATAAACCAGGCACCAAAGGGGTAATTTTAAGAAATAACGCTTCCAATGCAGAGCTTCACCGACTGGGAGAGCATATCAAGGATTTGGGGTTGGGGTGAGGCCGCACCTGAATTCTAGCTACGCGCTCCAAAAGGGTGAGGGTCTACGCGGGGATCATGATTGCGTGAAATTACCTCTCAATGTGGTAACTGTACAGACAGAGAGAACAGGTGTCAATGTATTTGGATTTTTTTTATTCGTTCATGGGGATGTGCACGTTGCTGGTGAGGCCGGCATTTATTGCCTATCCCTAATTACCCTTGAGAAGGTGGTGGTGAGCCGCCTTCTTGAACCGCTGCAGTCCCTGTGGTGAAGGTCCTCCCACAGTGCTGTTAGGAAGGGAGTTCCAGGATTTTGACCCAGCGACGATGAAGGAACGACGAGATATTTCCAAGTCGGGATGGTGTGTGACTTGAAGGGGAATGTGCGGGTGGTGTTGTTCCCATGTGCCTGCTGCTCTTGTCCTTCCAGGTGGTAGAGGTCGCGGGTTTGGGAGGTGCTGTCGAAGAAGCCTTGGCGAGTTGCTGCAGTGCATCCTGTGGATGGTACACACTGCAGCCACAGTGCGTCGGTGGTGAAGGGAGTGAATGTTTAGGGTGGTGGATGGGGTGCCAATCAAGCGGGCTGCTTTGTCCTGGATGGTGTCAAGCTTCTTGAGTGTTGTTGAAGCTGCACTCATCCAGGCAAGTGGAGAGTATTCCATCACACTCCTGGATCCAACAGTGCATGGGGAGAACTCAATTCAGGTGAGTAAAGTTGAATCTCACCGACCTCTTCATCCAACGTTAGCCTAGAAGTAAATGTGACCAATCGGGAGAGCTGTCATCAGTCAAAGTTCCCGTATCTATGGGAATTCTTGTATTTTATCAGAACAAGTACCCATACACAGATATACAACAATAACTTGCATTTATATAGCGCCTTTAATGTCGTAAAACGACTCAAGGAGCGTCACAGGAGCGATTATCAAACATAATTTAACACCGGGCCACATAAGGAGATATTAGGGCAGGTGTCCTAAAGCATCATCAAAGAGGTAGGTTTTAAGGAGCATCTTCAAGGAGAGAGGTTTAGGGATGGAATTCCAGAGCTTTGGACCTAGGCAGCTGAAAATGTTGAAGAAAGTCAGCAAAGCTGGTAACCCACAAGACAATGAGAGAAATTAAGAGAGGGAACTTGTGTTGGTCTGTCCCTTTAAGAGCCCTTTAACAGCTTATGGTGATTTTAAAATTGGGATATCATAGGCCGCATGAAACAGAACTATCAGGCTATTTGTATCTTCCACGGTGCTGAAGCCAAGCATCACCAAACCAATACACTTCAATGTGTATGGACCATTACGGAAGTGACCCCAAAAGCTCAGTGGGTAAACGTGCCATGCACTAAGCCACACAGGTCAGATAGCCCCAGCTTCACTGCCTGGTTAGTGGCGACGGTAGTAAGGACACCACACTTGGGTACCAGAAACTCTGGGCAAGAGAACAGAAATATCAGCCAGGGGTCTCACTCCGGACAGCCATCCAGCAACTTCAATCGGAACATGTGCACGTGAGAAGATCGGAGGGAGGTCAGCATAGCACTTGGCGGTGACGTCCACCCATCCCCTCCCACCGTTGAATAACCTGCCACCATCCACAACAAAGGATGTCCCCACCTTGGGTGAGGCACCAGAGGGCAGGCGGGCATTGCCTCTGGACGTGCTCTCTTGCAGGAATCAGCTACTTCAGGAGACGAGGGAAGAGATATAGGAAGGGAAAAAAAATACAGATTAACTATAATTTTGAAGTGAACCGAAGGATCTGTTAACTTGGCCATAACCACTGCTCCTGCCAGCCTGTCCCAAATGTGTTGTCACTTGTGCTGTGGCATCTTTTACTACCCTTGGGCTGGAGCTTATTGTAAACAAGTTTTCCAGCCTAATTGAGATAGCCTGTAAAAATATCTCGATAAATAAATTCTCCACTGACCATAACATGATGCTAGTTGACTCTTCTTAGCTTCGTTTTGCTTCACAGTTGCCTTGCCTTTGGTAAAGACCTCAACCGTACAACGGACCCTTTTCACAGTTGTGTCAGTGCCGTTGACTGCTGACGTGCAAGCCTCTCACGGTCAATTTCTCACTGAGAGGGGCTGCCAACCCTCCAAGGTTGACCTGGAGTCTCCAGGAATTGAAGATTAATCTCCAGGACACTGCTGCGAGGAGCCCAGGAAGAAAAATCAGAGGAGCATTAAACAAAATGGTGGTATTTTTCATTTTCTTTGAACACTTTCATTTATTGGTGATAAAAATATTGGAGATGGGGGAGAGGGGAAAGGCTGTTTCACTAACCAGTCATGATTAATCCAATTGGGCGACAAAGACTCCGTTCCCTTGGTGTTGGAAGGCAGTGGCGCCTGGAGGATGAACCAATGGCGGTAGTGTGGGGGCGGGGTGGTTCAAGGTGGGAGGTCATGTGATGATACCTCCAGGAATTCTCCCAACCAGTGTTGGCAACACTACTCCCTGCAGATGAAGGTCAAAAATCTTCCACCATTCAGCAGCAGCGCAATTTCCATGGGTCTAATCGAGTAGATGTGGAGAAAATTGCTTCCACTTGTGGGGGAAAATATAAAATAGTCGCTGATAAATCCAATAGGGAATTCAGGAAAAACTTCTTTACCCAGAGAGTCGTTGGAACGTGCTACGACAAGGAGTAGTTGAGGCGAGTAGCATGGATACATTTAAGGGGAAACTAGATAAGCACATGAGGGAGAAAGGAATGGAAGGGTATCCTGATGAAGTAGGGAGGGAGGAGGATCGTGTGGAGCATAAACACCGGCATAGACCAGTTGGGCCAAATGGCCTGTTTCTGTGCTGTAGTTTCAAAGTAATTCGATGTAATGCGTGAACAAACCTGCCTGTGGTGGCTTTGCTAAGCACGCTGACACGGTTACATTGCAATGTTAAACCTGCATCACAAAGCAAGTACGTGAAACACACTGGACCAGCTCAGCAGCCGTTTCTGGCCCGCGTATCCGATATTTTTTTAACAATTAGAAACCATTTATATTCTTCTTTGCCTCATGCAGGAAACGCACAAGCCAAAAAATGGCTCTTCCGACAGTGCAGCACTCCCTCAGTACTGCACTGGAGTGTCGGCCTGCATTTTGCGCCCAAGTCTTTCCGATGAGACTTTAAACCCAAGGCCCCATCTCCCCACCCAGTGGGACGTAAAAGACCCCATCGAACTATTTCGAAGAACAGCAGGGAAGTTCCCTCGGTGTCCAGGCCAATATTTATCCCTCAGTCAACATCACTTAAAAAAAACAGGTGATCTGGTCATGCTGTTTGTGGTGTGTGCAAATTGGCTGCCACGTTTCCTACATTACAACAGCGACTACACTTCAAAAAATACTTCATTGGCTTTGAAGTGCTTTGGGTCGTCCTGAGGTTGTGAAAGGCACTCTATTAAGTGCAAGCTCTTCCTTTCTTCACAGTTTGACAGTTTTACAGTCAGTTCTTCACTGATTTGGATGAGATTTGTGGGCCTGTTTGCACAAATCTTTGGCCTGAAGATGATAATATTGTGAACTGCAGTCCTTGATTTCTACCAGTTTGCTCCCTCTGCCTCCAAACCATTGTCTCTCTGTGAACCCCCATTCCCTGCTCCCGTTGCTCTCACTCTGATATCACCGATTAGCCTTGCACTTGTATTTATTCTGCCCTGATTGCTATCCTATTTTGTTTCCCATTGGTTGTCCTCAACCATACGCTTCAAAAATAATTAAATAATTCAGCTGCAGGGATAACGTGCTCACTTTTTTACATTATTTTTCTTCAGTGAATAACCTGGCGTGTGTCTGGTGTCATGGCAACTCCATGTCGGGGAAAGTTTTTTTTCGAATCTGATTGGCCATTTTTGACTGACCATTCAGAAATAACATCACGGAGCTAGCTCTGGGAATTAATTGGTCCATGGTTACATGCTTCTGGGATTTGATTGGTTGAAGAGTCAATAAAGGTGAGTACTTTCCAGGATATGGTTGGTTGAAGGAACAGTGCTCTTTAGCTGTGCAATCGGATTGGTCAAAGGGCTCTACAACATTCGGACACCATCCACACATGCCCAGAACTTTTAATGTCGATGTTGGAAATCTTTCAATTGACAGACAAGCCAGTCCACCCTTGGATGAACCTCAGTAAGTTTTCCTGGCTCGTGGTGGCGATAAACTTTTGAAAGCACAGGGAGAGAAATGACCGATGGTCTCGGAAGGAGAGAAGCCAGGAAAATCTTCTTCACACTCAGTCAAGTTGGATGCAAATACTATACTTGAATTTAGAGTCAGTGAAAAATGTTGGATTGGCTGGAAATCATTTTTGAATTGATATACTTACGCCCGTGAACTTGGGTCCAGATTAATGGACGTGTATTGTTGGTGACTGCTGTGTTTTTTTTCCCCAACTTCCCATCTTTGAAAACCACCCAGGGATGAAACAGTCATGATGGGGTTGATTTTGCAATGGTGGTGGGTTGGCAGCAGGCGGGGGCGGGGGGGGGCGGCAAGGGTGAAGGTGCGCGTGGAAAACCCGCTTGAACAAAACTTACTGTTGCCAACGCGATCGCTTGTTGATTGGTGATGATTAACGTCCTCTCCGGGTTTTGCACCCGGCAGCTAGCCTGAGTGACAGGCTGGCTGCCGTCAGGAGCTGCAACCTGAGGGGTGGGGGAAAGAAGGAGAGAGAGCGAAACGTCATCTGCTGCTGGAATGGAAGAATTGGGGGGGGGGGGGTAGAGAGTGGAAGATCGGAGGGGGAGAGGAGAAGATCAGGGGGGGTAAAGTGGAAGATCGGAGGTGAAGAGGGGGACATCGGGGGGGAGAGGGGAAGATTGGGGGTGAAGAGGGGGACATCGGTGGGGAGAGGGGAAGATTGGGGTGAAGAGGGGGACATCGGGGGGGAGAGGGGAAGATTGGGGGTGAAGAGGGGGACATCGGTGGGGAGAGGGGAAGATTGGGGTGAAGAGGGGGACATCGGGGGGGAGAGGGGAAGATTGGGGTGAAGAGGGGGACATCGGGGGGAGAGGGGAAGAATGGGGGTGAAGAGGGGGACATCGGGGGGGAGAGGGGAAGATTGGGGTGAAGAGGGGGACATCGGGGGGAGAGGGGAAGAATGGGGGTGAAGAGGGGGACATCGGTGGGGAGAGGGGAAGATCGGGGGTGAAGAGGGGGACATCGGTGGGGAGAGGGGAAGATCGGGGTGAAGAGGGGGACATCGGTGGGGAGAGGGGAAGATCGGGGATGAAGAGGGGGACATCGGTGGGGAGAGGGGAAGATCGGGGGTGAAGAGGGGGACATCGGTGGGGAGAGGGGAAGATCGGGGTGAAGAGGGGGACATTGGGGGGAAGAGGGGAAGATCGGGGTGAAGAGGGGGACATTGGGGGGAAGAGGGGAAGATCGGGGGGGGGGTGTGGGGAAGATCTGGAGGACATCGGGAGGACATCAGGGGGATGAAGAGGAGGACATCGGGAGGGGGGTGAAGAGGGGGAGAATGGAGAGGGAGACACCAGACATCGGAGCAGGGTGAAAAAGTAGGTTCACTTTGTGTTTTAACTTCCTAACTATGGTGTTTTATGTAATTTATTTTGTTTTTTTTTCCCTGAACCAGGCGTGAATCAGAAGCGGTGGGCAAACCACCCGGTTAAGTTAAAAATCATTACAATTACTTCATCTGTCACAAGTAAAGTGCCGTAAGTACCTCAATGAGGTACATTTGGCTCTTCAACTGTTTTCAGGTCGCCCACGCGCACACAGGCAGGTCCCTGTGAAACTCGGAAGTAGGCGGGTTGGAGCCAGCTTCCGAACCCGAATAGGATTTCCGCGATTTTC
Organism: Heptranchias perlo; assembly: GCF_035084215.1. Classification (NCBI taxonomy): domain Eukaryota; kingdom Metazoa; phylum Chordata; class Chondrichthyes; order Hexanchiformes; family Hexanchidae; genus Heptranchias; species Heptranchias perlo. The sequence goes on along the minus strand of NC_090348.1, from coordinate 41,865,525 downwards.
GGAGACCCCTGCCTCCAACGCATCCGCAATTGCCCCCTAAAATTGAGCCCGAAGTTTTCTTCAATTGTTGCCTTTGCAGCAACCCAGGGAAGGAGGTGAAAAGCTATTGCATCAACCAATGGTTGGACGAGCCAAAGGGAGAGCTGTATTTTGAGGCTCGAGGGATTTCCTTATTGAAAGGCATCTATTTAACGGTCTAAGGTGAAACTTGGTCAATTCAAGCTGCAAGCGCATTTGGCCATTGTGTGCTGTTTAATATTCCAGCCGGGACGTGGCATTCAGCAAACCTATCATGCAATTCTGCTGCCCTTTCCGAACGTGGTATTGGTTTGAGAGAACTGAGAACATCGAGCAGCTGTTCACAGTAAAAATAAATTGGGTCTTTCTGGGAAAGAGGCAGAAAAAACCCCCCTCTGGAATTGAACAAGGGATTCATCTGGGACCCTGGAGAAAAATGCCACATTGTTTCAGAGCCTGATGTTGGTGGTTGTATTAAGGACTATTCATGAAACAAAATGGGCGTCTTTGAAACCAGAAGCTACTCTTTGGAATAACATCAGCTGCCTTACCTTGTGTTGCAAGAAAGCTGGATTCCTTTTGAGCACACGGGTTTTTTTTGAACTTACTGTAGACAACACAGGCAAAAATGTTATTTAAAATAGATCATTTTTGGACAGCTTTGTGCTCAATAAAGTGAGGAATGTCAATGTTGGGAATATCTGATAGAGATATTGAAACTTTTGAAGGGCTTTTGATAAGGTAAAGCGAGAAAAAACGTTTCCACCAGCCGGTGAGTCAGTAACTCGAGGGCACAAATTTGAGATCATCACCAAAGGAATGAAGAGAGAGGCCAGAAGAGTTATTTCTTTACACAGACGGTTGTTAAGGCATGAAATGCCCTCCCAGAAACAGTGGTGGAAGCAGAATCCATAACAGCTTTTAACAACAACTTGCACTTATATCGCGCCTTTAACGGTGAAAAACTTCTCAAAGCGCTTCGCAGAGCCACGATCAAAACTTTAAATACCAAGCCGGGGAAGGAGATATTATGATGGGTGACCAGAAGCTTCGTCAAATAGATGGGTTTGAAGGAGGGTCTTAATGGAATAGTGGCCAGTGGAGAGCAGAGGGGTTTGAGTTTAAACGGAAGTGGATAAATGTTTCAAAAAGAAAAATTGTAAAGGGTCTGCGGAAAGGGCTGGGGAATGGGACTAAGTGGATAGCTCATTCAGAGAGCCCATGCAGGCATGCTGGGCTGAATGGCCTCCTTCTGCACTGTAAAACTCTGTGATTTTCTGCAGCATTTTATGACTTTTTGTCAGTCGGTGTCATCAAAAAGCACTCCCAATTCTGGTACAGCCCAGGTTGGATGCAGCATAAAGCTTCATTTATCTATCCCATTAATCCCACCTTCAAAAGAAAAAAAACCTCACTGCACCAGTTTAACAATTCCATTTCCACAGCAGTCACCCTTGTAGTCTCTCTATTTGAAATTGCTGAATTACTGGGAGTTTAGTGCTCTGGGTTGAGGCTGCTCAGATTCATTTCACTTAGGACTCTTACAGCCAGCGAAGAGAAGATGCCTTCATCATCTCAGTTTGTGGTAAATTTTGTGAGGCAGTTTCACCGAAACTTTAAAGGAAACTTCACTCACCCGAGGCACAGCTGAAAAACAGATAGCGACAATTGGACAAGAAAGTGTTGCTGGAGAAATCATTTACCCTGTCTGAGGGTTGGAATGACAAGCATGCAAATTGGAACAAAGGGAGCTTCAATCACCCTTAACTGGGCCAGGACAGAAAGTGTTCCTCTTGAAAGGAAATACAGTAGCAGGAGATGCAAAGTTATAAACTGAATAAAGAAGCAGCATCAGACAATGAGAAAAAAAAATCTTCTTTGTTGGAAGACCCAGATGAAGAGATTTTCAAAAGAGATTTTTGTATCACTTTGGAAAACAAAGTCAGGGCGCAGATTGATAAAAGAACAATTGGAATAGTCCTTACCTCCCAGTGTGCACTTAATTGTTCAAGAAAGATGTCAAAAATAAGTCATACGTCACAAATTACAAACAAGTTTTACCTGCTTTAATCTTTTGTTCTGTTTTTCCCCTTTTCAAAAGTTCTGTGACTGGCAGTGCACAACATGCTTCTGACGTCTCTTTTCAATAATAATCCCCATGAAGGAACCTTGAAGAAGCACATTTACATCGTCGGAGGTTAAATTGCTCACTCCTGCCAACTTGCTCTTATGTCGTGGTTCTTGCACAGATGAAGATCTGAGAGCGTTTAAAATGGAGATAGAATAGAGAATGGTTCGTGAGGCAAAGCATTTCACCCGAAAGGTACCAACACTGTGGGATAAGTTACCTGAAAAGACCATTGAAGCAGACACTACAAATGGGTTCAAGAGACGACGAGTTGAGTTTCCAGACACAGAAGGGATTGAAGGATATTGTTAAAAAGCAGGTAAGTGGGGTTCAGATGAATTAAAATGGTCTTGTTGAACTTGTAACAAATAAAGAAGTTTCAGTATTTGTTTTATGTGAGGTCAAATAGGGTAAATCCAATTCAAAAATGGCCTGAGCCAGCCGTGTTTCTGGCAGCATCCTATTGTTCTGTGGCAACAACAAACAAGACACATAACTGGCTTGTGCAATCAGACCTAGTCAATGTTTTTAATGAGAAACATGTCCTAAATGAGTTTTCTTTGTTTATTTCAATGCCTTTGTTGAAAAACCAATTAAATCAAAGAACTGCTTCGTGGCTGGAACATCTAACTTGAAATGTTAACACGTACAGATTGACAGACTGTAGAATAAACTATTCTAATCTCTCTGAATGGGAAATGCATGGAGAAAGATATGCCATGCCATAAACCATCACTCTGATTGCTCAGTTCTAGTTTTGACAAGGGATCCAAACTCTTTAAATGTGAGGAATGAACTGACACAACTGAAAAATGAATTCCATCGTTAATAACTATGTGTTCAATAACTTTAGTTAAAAATAGTTCTTTGGGCGAATTTATGTGCTTATCAAGGTGGACAACACCAGTACGGGAGATTGGAACAATTTTTCCATTCAAACCATCAGCCCATACAGCGAACGGAGAGAGAAAATGTTCATACCATTAGTCTGGGCTGAATCTGGAACTGTGTGCCAGAGATGAAAGGACAGTGTGCCAGCCCAATATGCCACATTATCCTGTTTTGATTAAATATCATTTTGTCATTCTCTGTTATGCATATTTATTTATTATATTATGTGTTTCATTGGGTTCACTCACACAGGTTTCTCACATTCTTACAGTGACACATTTGTGCATAGAGGTGCCTTCATTTGCAGGGAGTTTATGTTCACAAGATGGATATAAGTGCGGTGCAGGGCCTCGCAAAAATTAACCTCTAAGGTAAGAATTGTGCAGGGCAAGTTGAGAAGGCTGTTAAAAAAGCATATGGGATTCTTGGCTTTATAAATAGAGGCATAAGAAGGGAAAGACCGGTTCGGCTTCAGCTGGAGCATTATGTTCAATTCTGGGAACCACACTTTAGGAAGGATCTCAAGGTCTTGGAGAGGATGCAGAGGAGATTTACCAGAATTATGCCAGGGATGAAGGACTTCAGTTATGTGGAGAGACTGGTGGGTTTATTCTTCTTAGAGCAGAGAAGGGGAAGGGGAGATTTAACGGAGGTGTGCAAAGGAACAGAGGAACAAAGTATCAAAGGGAAATAGAGATGCAGAATAAATTGTCAGAAAAGAATATTGAAACAGGCAGTTAAAAATGGGCAAATACAAGGGGAATTTCCATTATCCACCAGAATTCGTTCGCCACACGCTCCCACCCTGCTCCTACCGCCCTGGGAATGATTGATAATTGGGAGTTCCCAGATTTTGGTCTAACATGTATGGTATGGCAATACTATAGGCACAGGAATGCAAACAAGTACAATAGAAATGACATAAACTGAATTGAATCTTTGGGCTGGGAGGTTGATTTATGTGAGACAGGAGGAGAATAGTGTAAGTGGATTGTGCAAACAGGTGACTTCTCGCACAAGAAAATTCCGGAAGATAATCGAGAAGGTGGATAATGGGAGTGAGGATGATGGGAGTTCAATTGTAGGTGGGTTTTTAGAGTAACAAGGGGCTGAGGGAAATGATGAGAAGGCACATGGGGAGAGTTGAGATCTGCTGTGAAAGGATCAGACTTGGAGGGTGTTATTGCCTTTCCCTGCCCCTGAAAGCCTTTGGTTCTTTCGTTGATATTTTGATTATCCTAATAAACTAACAGATTTCTGCAAGATACTTGGTTATAATTTGCTCCAACGACCAAATAATTTCCCAAGCCCAGATAATCACTGACTTGAAAGAATTTTGGCAGGAGTTGCATGGATAATTATTGGTTTTGTAATCACATCGATGTAACCTAACTTCAATAGTCTATTGAGTTTCCATTCTGAGGCGCAGGCCTCAAACTGGAAACCGAGCAACATTACAAGGAGTTGGAGCTCAGAGCTCTCTCCAGACTGCACCAACTACACCTTATCATCAAACTCACAGGAATCCCCCACACTGCCACCAATTCCCCATCCTTCTCGCATAAGAAAATTCTGGAAGATATTTGAGAAGGTGTATAATGGGAGTGCGGATGATGGAGTCCACACCAGTGACTCGAGCACAAAATCTAGGCCGACACTCCAGTGCAATCCTGAGGGAGTGCTGCACTGTCAGAGGTGCCGTCTTTCAGATGAGGTGTTGAAACCAAAGCTCTGTCTGCCCTCTCAGGTGGACATAAAAGACACCATGGCACTATTTTGAAGAAGAACAGGGGAGTTCTCCCCATTGCTCTGATATTTATCCCTCAACCAACATGACTAAAACAACAGATTATCTGGTCATTATCACATTGCTGTTTGTGGGAGCTTGCAGTCCGCAAATTGGCTGCCGCGTTTCCCACATTGCAACAGTGACTACACTTCAAAGGTACTTCATTGGCTGAAAGAACGTCCTGTGGCGCTATAGAAAAGGCAAATCTTCCCTTCTTTTTGTTGCTTCTTTGCTGAAGGGAGACAATTAGCATCGTTTAATGTTGAATTGGGCTATCAGTCAAAGGAATCGCTGCAATTGCTGGCCATCGAAGTTCTCCATTTTACTCTCTCCACATAATACAGGTAGAATTATAATTTTATGTCGTGTCATTCTTCAAGATATAAGTTGACAGAAGAGATGTTGACGTAACACAAATTGCAAAGCAAATTCTGAAGTTGGAGGTCTGTTAATTTACACTCCAAATCTGCCTCAAGGTTTATTTATCTGCTTCATCCAGCCTGTATACTTCATGCCTGAAAACCATCTGAAACGCCAGTGTTTACTGAGAGAGTAAGGCTGCTATTTCTATGACAGATTTCTTTCCCCCTCGAATTTCTTCACCCTTTAGTTGCCGATATTTCCAACTTAAAGCTGAAGAATCTTTTTTGTGGCATCCACTCCGAACCAGCTCACTGGGGGCTGGATCTTGACTTTGTGCGATAATGTAAAGTGAATCGGCAGCTCTGATTCACATCTCTCCCCATTTTTATTTCTACTGACTTCAGTGGAAATAAAAATCGGGAAAGCTGGAAAATAGGCTGCCGATTCGCTGCCGCCTGTTTTACACAAAGTCAAACTTACCCCCACTGTTACTTTTTTGCACTCATGCAAAGCCCTGGTGGCTGCATCATCAAATGGATCATTAAAATCACAAACTGAAGCCTATTAGTGAGCCTTGTAAACGACACTCGTTCTTCTGTTATCTAATCAGCGCTGTTCTTCAGTTAGTTGTCTTTTTGCCTCTCTCTTTCTCTTTGGCAGTGCTCTGCTTAATGCTCATGATGTGGAGATGCCGGTGATGGACTGGGGTGCACAGATGTCAGGAGTCTTACAACACCAGGTTATGGTCCAACAGCTTTATTTGAAAATCACAAGCTTTCGGAGCTTTCCTCCTTCGTCAGGTGAGAGTCACCTGACGAAGGGGGAAAGCTCCGAAAGCTTGTGATTTCAAATAAAGCTGTTGGACTATAACCTGGTGTTGTAAGACTCCTGACATCTGCTTAATGCTGTTGACCAACTGAAGAGTCTCTGGGAAGGAAATTGGTCCCTGTCGGCCTGTTTTTTTGGGTGAAAGGTTAGCTTTGGCGGTTTTGGGGGGGGTGCGGTAAGGGGTGGAGGATTGATTTCCCAGCCCGATCTCTCCCGATCTCCCCCTGATGTGCGCCAGCTGCTAAATCGGAAGCCGGCAACTTCCAAGTGTCCAGTGCGCCGGCTTGAAATGAGCGTTAAGCACCTTGAATAGGCAAATCGGGGTCCTGACACCTGTTTTCGGTCCCCGCTCCCAAAGTCGGCATAAATCATGTGGCGCTCGCGTTGTACATGCTCCACTCACTTTTTGGGGTCGTTAAAGAGACCGTCGGAGGCCGGCGGCCGAAAGGTGGGTTAACTTTCTCCCCTCGCTCACGTTTATATGTGAAGCCAGGAGGAGCACTCCCAGATTTATATGTTAATATATATGTAAGGTTGCCACTGCGAGACAAGACAACAGGGTTGAGTTTCATGAATGATTTAAAACTAACTTTGTTTTTCGAAATCCCTTTGTGTCAGAATTAGTATCTCCTAGTTGCAGCAGATAGATGCCTGGTGCATGTTACTGCAAGGGTATTAAAGGTTACGGAATCAAGGCGGGTAGATGGAGTTAAGGTACAGATCAGCCATGATACAATTGAATGGCGGAACAGGCTTGAGCGGCTGAATGGCCGACTCCTGTTCGTGTGTTCCGAGCATGGCTAGAGTACGGGACTTTTATCGTTTTGGAGCTGTTTAAGGGCACTGGTGAGAAATCGAGTATTCTGTTACTGTATTCATTCCACTGATTGTTCCATTTTGTTTATGTGTTATTTCTGTCTCTTAACGCACTCTATTTAGTAGTTTCTAGCTGGAGCCATATGGTCCGTGAGTGTGTTGCTTTCTGCCAATTTAAAAATGCAAGGAGTTACTGGGACAACCCATACTGTTCACAGTGTGCATACCAACAGGACAAAGGGTTCATTACTCACCGTCAGTATGCTACATCCAAGATATTTTACACGTAAGGTCAAGTTTCTGATCATAGATTGTGTGAACTCACATGTGGAAGCTGATTTGTGTGGAGCGTGAGCAGAAAGTATCATGAGAGAACTTGAAATCGCACATTTATTTGCATAAATCCCTTTTGCTCTATTTCAATGCAGTAATGTAACCCATTAGCTAGTTAACAACTGCATTAAAATAGTACACAAAGGAGTTTTATGCAAACACTTGTGGTTCTTAAAGAGAAATTAAACCCACTCCTCCTCCCTATCTCATCTTGTCATCTCTCCGATTCTCCCAGCATCTCTCACAAGAACAGTATGTGAATAATGGATATCCACTGCCTGACACTCACATGAGGATAGCTACAATGGGGCTGATCATCTCTGAGCAGCACCTCCAGCACTATGAATGCCTGTGCCTCACATAGCTGACCTTGCCCAGTAATGCAAGGGCAGCTCATTAATATATTGAGAGGGTGCTCCCAGCACGCAGTGTGTGATGCGCTGAGAGAGCGTTTACATTGCAGAGGTAGGTGAGCAGGTGACAGCAGCTTTTAAAGAGCTGCCAGACACCCTTAAAGATGTTTTGGGAAATTTTTTGGGCTCTCATAATGGCCTTCACAAGACATGTCTGATGCACTGATCAAGCATTGTAGGCTGTGAGGCAGGAAGTCTATCAATGAGTGTTGGCGCTATGCAAAGGAATGGGTTACCCAGAAAGGCAGATGCTAACTTTTCTGATTTAGATTTTCCCCTGAAGTTCCCATTGGAAATGGGCACTGAGAGTCTGCTCGGTGTTCCAGCTACATTATGATGCTTGCTACTAATTTGAATCAACACTGGAGCCTTGTACCCATTGTACGAGCAAACCTTGAATACCGACAGCACTTGTGATCTACAATATTTGGCGTTGAACACCAGAAAATGACACAGCACAGAAGGAGGCCACTCAGCCCATCGTGCCTGTGCCGGTTCTTTGAAAGAGCTATCCATTTAGTCCCATTCCCCTGCCCTTTCCCCATAGCACCTGCAAATTTTTCCCCTTCAGGTATTTATCCAATTGCCCATTCAAAATTATTATTGAATCTGCTTCCACCACCCTTTCAGGCAGTGCATTCCAGATCAGAACAATTTGCAGCGTTAAAAAAAAAATCTCTTCATCTCCTCCTCTGGTTCTTTTGCCAACTCCCTTAAAACACATGGGGAGCTTAAGTCGGCTTCAGGACCCGATAATGCGAAATGTACGCTCCTGAGGTGCTGGAGGGCTTTGTGAGCAGCGAACCATATTACTGGCTCCCAAAGGAAGAATGATTTTATTGCAATACCTTCTCTCCTGGATCTTAGCAGATTGAAAGCAGAAGAGTGCCTTGTTGAATAACTGCAACTATTTCCCCTGATTTCACAGATGTTGCGGGAGCTTTACGTAAAGGTGGGGACACACAGGGGGAAGAGGGAGTCATACATCAGGGCACTGTCGCTATGGTGCTGTGGCAAAGACCCAACTCCTCCATCATCTTCCCAGGGCTTTAACAGAGTGCGCTGGTGCCAGGACCTAAGGAAGATAATTCTCAGCTGGTGCAGTACTTTTGATAATGATCTATCCTAATTCATTACACATGTAAAGTCATTGGTAGAAGGATTGGAGGGGAGCTGTGGAAATTTTTTTTCACCAAGAGGGTGGTGGGGGTCTGGATCTCACTACCTGAAAGGGTGGTAGAGGCAGAAACCCTCAACTCATTTAAAAAGTACTTGGATATGCACTTGAAGTGCCGTAGCCTACAAGGCTGCGGACCACGACTGGCACAGACACGATGGACTGAATGGCCTCCTTCTGTTCCGTAAATTTTTCCATGTTTCTATATCATTTTAGCTTAAAATAGTCATGCTATGTTGGAGAATTAGCAATTGTTGTGTATTTTGCATTACAAGTAGCTACAGAAATACATATATTTGCTTATAGCTCCTTATAAGCAATAATAATCTAAAATGTGATGCAATAAATCAAGCTAAGATTGCTATCTCAGGTATGGTACCAAGAATAACAACAACTGGCATTTATAAAGTGCTTTTAATGGAGTAAAACATCCCAAGGAGCTTTTCAGGAGCGTAAATTGAAACTGAGCCAAAGAAACAGACAAAAGCTTGGTCAAAGAGGAGGAGAGAGAGGCGGAGAGGCGAAGAGGTTTGGGGAGGGAATTTCAGAGCTTGGGGCCCAGTCGGCCGAAGGCACGGCCGCCAATGGCGAGGCAAAGGAAGCGGGGGACGCACAAGAGGCCAGAGTTGGAGGAACGCAGATTTCTCGGAGGGTTGTCGGGCTGGAAGAGGTTACAGAGATAGGAAGGGGTGAGGACATGGAGGGATTTGAACGTGACCGGTTCAGGATTATCGTTTCGAGTAACCATCGCATTCTGTGATAAACGTGGGAAGGTTGCTTGCCTCTGCAGTCTCTGAAGCACGATGATATCTTTGCTAGAATGAAGTGATCAGATCAAAAATATATACCCAGTTCTCCTCATCCACTTGATCTGTCATCTCTTCAAAGGTAGGCAGGTGAAATATGACCTCCCTCTGAGAAAATGACGCTGGCTCCCTCATTAGTCATGTTTCACTGCGTGTTTCATTGTGCTCTCCTTCAAAATGCCCTCTAATGTTTTACCTAGTATGGATGCCAGGTTAACTGCTCCGTGGTTCACAGGGTTTTCTTTATGCCCCCTTTCACAAATTGGTGTTACATTCGCCCTTCACCAGCTTTGGCCACGACTCCCGTTTTCCAGTGAATCCCCAAAGATGACCAACGGGATGTGACTGATGTCATTTGCCACTTCCTTGAGGACTGCAATGTGCAATCCCATCCTGCCTGGCTCTCGGCCTGTCTGTTACCCCCTGGTTTACCGCACCTAACATTCTTAATATTTCCTTGCGCCTCTCCTGGAAGTTGGAAGGGCAGCCCACAGTTTGCTGTGTGAGCACGAAGAAATTCTTCAGGGTGTCTGCCGTCCATTGGCCACTCGAGATCATGGGCCATGATTTTTACATGGTGGCGGGAAGGGAGCGGAGGGGCGGGGGTGGGGTGGGGAAGATAATCGGACTCGAAACCCAGAAGTAAAGTTGGCGGGTCGCAATCTGCGATCGTGACCTTAATGAGGGCAATATGTTTTACTTCCGGGTTTCAAGCCCGGCAACCATCCTGATTGACAGGCTGGCTGGTTGTTGGGTGGGAATGGGAGAGGAGGTAGGGAGTCATCGTGGGAGATATGGCCGGGGTGGGGGGGGGGGGGGGCGGGAGGATGGGCAGTGGCGATATCCGCGGGCTGGGAGCTGATCAGGTCAGCAGCAGATCGGAGGTATGGAGGGATCTCGGCCTTCGGGAGTGGGGTGGGGGGTGGGCGAGGTCGGCCATCTTGGTGGGGGGGGCACCTCCGTTGGTGGGGGACGGGGTGTCCACTGTGGTCGGGCGGGGGGAGACGGACGATCGAGCCAGGTGAGCATGTTGGGCTTGGATGAAGCACTCTTGCTCCTCCGGGCCCACAAGCAGTGCAATAAAGGCATGGATCTGGCCCTTCCAATGGGAAAGCTGAACAGGCAAGGTTAAATTCGTTTTACATTTCTAATACACAAAAAATTAACTGCCTCAACTATTGCAATGAGGTACATTGCCCCTTTAAGTATTGGCCCACTGGCTTCAAGTGGGGGCGGGATTTCCGGGTTTCAGTTGCGCGCGTATTCCAACGCGCCTGGGTTAAACCCGGAAATGGGTGCGTTGGAGCCAGGATGCGGTCCTGTTGAAGAATTCAACTATTTTTACTTCCCATCCGCCCCGAGTCCACCAATTCTTGGGGATTAAAATTACCCCCCGCCCCCCACCGTGTCACCCTTGAGATCCTTCAGGGGTCTTACTGGTTTGCTGGCCACCTGGTTTCTAGTCACAAAAACCTTTCACTTAATGCTATTTTAAATGTGCCTCCCTGCCTCTTGCTCTTTAGACACACATGCAAGTGGACTCGGTAGTTTATGGTTACGTATCTGGAAGACTGTACGAGCTTGCCGCCATTGCCTTGTGAAGGTTCCATGAGAATCCCTCTCAGGCCTGGAATGCTGCCTCTGTACAATGAGAGACCATCTCATAACACTGATTGTTCTCATTGTTGTTCTCCTGTCCATGTTTGATTCAACTTGCTGCCTTCAACCTTCCTCCTCTGCTGTCTTTGCAGTGCACAGCAATCAAATTTACTGCTTCATTATACCAGCCAATTAACTCTGCCGACCTGGTGTCCATGGTTTGGTGAACTTCGATGATGTTTGCTCTGAGAAGTTCACGAGCAGTCAAGGATAGCTCATCAGTTGCTCATTATGCAAGTTCGTTAACCAATCCATCAAATATTCTCGGTCAGTTTGCCCACAGACACTTGATGGTGCCAGGATAATTAAGGGGAAAAATAAATTAAAATACGGCCTGTATTTTGGGGAGTAAAAGTGTTTATCTGGTGTATTACCTGAGTTGAGATTCACTGCAGAACAGAATATAGACTTTCAATGGATTGTACATCAATGTCAGGGAAGGAGACACTAGTTCGGAGTCAGAGGAGATATAACAAACAGGAGAATTGATTAAGATGGCACCTATTTATCATGTAATAATGCATCATAATTAAAGCTGTCTAAATACACAATTTACTTTAAAGTCTGCTTTAATAAATTAAGAGATGTAAGTCAATGCCAATCAAGGTTATGAAGTGAGTATTAACTTAGTCCAAAGTGAGAAAATACTCAGAGCTTTGTGATGTAAAGGGCTATTATCATCTATGATATAGAAAGGGGCTACTATTATCCAACATCAATATAGGGGCTACAATTATTTGCCATATTTATAGAGGCTGCTTTATCTACCATCTATGCATAGGGACTGGTGCTGTTCACCTCAGAGCAGAGAAGGTTAAGTGGAGATTTGATAGAAGTGTTCAAAATCATGAAAGGTTGAGACAAAGTAAATAAAGAGAAACTGTTCCCATTGGCGGAAGGGTCGAAAACCAAAGGACACAGGTTGAGGGTCATTGGTAAAAGAACCAAAGGTGACACGAGAAAAAACTTTGTAACGCAGCGAGTAGTTATGATCTGGAATGCGCTGCTTGAAAGGGTGGTGGAAGCAGATTCAATCGTGGCTTTCAAAAAGGAATCAGATAAATAGTTTAAGGGAAAAATCTTTCAGGGCTCTGGGGAAAGAGCGGGGGAATATTACAAACTGGATTGCTCTTCCAAAGAGCCGGCATGGGCTCAATGGGCCGAATGGCCTCCTTCTGTGCTGTAACCATTCTATGATTCTATATGTATAGGGACAGCAATTATCCACAATATATCCAAGGTTTGCTATTCTCCATAATCTAAACAAAGCTTCCTATTCTTTACAATATGCAGAGTCGACTGTTCTCTGTAATATTCACTCGGTTCACTCGGTTAATCCCGGGGATGAGGGGGCGGACATATGAGGAGAGGTTGAGTAGATTGGGACTCTACTCATTGGAGTTCAGAAGAATGAGAGGCGATCTTATTGAAACATATAAGATTGTGAAGGGGCTTGATCGGGTGGATGCGGTAAGGATGTTCCCAAAGATGGGTGAAACTAGAACGAGGGGGCATAATCTTAGAATAAGGGGCTGCTCTTTCAAAACTGAGATGAGGAGAAACTTCTTCACTCAGAGGGTGGTAGGTCTGTGGAATTTGCTGCCCCAGGAAGCTGTGGAAGCTACATCATTAGATAAATTTAAAACAGAAATAGACAGTTTCCTAGAAGTAAAGGGAATTAGGGGTTATGGGGAGCGGGCAGGAAATTGGACATGAAGCTGAGTTCGGATCGGTCAATGCCCTGTGGGTGGCGGAGAGGGCCCAGGGGCTGTGTGGCCGGGTCCTGCTCCGACTTCTTGTGTTCTTTAGATTTGTGGTTGGGATCAGATCAGCCATGATCTTATTGAATGGCGGAGCAGGCTCGAGGGGCCGATTGGCCTACTCCTGCTCCAATTTCTTATGTTCTTATGTTCTTATGTTCTTATATATAACAGTTTGCTATTCTCTATAATACGCACATGGTCTCCTGTTGACTATAATATATGCAGGGTTTGCTATCCCACCTGATCATACACAATATCTGCTATTCTTTACAATACATATTAGACTGAGATATTTACTGCCTGTTCAGCTGGATGTTAAAGCTCGAAAGGGAAGAAGGTAGGGGTGGTATGGTGGAAGAAATGGGCTGAAGGGCCTTTTTCATTCAAACCGATCTTGTTGTATTTGTCCTAAAGTCTATTGAATTTGGATGAGGTTGACTTTGAATGAAGCCTCCCAATAGTTTGCAGGTGAAGGTTCACAAAGAACTGCTCACCTCCAGTCCGGTGCATATTTGCAGGGTCTGAAAAAACTTCACATTATGGCAAATCTGGTATTAGGTCAATAATTAAAGGCTTTGAATTAAAGAAGTGGGGAGTGGAAGACGGTGAGCACCTCTGGGACTGTAACCCTGCAGCCCAACACACACCACCACTATCGGGGTAAGGAGGGAGGGGAAAGGAAGTAAAGAGTTAGGGGTGGATTTTCCACTTGTCACTTGGGTGTAAAACTGGCGTAGCCGATTCCGAGCTTGGCTGGTGGTGAGAAGGGCCCTTCCCGTCGGATCCTTCATGCACTCCCGGACTCTCAGCGCCACCGCGCGCTGTCCCCGAGGAGGCTGCTGTGGAGATGAGACCGTCACCCATCTCCTTGTGGAATGTGCCTTTGCAAGGAAGGTCTGGAGAGAGATGCAGTGGTATCTGTCCAGGTTCGTCCCGAGCAGTTCCGTAACACAGGTTTCTGTGCTCTACGGGCTGCTCCCGGGGACGCACACCGAGATGGACATCAACTGCTGCTGGAGGACCATCAACTCGGTGAAAGACGCCCTTTGGTCTGCCCGAAACTTGCTCGTCTTCCAGTGCAAGGAGCTGACCTCGACCGAGTGTTGCAGACTGGCACATTCCAAGGTCCAGGACTACGTGCTCAGGGACGCACTGAGGATGGGTGCGGCCGCCGCAAAGGCTCTGTGGGGAAAGGCAACCGTTTGGAGCCTTCCCACCATTGTACACCGAGGGGCTGAAATCAGGGAAAACCCCCCCCCCAGGCAGAATGTAAAATTCAAATTGATGTAATGAAATGTAATGTACCTGTAATGAATCTGTAATGAGTCACCTGTACTGATTGTGATGCAATGAGGCATCCTGGAGTGTCATGAACTGTCATTCTGTCCAATGTGTTCATTGAACTGTCCTTGATGTAACCTGCAAATTGCATAATCTGCATTGTGTACGTTTGGAATGAGATATGACAAATGTATTGTATGTATTGTTGCAAATTTTATGAATAAAGTATATTTTTTGCTCTCTATAGAAACCACCTGATTTTCATTCCCATTTCAATACCCTTGCAGTGAGTCAAACACCGACCCCTCGGTGTCTGATTTTTGGAATCTTCCAGCTCTGAGCAGAAACAGTGGTTGGGTTTTGCTGGTTGCCGCGCTGTGTTACTTTCGCTGTTATGTTCTTTCCAAGTTGGTGATACCTCAACTTTGGCGCCACTGTCTTAACCTAGAAGAAGGGTTGAGAGCCACACTGGTCTTTAACTTTTCTGATCAGCACCTAGTGCCTGCACTTGTGCCAGTCAGCAAGAAGATTGCACTGCTGGTTAAAGGAGAAGAAAATCAGTCAGTGTTTTCAATCCTGATATCTGTACAGTGTCCTGCACTCTGTGTGTGTGTGTGTGTGTGTGTTTGCTTGCGTATGTACGTGTACGTGCATGTATGTGTGCTTAAGTGTGTGTGTATGCATGAGTATGTTTGTGCATACATGTGTGCTTGTGCATGTGTGTGTGTATGTGTGCTTGGCCATACGTGCATGCATGCAAGCATGTGGGCATTCATATGTGTATGCATGAATGCATGTGTGCTTGTGCGTACGTGTGTGCTCATGCATGTGTGCACTCATGTGTACGCATGAGTGTGCATGGACACTGTGCAAGGACGGGATCAAGCTCGGCTGAGATGCCCCCTCACACTCAGCGCACCATCCTTCACCGTCAAGGCTCACACATGAAGAATGGCCGCTTGGGTGATCCAACTGGAATGTGTTGTTCAACTAAGATCTTTGCAATTAAAGAGGAGGTGGTTTGCAGCAAAAATGTGAGGAGTTTCTCTGAACCCAATGAAGAATCAATTTATTCTGTGAAACTTCTCTTAGGCAAGGTGAGAGAGCTCAGAACATGCATAATGACAAAATAAGCATCAAATCGATCACAATAACTTTCAACATCTTCTGGGTGAAGGAGGTTAATGAAGCAAAATGTTCTGACTACAGGCTAGAAATTAGTTCTTCCAAATCCATTGTCTGTCACAAAGGGACAACAACAACAACAAAAAGCATTGAGTACAATACATAACTGCCTCATGGGGAAAATCAGGGACTGCATCACTTGTGATATCGGGACATCTAAATAAGAGTTCACAGAGTTGAAATCTAGCTTTACCACAGAAATTGTGACAGAAGAATGTCTGGAAGAGGATTCAGCAGGACATTGAATTGCCTCGAGTATTGTCCCAAGACATGAGTCTCTTGAGTCAGAAGGTTATGGGTTCACGTCCCACTCTAGAGACTTAAGCACAAAATCTGGGCTGACACTCCGCATTGGAGTGTCAGCCTGGAGGGAGGGAGCGCTGCACTGTTGGAGGCGCCGCCTTTTGGATGAAATGTTGAACCTCTCAGGTGGATGTAAAAAAATTCCATGGCACTATTTTGAAGAAGAGCAGAGGAGTTCTCCCTGGTGTCCTGGTCAATATTTATTCCTCAACCAGCATCACTAAAACAGATTTTCTGGTCATTATGACATTGCTGTTTGTGGAACCTTGCTGTGCGCATATTGGCTGCGGCGTTTCCTACATTACAACAGTGACGACACTTCACAAAGTACTTAATTGGCTGGAAAGCACTTTGGGACATCCTGAGGTCGTGAAAGGCGCAATATAAATGCAACATCTTTCGGTTTTCTTTGCTTATGGGAGCATTGAGAAAAGAGTTCAGTAGGATATTGAATGGCCTTCACTTTTCCCCCCGAAGACATGGGGACATTGAGAAAAGAGTTATGCTGATAGGGTTAGATAAAGAGGGGTGGGAGGAGGCTCGTGAGGAGCATAAACACTGGCACGGACCAATTGAGCCGAATGGCCTGTTTCTGCGCTGTACGTTCTATGTAGTTCAATCGGATATGTCTCCAGCCAGGCAGTCATATCAACCAGGCTGGCCATGTATGCCACAAGATCGTGCAATCGTGCTCTCTCCTCTGCCATTTCCCGTCACCGTCTGCCTGTTGTGATTCAGGTTTTTTCCACACACTGGCCCATCACCTCAACGTTGTCCTTCCATGTCGTATTTTCTTTCAACTGAGAACATTACTTGAAGATCACCACAATGTTCACCGCACCGAGCTCTGTTACTACATTCCTCATTATTTCAATGTTGGTCACTTTGCGCTCTGTGCTGATAACCAATATCCCCTTTTTTCAATACGCTCCCGAAACATCCTCAGTGTCTGTGCCTTAATTTAGTTCCACTCTAAGAATTGAAGCATCAGAACGACTGGTCATCTACTAGAACAACAAGTTGCATTTATATAGCGCCTTGAACGTAGTAAAACATCCAAAGATGCTTCACAGGAGCGTTTTCAGCCAAGAAGGGTCCTTTTCCAATCCATTGGGCCTGCAAAGCGGTGATAAACCAAGAATTGGAAAATGAGGGAAAATAACTGGTGGGGCCTCACATAGCCAGAAAATATCAGAAGATTGCAGCAAGTCGCCCATGATTTTCCGAGATGCCCTGGTTACATGCTTTTACATATTTACTGGTCAAGGAGAAAATGAATCAGCAGGCACTGGGTCTCCAGAGCCAGGATAACCACATCTCATGAGCAAGAGAGACCCTTCAGGTATCAGTGGAAGTATTGTTTTATGTAGAACCCAAATTTCAATTAATTTTTCAGAATGGAATAGAATTTATTTTTCAGGGGGAGAACAAAGTTTGTCATTAGATGTGGCCTGATAATTGTTTCAGACTAATTTGCATATCCAAATGAGGCCCGCACTTTCCTTTCATACCATTTATTCTCACTTCAGATGTGGAATAAAAAGATGCACTGCATATTGAAAGTTCCTTGGCTACTTTTTTTTTTGTGTGACATTGTAAGCAAATTAAGCATAAATCGTGTTGCAAAAGAATTAGCACATGCAAATTAGCCTAATTGTTATGTACAGTTCCAGTGCCGCCGAACGCTAAAGCTAATTACCAGGCTTGAAGAAAATGACTCTTCTCCCGTTAAACTTATTGGACTCCTTGTTCAATAATCAGTCAGCCAATGATAATTAGTTGCGTTACTGTGGCAACCGTTAATTAGATTTTTCCCATTTTGCCATTAGTTAACTTACTTTGAGGCAAAGAACGAAGATGCAAACAAACAGTGCGCCCAACTTCAAGGTTTTATCAATGATGAAGTTCAGGGTTATTAATTTGCTGAGGCATTGCCATAGCAACCATTAAGGGCCTAAGTGCTGGCAGGTGCCTCGTCAGTGCTGCTGAGCGGAAAGGTCGGTTGCTGAGAATCGGCTGAAGTTGAGCTCAAGGCCTTCACCGGACGAGTGGAAATAGCTGTCGAGACCCGTGTTGGGGGGGGGGGTTGCAGGCTCCCGACTCCCGACTCCCGACTCCCGACTCCCGACTCCCACCTCCCGACTCCCGACTCCCACCTCCCGACTCCCGACTCCCACATCCCAGCGCGGTGCAGCCTAGGACTTGCTCAGTCCGTCGGCTGGGAAAACCAAGTGAACTCCAGGCACTGGCCTTGGTCAATCCTGGGGAAAGTTCACTTTCGGGATGCAGCTGATTTTATGAGAGCTGCTGCCACCACAATGGGTCTCAGCACGTTGTGTGGCAGCAAATGGACATTGGTATTGTCACTCGGCTTATTTGATGTGGAGATGCCGGTGATGGACTGGGGTTGACAAATGTAAGGAATCTTACAACACCAGGTTATAGTCCAATTGTTTTATTTAAAAATCACAAGCTTTCGGAGGCTTTCTCCTTCGTCAGGTGAGCGAGTGTGGGATTCCATGGAAGGTGACCGCATTTATATTCAGAGAACAATACCTGGCTTATTTGATGCATTGATACCAAGAATGTGCATTTAAGCCAATAATCTTTCATGTTGTTGTGCTCTCCTGTTTGGTTTTCTTCAACCAGTCTCAACGGTAGATGCATTTGAGGGGAAGCTGGATAAACACATGAGGGAGAAAGGAAGGATATGCTGATATGGTTAGATAAAGCAAGGAGGGAGGCTCGTGTGGAGCATAAACAGTGGCATGAACCTGTTTGGCTGAATGGCCTGTTTCTCTCCTGTACAGTCTATGTAATTCGCTGCTGTTTTTCTACCCTCTCTTCTCTTCAGAAGTTATTTACTCCTTGCTCAGCCATGACACCATAAGCAGTGGTTACTGGCCGGCATCTTGCCCAACGAGCCATGATCCGTCTGTTTGTCTCGGCAGTGACTGCCGACGGGTTAATTGACCAATGGAAGGTAGCCATCACAGTACAATCAGGTCAGTAATCACTCGTACTTCATCCTCGTGCGACATTGACACGCGTAGAAGTTGCGAGACGGAAACAGGCCATTCGGCTCAATCAGTCGGTGTCACTTTGCATCCTCCTCACAACCCACGATCCCATCTAGTTTTGTGTCATAAGCAAACTTGGAAATATTATGTTGGGTTCCCTCATCCAAATCATTGGTATATGTGTGTGTGTGTGTGTGTGTGTGTATACGTCTGTGAATGGCTGAGGCCCAAGCACTGATCCCTGTGGTGCCCCACGAGTCACTGCCTGCCACCCTGAAAAAGCCCTCTTTATTCCTCCTCTGTTTCCTCTCTGTTAACCAATTTTGAATCCATGCCAGTCCATTACCACCAAACCCATGTGCTTTAATTTTGCACACTAACCTCTTATGTGGGACTTTATCGAAGGCCTTCTGAAAATCCAAATAAACCACATCCACTGGTTCTCCCTTTATCTATTCTCTCAGTTACATCCTCAAAAAAACTCCAGGTTTGTCAAACACTCTTTCCCTTTCCAAAAACCATATTGACTCCGCCTAATCAAATTCTGATTTTTCTAAGTGCCCTGTTAGCACTTCCTTAATAATGGAATCCAGCATTTTCCCGACAACTGGTGTCAGGCGAATTGGCCTGCAGTTCCCTGTTATCTCTCTCCCTCCTTTGTTGAATTACGGTGTGATAGTTGCGACTTTCTGATCCACTGGGACTGTTATAGAATCCAGTAAATTGTGGTTGCTCACAGCAGGATATGGTAGCACAGTGGTTATGTTACTGGACTAGTAAGCTAATGGCCTGAACTAATAATCTGGAGTAATAAGTTCAAATCTTGCCATGGTAACTGGGGAATTTAAATTGGATTAATTAAATAAAATCTGGAATAAGAAAAAACCCATATCAGTTATAGTGGCCATGAAACTACTGGATTGTTATAAAAATCTCTGAAATGGCCGAACCAGCCACTCAGTTGTGCAATTTCGCTACGTAAAAGTTGTAATAAGGATAAAACCGGACAGACCATGAGGCACCGGACACGACAAAGGCAAACTAAGCCCAGTTGACCCTGCAAAGTCCTCCTCGCTCACATCTGCAAACTTGTGCCAAAATGGAGAGAGCTGTCCCACAGACGAGTCAAGCACCAGCGGTGGCAGGGCATTGATATACTGTCAGGAGTGAGGGGCCCTGGGAGTCCTCAACATGGACTCTGGACCCCATGAAATCTCATGGTATCAGGTCAAACATGGGTGAGGAAAACCTCCTGCTGATTGCCACCTACCGCCCTCCCTCAGTTGATGAATCAGTCCTCCTCCATGTGAGGGAGCAAGGACTCGGAATCTCCTTGGGGTGGGGGGTCTTCAACACCCATCACCAGGAGTGGCTCAGTGGCAGCACTGCTGATGGAGCTGGCTGAGTCCTGAAGGACAAAGCTGCCATACTGGGCGTGCGGCAGGTGGTGAGCAAACCGAGACGAGTGGAAAAACCGACTTGTCCTCAACGATCGACCCCTCACAGACACATCTGTCCAGGACAGTATTGGTAGGAGTGACACCACACCGTGCTTGTCGAGACACCATCTGTCACGTGGCACTCCCACCATGCGAACTGGGATAGATTCAGAACAGGTCCAGCTGCTCAAAACTGGGCCTCCATGAGGTGCAGTGGTGTGTATTCCAGTGTAACCTGTGACATCATGGCCTGGCATGATTCCTCACTCTACCATGACCAACAAGCGAGGGGATCAAAACTGGTTCAACGAAGAGTGCACCAGGAGTGCCTAATAAATGAGGTGCCCACCTGGTGAAGTGATAACATAGGATGACATGCATGCTAAACAGCAGAAGCAACATGCCATGGACAGAGCTACGCGATTCCACAACCAATGGATCAGATCAAACCTCTGCAGTCCTGAAGCATCCAGTCGTGAATGGTGGTGGACAATTAAACATCGAATGGGAGGAGGCTCTGTGAACATCCCCATCCTCAATGATGATGCTCCCTGTGTGGCATGACTGTGAAAATCAAGTGAATGCAGTTACCCCTCCAGGCGCTGGCTTTCAGTCGAGTTCTGGGGAAAGTTTACTTTCGGGATGCAGCTGATTTTATGAGAGCTGCTGCCACAATGGGTCTCAGCACGTTGTGTGGAAGCAAATGGACATTGGTATTGTCACTCGGCTTATTTGATACATTGATACCAACAATGTGCATTTAAGCCAATAATCTTTCATGTTGTTGTGGTATTTTTGTGCTCTACTATTTGGTTTTCTTCAACCACTTTCAACCGTAGATGCATTTAAGGGGAAGCTTGATAAACACATGAGGGAGAAAGGAAGGATATGCTGATAGGGTTAGATGAAGCAGGGAGGTGGGAGGGAGGCTCGTGTGGAGCATAAACAGCGGCATGAACCTGTTGGGCTGAATGGCCTGTTTGTCTCCTGTACGTTCTATGTAATTCTCTGCCGTTTTTCTACCCTCTCTTCTCTCCAGAAGTTATTTACTCCTTGCTCAGCCATGACTCCAGAAGCAGTGGTCACTGGCCGGTATCTTGCCCGACTGGCCGTTATCCGTCTGTTGGCCTCGGCAGTGACTGCCGACAGGTTAATTGACCGATGGAAGGCAGCCATCACAGTATAAACAGGTCAATAATCACTCGTACTTCATCCTCGTGCAACATGGACACGCATAGAAGTTGCGAGATGGAAACTGGCCATTCGGCTCAATCAGTCGGTGTCAGCGTTTACCTTCTAATGTGACCAAATAACATTTGCCCGCTCTTAATCCTTCATCCACCGATCCAATCTAATCTCGTGCTATATGGGCCAAGGTGTTTTTTTCCAGAAACAACACATATTTGGATGGAGAAAGTCCATCATTGTATTGCTGGGTGTTTTTTTCACAGGCCAAGGGGATATGAAAATTTCAAAGCCTCACTGTGTTACTTTGTCAAAATCCTAGTGATAACACCGAACACGTATGGTAATAACATAAGAGCGTAGGAACATAAGAAATAGGAGCAGGCGTAGGCCATACGGCTCCTCGAGCCTGCTCCGCCATTCGTGAAGATCACGGCCGATCTTCTACCTCAATTCCACTTTCCCGCTCGATCCCCGTATCCCTGGATTCCCTGAGAGTCCAAAAATCTATCCACCTCAGCCCTGAATATACTCAACAACTGAGCATCCACAACCGTCTGGAGTCGACAATTCCAAAGATTCGCAACCTTCTGAGTGAAGAAATTCCTCCTCATCTCAGTCCAAAATCGCCCACCCTTGTCCTGAGACTATGCCCCCGCGTTCCAAACTCGCCAGCCAGGGGCAACAGCCTCTCCGCATCTCCCCTGTCAAGCTCTCTTAAGAATTTCACATGTTTCAATGAGATGACCTCTCCTTCTTCTAAACTCCAGAGAATGTAGGCCCATTCTACACAATCTCTCCTCATAGGACAACCCCCTCATCACAGGAATCAATCCAGTGAACCTTCGTTGCATCACCCCCAGGTCCCTTTGTACATCAACATTTCCCAATCTATCACCATTGAAATAAGATGTGAGGCTGCCCGGTCTGTCGTTCCCTGTTTTCTCTCTCCCTCCAACACAATGAGCCCTTATCTTGTGTAATAACCTTTGAGGTGGCACCTTATTGAATGCCTTTTGAAATGCAAACAAACTACATCCACCGGTTCCCCTTTATCGACCCTGCTGGTTACATCGTCACAAAACTCTAATAGATTTGTGAAAGATGATTTCCCTTTCATAAACCCATGTTGACTCTGCCTAATCATATTATGATTTTCTAAATGCCCTGTTACCACTTCCTTAAGAATGGATTCCAGCATTTTCCCGACGACTGATGTCAGGCTAACTGGCCTGTATTCTCTCTCCCTCCTTTCTTGAATTGCTGTCTTACATTTGCTGCCTTCCGATCCACCGGAACTGTTATAGAATCAGAGAAGTTTACAACATGGAAACAGGCCCTTCGGCCCAACATGTCCATGTCGCCCAGTTTATACCACTAAGCTAGTCCCAATTGCCTGCACTTGGCCCATATCCCTCTATACCCATCTTACCCATGTAACTGTCCAAATGCTTTTTAAAAGACAAAATTGTACCCGCCTCTACTACTGCCTCTGGCAGCTCGTTCCAGACACTCAGCTCCCTTTGAGTGAAAAAATTGCCCCTCTGGACCCTTTTGTATCTCTCCCCTCTCACCTTAAATCTATGTCCCCTCGTGATAGACTCCCCGACCTTTGGGAAAAGATTTTGACTATCTACCTTATCTATGCCCCTCATTATTTTATAGACTTCTATAAGATCACCCCTTAACCTCCTACTCTCCAGGGAAAAAAGTCTCAGTCCATCCAACCTCTCCCTATAAGTCAAACCATCAAGTCCCGGTAGCATCCTAGTAAATCTTTTCTGCACTCTTTCTAGTTTAATAATATCCTTTCTATAATAGGGTGACCAGAACTGTACACATTATTCCAAGTGTGGCCTCACCAATGCCCTGTACAACTTCAACAAGACATCCCAACTCCTGTATTCAATGTTCTGACCAATAGAATCTCGGAAATTGTGGTTGCTCACAGCAGGGTATGGCAGCACAGTGGTTCTGTTACTGGACTAGTAATCCAAGAGGTCTGGACTAATAATGCGCGGTTAGAGTTCAAATCCTGCTATCGGATCTGAGCAATTGAAATTCTATTTTTTTAAAAATAAAATCTGGAATCAAAAAAAATCTAGTATCAGTCATGGTGGCCATTTGCCTTCCCAATTGCTGCATGTTAACTTTCTGTACTTCATGGACAAGGACATCCAAATCTCTGAGTAAACATTTAACAGTTTCTCACCACTTAAAAAAATATTCTGTTTTTCTATTCTTCCTCCCAAAGTAAATAACCTCACATTTCCCCACATTGTACCCCATCTCCCACCACCTTGCCCACTCACATAACTTGTCTATATTCCACTGCAGACTCTTTGTGTCCTGCAGTTCCCTGTTTTCTCTCTCCCTCCTTTCTTGAATTACCATGTTCCATTTGCTACTTTCCGATCCACTGGGACTGTTATCGAATCTATGAAATTGTGGATGCTCACGGTAGCACAGTGGTTATATTATTGGATTAATAATCCGAGCAGTCTGGACTGATATTCTCAGAATCATGAGTTCAAATCCTGCCATAGCAACTGAGGAATTTAAATTCTAATTTTTTAAAAATAACATCTGGAATGAAAAAAAATCTGTTATCAGTAATGGTGGCCATTTGCCTTCCTAATTGTTGCATGTTAACTTTCTGCACTTCATGGACAAGGACACCCAAATCTCTCTGAATAAACATTTAATAGTTTCACACCACTTAAAAAATATTCTGTTTTTCTATTCTTCCTACCAAAGTAAATAACCTCACCTTTCCCCACATTATACTCCGTCTGCCACCTTCTTGCCCACTCACTTAACCTGCCCATATCCTATTGCAGACTCTTTGTGTCCTCCTCACAGCTTACTTTCACACCTATGTTTGTATCGTCAGCAAACTTGGATACGTTACATTCAGTCCCTTCCTCTAAGTCGTTAATATAGATTGTAAATTGCTGAGGCCCAAGCACGGATCCTTGCGGCAACACACTGGTTACAGCCTGCCAGCCTGAAAATGACCCGTTTATTCCTACTCTCTGTTTTCTGTCCGTTAAACAAAGCTCTATCCATACTAATATATAGAAACGTAGAAAATAGGAGCAGGAGTAGTCCATTCGGCCCTTCAAACCTGCTCCACCATTCAGTATGATCATGGCTGATCTTCTATCTCAATACCATATTCCCGCACTCTTCCCCCCCCCCCATGCCCCTTGATGCCTTTTGTGTCTCGGAATCTATCCAGCTCCTTCTTAAATCTATTCATTGACTTGGCTTCCAAGCCTTCTGTGGTGGAGAATTCCACGGGTTCACCACCCTCTGAGTGAAGAAATTTCTCCTCATCTCAGACCCAAATGTCCGACCCCGTATTCCGATACTGTGACCCCTCGTTCTGGACTCCCCAGCCAGGGGAAACATCCTCCCCGCATCCAGTCCGTCGAGCACTGTCAACATTTTTATCTGTTTCAATGAGATCCCCTCTCATACGACAGTCCTGCCATCCCAGGAATCAGTCTGGTGAACCTTCCCTGCACTCCCACTTTGGCAAATATATCCTTTCTTAGGTAAGGAGACCAAAACTGCACACAGTACTCCAGGTGTGGTCTCACCAAGGCCCTGTATAACTGCAATAATTTGCTCCTGTACTCAAATCCTCTTGCAATGAAGGTCAACATTTCATTTGCCTTCCTAACAGTTTGCTGCACCTGCATGTTTGCTTTCAGTGACTGGTGTACAAGGACACCCAGGTCCCTTTGTACATTAAACATTTCCCAATCTATCACCATTTAAATGATACTCTGCCTTTCTGTTTTTCCTTGCGAAGTGGATTGCTTCACATTTATCCACGTTATACTGCATCTGCCATGTATTTGCCCACTCACTCAACGTGTCTAAATCGTCTTGAAGCCTCTTTGCATCCTCCTCACAACTCACGATCCCACCTAGTTTTGTATCGTCAGCAAACTTGGAAATATTACATTTGGTTCCCTCATCCAAATCATTGATATATATAGTGAATAGCTGGGCCCAAGCACCGATCCCAGCGGTGCCCCACTCGTCACTGCCTGCCACCCCGAAAAAACCCTGTTTAAGCCTCCTCTCTGTTAACCAATTTTCAATCCATGCCAGTATATTACCACCAAACCCATGTGCTTTAATTTTGCACACTAACCTCTCATGTGGGACTTTATCAAAGGCCTTCTGAAAATCCAAATAAACCACATCCACTGGTTCTCCCTTATCTATTCTCCCAGTTACATCCTCAAAAAACTCCAGCAGATTTGTCAAACACGCTTTCCCTTTCATCAAACCATGTTGACTCTGCCTAATCAAATTCTGATTTTCCAAGTGCCCTGTTACCACTTCCTGAATAATGACAACTGATGTCAAGATAATTTGCCTGCAGTTCCCTGTTTCCTCTCTCCCTCCTTTCTTGAATGACGGTGTTACATTTGCTAATTTCCGATCCACTGGGACTATTATAGAATCCAGGAAATTGTGGTTGCTCACAGCAGGATACGGTAGCACAGTGGCACGTTACTGGACTAGTAATCTAATGGCCTCGACCAGTAATCTGGAGTCGTAAGTTCAAATCCTACCATGGTAACTGGGGAATTTACACTGAATTAATTAAATAAAATCTGGAATGAGATAAAACTAGTATCTCCAATGGTGGCCTTAAAACTACTGGATTGTCATTAAAACACATCTGGTTGATAAATGTCCCTTAAGGAAGGAAACCAGTTGTCCTCACCAGTTCTGGTTGATATGTGAGTGCAGACTCAGAGCAATGGCTCTCTGAAATGGCTGAACAAACCACTCAGTTGTGCAATCTCACTACATAAAATTTGTAATAAGAGTAAAACCGGACATACCATGAGGCACTGGACATGACGAAGGCAAACCAAGCCCAGTTGACCCTGCAAAGTTCTCCTCGTGAACATCTGGGGACTTGTGCCAAAATGGGGAGAGCTGTCCCACAGACAAGTCAAGCACCAGAGGTGGCAAGACAGTGATATACTGTCAGGAGTGAGTGGCTCTGGGAATCTTCAACATGGGACCCCATGAAATCTCACAGCATCAGGTCAAACATGGGTAAGGAAAACCTCCTGCTGATTGCCACCTACCGCCCTCCCTCAGTTGATGAATCAGTCCTCCTCCATGTTGGGGAGCAAGGACTCGGAATGTACTTGGGGTGGGGGTTTTCAACGCCCATCACCAAGAGTGGCTGAGTCCTGAAGGACATCGCTGCCAGACTGGGCGTGCGGCAGGTGGTGCGCAAACCGGAGACGAGTGGGAAAACCGACTTGTCCTCAACAATCTTCCCCTTGCAGATGCATCTGTCCAGGACAGTATTGGGAGGAGTGACACCACACCGTGCTTGTCGAGACAAATTCCTGTCCTTGCACTGAGGACACCATCCATCAGGTGGCACTCCCACCATGCTTACTCGGAGCGATGGCCTGGCATGATTCCTCACTCAACCATTACCAACAAGCCAGGGGATCAAAACTGGTACAATGAGGAGTGTAGCAGAGCGCACCAGGCGTACTTAATAAAGGAGGTACCCACCTCATGAAGCCACAACACAGGACGACGTGCATGCTCAACAGCAGAAGCTGTGGTCAGAGCCAAGCAATTTCGTAACCAATGGATCAGATCAAACCTCTGCTCGTCCTGAAGTATCCAGTCGTGAATGGTGGTGGACAATTTAACATCTGAATGGGAGGAGGCTCTGTGAACATCCCCATCCTCAATGATGATGCTCCCGCGCGGCATGGCTGGGAAAACCAAGTAAACGCAGTTACCCCTCCAGGCGCTGGCCTTCGTCGAGTCCTGGGGAAAGTTTACTTTCGGGATGCAGCTGATTTTATGAGAGCTGCTGCCACAATGGGTCTCAGCACGTTGTGTGGAAGCAAATGGACATTGGTATTGTCACTCGGCTTATTTGAAACATTGATACCAACAATGTGCATTTAAGCCAATAATCTTTCATGTTGTTGTGGTATTTTTGTGCTCTACTATTTGGTTTTCTTCAACCACTTTCAACCGTAGATGCATTTAAGGGGAAGCTCGATAAACACATGAGGGAGAAAGGAAGGATATACTGATAGGATTAGATGAAGCAGGGAGGGAAGAGGGAGGCTCGTGTGGAGCATAAACAGCGGCATGAAACTGTTGGGCTGAATGGCCTGTTTCTCTCCTGTACGTTCTATGCAATTCTCTGCCGTTTTTCTACCCTCTCTTCTCTCCAGAAGTGATTTACTCCTTGCTCAGCCATGAGTCCAGAAGCAGTGGTCACTGGCCGGTATCTTGCCCAACCGGCCGTTATCCGTCTGTTGGCCTCGGCAGTGACTGCCGATGGGTTAATTGACCGATGGAAGGTAGCCATCACAGTATAATCAGGTCAATAATCACTCGTACTTCATCCTCGTGCAACGTGGACACGCGTCGAAGTTGCAAGACGGAAACAGGCCATTCGGCTCAATCAGTCGGCGTCAGCGTTTACCTTCTAATGTGACCAAATAACATTTGCCCGCTCTTAATCCTTCATCCACCGATCCAATCTAATCTCGTGCTATATGGGCCAAGGTGTTTTTTTCCAGAAACAACACATATTTGGATGGAGAAAGTCCATCATTGTATTGCTGGGTGTTTTTTTCACAGGCCAAGGGGATATGAAAATTTCAAAGCCTCACTGTGTTACTTTGTCAAAATCCTAGTGATAACACCGAACACGTATGGTAATAACATAAGAGCGTAGGAACATAAGAAATAGGAGCAGGCGTAGGCCATACGGCTCCTCGAGCCTGCTCCGCCATTCGTGAAGATCACGGCCGATCTTCCACCTCAATTCCGCTTTCGCGCCCGATCCCCGTATCCCTGGATTCCCTGAGAGTTCAAAAATCTATCCACCTCAGCCCTGAATGTTTTTTTGTTGAATGTGTATTCGGAGGTTCTGCAGGTAACACCTCTCTGTCTGAACACGGTGATTGCCTTGGCAACGGGCAGTTGCAGGGGCAGTCTGTAAACACCATGTATTATTGTTCAATATGTATAAATGCGTAGGCTTCAAGGAGATCTTGAAACATTTGCCTGAGGAAGGAGAAAATCTCCGAAAGCTTGTGAATTTAAAATAAAATTGCTGGACTATAACTTGGTGTTGTAAAATTGTTTACAATTGTCAACCCCAGTCCATCACCGGCATCTCCACATCCTGAATATACTCAACAACTGAGCATCCACAACCGTCTGGAGTAGAGAATTCCAAAGATTCGCAACCTTCTGAGTGAAGAAATTCCTCCTCATCTCAGTCCAAAATCGCCCACCATTGTCCTGAGACTATGCCCCCTACTTCCAAACTCTCCAGCCAGGGGAAACAGCCTCTCCGCATCTCCCCTGTCAAGCTCTCTTAAGAATTTTATATGTTGCAATGAGATGACCTCTCCTTCTTCTAGACTCCGGAGAATGTAGGCCTATTCTACACAATCTCTCCTCATAGGACAACCCCCTCATCACAGGAATCAATCCAGTGAACCTCCGTTGCATCACCCCCAGGTCCCTTTGTACATCAACATTTCCCAATCTATCACCATTTAAATGATACTCTGCCTTTCTGTTTTTCCTTGCGAAGTGGATAGCTTCACATTTATCCACGTTATACTGCATCTGCCATGTATTTGCCCACTCACTCAACTTGTCTGAATCGCCTGGAAGCCTCTTTGCATCCTCCTCACAACTCACAATCCCACCTTGTTTTGTGTCGTTAGCAAACTTGGAAATATTACATTTGGTTCCCTCATCCAAATCTTTGATATATATAGTGAATAGCTGGGGCCCAAGCACTGATTCCTGCGGTACCCCACTAGTCACTGCCTGCCACCCCGAAAAAGCCCTGTTTAAGCCTCTCCTCTGCAGACCAATTATCAATCCATGCCAGTATATTACCACCAAACCCATGTGCTTCAATTTTGCAATTGTAAACAATTTTACAACACCAAGTTATAGTCCAACAATTTTATTTGAAATTCACAAGCTTTCGGAGGCTTCCTCCTTTCTCAGGTGAATGTTGTGGAAATGAAATCCTCGAACCCTTCGCATTTATAAATCACAGAACAATACCTGGTGATGACAGACAGTCTTTCCAACTGCCCGTTGCCAAGGCAATCACAGTGTGCAGACAGAGAGGTGTTACCTACAATGCCACCGAATATACAAACACCCAAAAAAAAAAGAGAGAGAGGCAGAAATATAGAAACGGAAGGAAGAGAAAGACAGCAAATGACCCGTTATATTAAAAACAGATAACATTTGTTCGCTGGTGGGGTTACGTGTAGCGTGACATGAACCCAAGATCCCGGTTGAGGCCGTCCTCATGGGTGCGGAACTTGGCTATCAATTTCTGCTCGACGATTTTGCGTTGTCGTGTGTCTCGAAGGCCGCCTTGGAGTATGCTTACCCGAAGGTCGGTGGCTGAATGTCCTTGACTGCTGAAGTGTTCCACGACTGGGAGGGACCCCTCCTGTGTGGTGATTGTTGCGCGGTATCCGTTCATCCGTTGTCGCAGCGTCTGCATGCACACTAACCTCTCGTGGGACTTTATCAAAGGCCTTCTGAAAATCCAAATAAACCGCATCCACTGGTTCTCCCTTATCTATTCTACCAGTTACATCCTCAAAAAACTCCAGTAGGTTTGTCAAACACGATTTCCCTTTCATAAAATCATTGCTGACTCCGCCTAATCAAAGTCTGATTTTCTAACTGCCCTGTTACCACTTCCTTAATAATGGAATCCGGCATTTTCCCGACAACTGCTGTCAGGCTCACTGGCCTGCAGTTCCCTGTTTTCTCTCTCCCTCCTTTCTTGAATTACCATGTTCCATTTGCTACTTTCCGATCCACTGGGACTGTTATAGAATCTCTGAAATTGTGGATGCTCACGGTAGCACCGTGGTTATGTTACTAGATTAATAATCCAAGTGGCCTGGACTGATCATCTCAGAGTCATGAGTTCAAATCCTGCCACAGCAACTGAGGAATTTAAATTCTAATTTTTAAAAAATAACATCTGGAATAAAAAAAAAATCTGTCATCAGTAATGGTGGCCATTTGCCTTTCTAATTGTTGCATGTTAACTTACTGCACTTCATGGACAAGGACACCCAAGTCTCTCTGAGTAAACATTTAATAGTTTCACACCACTTAAAAAATATTCTGTTTTTCTATTCTTCCTACCAAAGTAAATAACCTCACCTTTCCCCACATTATACTCCATCTGCCACCTTCTTGCCCACTCACTTAACCTGCCCATATCCTATTGCAGACTCTTTGTGTCCTCCTCACAGCTTACTTTCACACCTATGTTTGTATCGTTAGCAAACTTGGATACGTTACATTCAGTCCCTTCCTCTAAGTCGTTAATATAGATTGTAAATAGCTGAGGCCCAAGCACGGATCCTTGCGGCAACACACTGGTTACAGCCTGCCAGCCTGAAAATGACCCGTTTATTCCTACTCTCTGTTTTCTGTCCGTTAAACAAAGCTCTATCCATACTAATATATAGAAACGTCGAAAATAGGAGCAGGAGTAGGCCATTCGGCCCTTCAAACCTGCTCCACCATTCAGTATGATCATGGCTGATCTTCTATCTCAACACCATATTCCCTCACTCTTTTCCGCCACCCCCCCCCCCCCCCCTACCCCTTGATGCCTTTTGTGTCTACAAATCTATCCAGCTCCTTCTTAAATCTATTCATTGACTTGGCTTCCAAGCCTTCTGTGGGAGAGAATTCCACGGGTTCACCACCCTCTGAGTGAAGAAATTTCTCCTCATCTCAGACCGAAATGTCCGACCCCGTATTCCGATACTGTGACCCCTCGTTCTGGACTCCCCAGCCAGGGGAAACATCCTCCCCGCATCCAGTCCGTCGAGCACTGTCAACATTTTTATCTGTTTCAATGAGATCCCCTCTCATACGACAGTCCTGCCATCCCAGGAATCAGTCTGGTGAACCTTCCCTGCACTCCCACTTTGGAAAATATATCCTTTCTTAGGGAAGGAGACCAAAACTGCACACACTACTCCAGGTGTGGTCTCACCAAGGCCCTGTATAACTGCAGTAACTTGCTCCTGTACTCAAATCCTCTTGCAATGAAGGTCAACATATCATTTGCCTTCCTAACAGTTTGCTGCACCTGCATGTTTGCTTTCAGTGACTGGTGTACAAGGACACCCAGGTCCCTTTGTACATTAAACATTTCCCAATCTATCACCATTTAAATGATACTCTGCCTTTCTGTTTTTCCTTGCGAAGTGGATTGCTTCACATTTATCCACGTTATACTGCATCTGCCATGTATTTGCCCACTCACTCAACATGTCTAAATCGCCTTGAAGCCTCTTTGCATCTTCCTCACAACTCACGATCCCACCTAGTTTTGTATCGTCAGCAATCTTGGAAATATTACATTTGGTTCCCTCATCCAAATCATTGATATATATTGTGAATAGCTGGGCCCAAGCACCGATCCCAGCGGTGCCCCACTCGTCACTGCCTGCCACCCCGATAAAGCCCTGTTTAAGCCTCCTCTCTGTTAACCAATTTTGAATCCATGCCAGTATATTACCACCAAACCCATGTGCTTTAATTTTGCACACTAACCTCTCATGTGGGACTTTATCAAAGGCCTTCTGAAAATCCAAATAAACCACATCCACTGGTTCTCCCTTATCTATTCTCCCAGTTACATCCTCAAAAAACTCCAGCAGATTTGTCAAACACGCTTTCCCTTTCATCAAACCATGTTGACTCTGCCTCATCAAATTCTGATTTTCCAAGTGCCCAGTTACCACTTCCTGAATAATGACAACTGATGTCAAGCTAATTGGCCTGCAGTTCCCTGTTTCCTCTCTCCCTCCTTTCTTGAATTACGGTGTTACATTTGCTCCTTTCCGATCCACTGGGACTATTATAGAATCCAGGAAATTGTGGTTGCTCACAGCAGGATACGGTAGCACAGTGGTAAGTTACTGGACTCGTAATCTAATGGCCTCGACCAGTAATCTGGAGTCGTAAGTTCAAATCCTACCATGGGAACTGGGGAATTTACACTGAATTAATTAAATAAAATCTGGAATGAGATAAAACTAGCATCTCCAATAGTGGCCTTAAAACTACTGGATTGTCATTAAAACACATCTGGTTGATAAATGTCCCTTCAGGAAGGAAACCAGTTGTCCTCACCAGTTCTGGTTGATATGTGAGTGCAGACTCACAGCAATGGCTCTCTGAAATGGTTGAACAAACCACTCAGTTGTGCAATCTCACCACATAAAAGTTGTAATAAGAGGAAAACCGGACATACCATGAGGCACTGGACATGACAAAGGCAAACCAAGCCCAGTTGACCCTGCAAAGTTCTCCTCGTGAACATCTGGGGACTTGTGCCAAAATGGGGAGAGCTGTCCCACAGACAAGTCAAGCACCAGAGGTGGCAGGACAGTGATATACTGTCAGGAGCAAGTGGCTCTGGGAGTCTTCAACATGGGACCCCATGAAATCTCACAGCATCAGGTCAAACATGGGTCAGGAAAACCTCCTGCTGATTGCCACCAACTGCCCTCCCTCAGTTGATGAATCAGTCCTCCTCCATGTTAGGAAGCAAGGACTCGGAATGTACTCGGGGTGGGGGTTTTCAACGCCCATCACCAAGAGTGGCGGAGTCCTGAAGGACATAGCTGTTATACTGGGCGTGCGGCAGGTGGTGCGCAAACTGTAGACGAGTGGGAAAACCGACTTGTCCTCAACAATCTTCCCCTTGCAGATGCATCTGCCCTGGACAGTATTGGTTGGAGTGACACCACACCGTGCTTGTCGAGACAAATTCCTGTCCTTGCACTGAGGACACCATCCGTCGGGTGGCACTCCCACCATGCTAACTCGGAGCAATGGCCTGGCATGATTCCTCACTCTACCATTACCAACAAGCCAGGGGATCAAAACTGGTGCAATGAAGAGCGCACCAGGAGTACTTAATAAATGAGGTACCCACCTCATGAAGCCACAACACAGGACGACGTGCATGCTGAACAGCAGAAGCGATGGACAGAGCCAAGCAATTTCGCAACCAATGGATCAGATCAAACCTCTGCAGTCCTGAAGTATCCAGTCGTGAATGGTGGTGGACAATTTAACATCTTAATGGGAGGAGGCTCTGTGAATGTGCACATCCCCATCCTCAATGATGATGCTCCCGCGCGGCATGGCTGGGAAAACCAAGTGAACGCAGTTACCCCTCCAGGCGCTGGCCTTCGTCGAGTCCTGGGGAAAGTTTACTTTCGGGATGCAGCTGATTTTATGAGAGCTGCTGCCACAATGGGTCTCAGCACGTTGTGTGGAAGCAAATGGACATTGGTATTGTCACTCGGCTTATTTGATACATTGATACCAACAATGTGCATTTAAGCCAATAATCTTTCATGTTGTTGTGGTATTTTTGTGCTCTACTATTTGGTTTTCTTCAACCACTTTGAACCGTAGATTCATTTAAGGGGAAGCTGGATAAACACATGAGGGAGAAAGGAAGGATATGCTGATAGGGTTAGATGAAGCAGGGAGGGAGGAGGGAGGCTCGTGTGGAGCATAAACAGCGGCATGAACCTGTTGGGCTGAATGGCCTGTTTCTCTCCTGTACGTTCTATGTAATTCTCTGCCGTTTTTCTACCCTCTCTTCTCTCCAGAAGTTATTTACTCCTTGCTCAGCCATGACTCCAGAAGCAGTGGTCACTGGCCGGTATCTTGCCCGACTGGCCGTTATCCGTCTGTTCGCCTCGGCAGTGACTGCCGACGGGTTAATTGACCGATGGAAGGTAGCCATCACAGTATAATCAGGTCAATAATCACTCGTACTTCATCCTCGTGCAACATGGACGCGCATAGAAGTTGCGAGACGGAAACAGGCCATTCGGCTCAATCAGTCGGTGTCAGCGTTTACCTTCTAATGTGACCAAATAACATTTGCCCACTCTTAATCCTTCATCCACCGATCCAATCTAATCTCGTGCTATATGGGCCAAGGTGTTTTTTCGAGAAACAACACATATTTGGATGGAGAAAGTCCATCATTGCATTGCTGGGTGTTTTTTTCACAGACCAAGGGGATATGAAAATTTCAAAGCCTCACTGTGTTACTTTGTCAAAATCCTAGTGATAACACCGAACACGTATGGTAATAACATAAGAGCGTAGGAACATAAGAAATAGGAGCAGGCGTAGGCCATACGGCTCCTCGAGCCTGCTCCGCCATTCGTGAAGATCACGGCCGATCTTCTACCTCAATTCCGCTTTCGCGCCCGATCCCCGTATCCCTGGATTCCCTGAGAGTTCAAAAATCTATCCACCTCAGCCCTGAATATACTCAACAACGGAGCATCCACAACCGTCTGGAGTAGAGAATTCCAAAGATTCGCAACCTTCTGAGTGAAGAAATTCCTCCTCATCTCAGTCCAAAATCGCCCACCATTGTCCTGAGACTATGCCCCCTACTTCCAAACTCTCCAGCCAGGGGAAACAGCCTCTCCGCATCTACCCTGTCCAGCTCTCTTAAGAATTTTATATGTTGCAATGAGATGACCTGTCCTTCTTCTAAACTCCGGAGAATGTAGGCCCGTTCTACACAATCTCTCCTCATAGGACAACCCCCTCATCACAGGAATCAATCCAGTGAACCTCCGTTGCATCACCCCCAGGTCCCTTTGTACATCAACATTTCCCAATCCATCACCATTTAAATGATACTCTGCCTTTCTGTTTTTCCTTGCGAAGTGGATAGCTTCACATTTATCCACGTTATACTGCATCTGCCATGTATTTGCCCACTCACTCAACTTGTCTGAATCGCCTGGAAGCCTCTTTGCATCCTCCTCACAACTCACGATCCCACCTTGTTTTGTGTCATCAGCAATCTTTGAAATATTACATTTGGTTCCCTCATCCAAATCTTTGATATATATAGTGAAGAGCTGGGGCCCAAGCACTGATTCCTGCGGTACCCCACTAGTCACTGCCTGCCACCCCGAAAAAGCCCTGTTCAAGACTCTCCTCTGCAGACCAATTATCAATCCATGCCAGTATATTACCACCAAACCCATGTGCTTCAATTTTGCAATTGTAAACAATTTTACAACACCAAGTTATAGTCCAACAATTTTAATTGAAATTCACAAGCTTTCGGAGGCTTCCTCCTTTCTCAGGTGAATGTTGTGGAAATGAAATCCTCGAACCCTTCGCATTTATAAATAACAGAACAATACCTGGTGATTACAGACAGTCTTTCCAACTACCCGTTGCCAAGGCAATCACAGTGTGCAGACAGAGAGGTGTTACCTACAATGCCACCGAATATACAAACACCCAAAAAAAAAAGAGAGAGAGAGAGGCAGAAATATAGAAACGGAAGGAAGAGAATGACAGCAAATGACCCGTTATATTAAAAACAGATAACATTTGTTCGCTGGTGGGGTAACGTGTAGCGTGATATGAACACAAGATCCCGGTTGAGGCCGTCCTCATGGGTGCGGAACTTGGCTATCAATTTCTGCTCGACGATTTTGCGTTGTCGTGTGTCTCGAAGGCCGCCTTGGAGTATGCTTACCCGAAGGTCGGTGGCTGAATGTCCTTGACTGCTGAAGTGTTCCACGACTGGGAGGGAACCCTCCTGTGTGGTGATTGTTGCGCGGTGTCCGTTCATCCGTTGTCGCAGCGTCTGCATGCACACTAACCTCTCGTGGGACTTTATCAAAGGCCTTCTGAAAATCCAAATAAACCGCATCCACTGGTTCTCCCTTATCTATTCTACCAGTTACATCCTCAAAAAACTCCAATAGGTTTGTCAAACACGATTTCCCTTTCATAAAATCATTGTTGACTCTGCCTGATCAAATTCTGATTTTCGAACTGCCCTGTTACCACTTCCTTAAGAATGGAATCCGGCATTTTCCCGACAACTGCTGTCAGGCTCACTGGCCTGCAGTTCCCTGTTTTCTCTCTCCCTCCTTTCTTGAATTACCATGTTCCATTTGCTACTTTCCGATCCACTGGGACTGTTATAGAATTTAGGAAATTGTGGATGCTCACGGTAGCACAGTGGTTGTTACTGGATTAATAATCTAAGTGGCCTGGAGTGATAATCTCAGAGTCATGAGTTCAAATCCTGCCACAGCAACAGAGGAATTTAAATTCTAATTTTTTAAAAATAACATCTGGAATTTAAAAAAAATCTGTTATCAGTCATGGTGGCCATTTGCCTTCCTCATTGCTGCATTTTAACTTTCTGTATTTCATGGACAAGGACACCCTAATCTCTCAGAACAAAGATTTCATAGTTTCTCACCTTAAAAAATATTCTGTTTTTCTATTCTTCCTTCCAAAGGAAACAACCTCTCATTTCCCCACATTATACTCAATCTGCCACCTTGTTGCCCACTCACTTAACCTGCCGATATCCCATTGCAGACTCTTTGTGTCCTCCTCACAGCTTACTTTCACACCTTTGTTTGTATCGTCAGCAAACTTGGATACGTTACATTCAGTCCCTTCCTCTAAGTCGTTAATATAGATTGTAAATTGCTGAGGCCCAAGCACGGATCCTTGTGGCAACACACTGGTTACAGCCTGCCAGCCTGAAAATGACTTGTTTATTCCTACTCTCTGTTTTCTGTCCATTAAACAAAGCTCTATCCATACTAATATATAGAAACGTAGAAAATAGGAGCAGGAGTAGTCCATTTGGCCCTTCAAGCCTGCTCCACCATTCAGTATGATCATGGCTGATCTTCTATCTCAATACCATATTCCCGCACTCTTCCCCCCATACCCCTTGATGCCTTTTGTGTCGAGGAATCTATCCAGCTCCTTCTTAAATCTATTCATTGACTTGGCTTCCAAGCCTTCTGTGGTGGAGAATTCCATGGGTTCACCACCCTCTGAGTGAAGAAATTTCTCCTCATCTCAGACCCAAATGTCCGACCCCGTATTCCGATACTGTGACCCCATCGTTCTGGACTCCCCAGCCAGGGGAAACATCCTCCCTGCATCCAGTCCGTCTTGCACTGTCAACATTTTATCTGTTTCAATGAGATCCCCTCTCATACGACAGTCCTGCCATCCCAGGAATCAGTCTGGTGAACCTTCGCTGCACTCCCTCTTTGGCAAATATATCCTTTCTGAGGTAAGGAGACCAAAACTGCACACACTACTCCAGGTGTGGTCTCACCAAGGCCCTGTAGAACTGCAGTAACTTGATCCTGTACTCAAATCCTCTTGCAATGAAGGTCAACATATCATTTGCCTTCCTAACAGTTTGCTGCACCTGCATGTTTGCTTTCAGTGACTGGTGTACAAGGACACCCAGGTCCCTTTGTACATTAACATTTCCCAATCGCTCACCATTTAAATGATACACTGCCTTTCTGTTTTTCCTTGCGATGTGGATAACTTCACATTTATCCACATTATACTGCATCTGCCATGTATTTGCCCACTCACTCAACATGTCTAAATCGCCTTGAAGCCTCTTTGCATCCTCCTCACAACTCATGATCCCACCTTGTTTTGTGTCGTCAGCAAACTTGGAAATATTACATTTGGTTCCCTCATCCAAATCATTGATATATATAGTGAATAGCTGGGCCCAAGCACCGATCCCAGCGGTGCCCCACTAGTCACTGCCTGCCACCCCAAAAAAGCCCTATTTAAGCCGCCTCTCTGTTAACCAATTTTCAATCCATGCCAGTATATTACCACCAAACCCATGTGCTTTAATTTTGCACACTAACCTCTCATGTGGGACTTTATCAAAGGCCTTCTGAAAATCGAAATAAACCACATCCACTGGTTCTCCCTTATCTATTCTCCCAGTTACATCCACAAAAAACTCCAGCAGATTTGTCAAACACGCTTTCCCTTTCATAAAACCATGTTGACTCTGCCTAATCATGTTATGATTTTCTAAGTGCCCTGTTACCACTTCCTTAATTATGGATTCCAGCATTTTCCTGACAACTGATGTCAGGCAAACTGGCCTGCAGTTCCCTGTTTCCTCTCTCTCTTCTTTCTTGAATTTCGGTGTTACATTTGCTACTTTCCGATCAACTGGGACTGTTATAGAAGCTACGAAATTGTCATTGTTCACAGCGGGGTACGGTAGCGCAGTGGTTACATTACTGGACTAATAATCCAGTGGCCTGGGCTAATAATCTGGAGTCATAAGTTCAAATCCTGCCATGGTAATAGGTTAATTTAAATTGGATTAATTAATTAAAATCTGGAATTAAAAAAATAACCTGCATCAGTAATGGTGGCTATGTTACTACTAGATTGTCATAAAAACCCCTTTGATTCAGTAATGTTCCTTCAGGAAGGAAATTAGTTGCTTTTACCAGGTCTGGCTGAAATGTGAGTGCAGACCCTCAGAAATGGCTCTTTGAAATGCTCTTGCAAGCCATTCCGTTGTGCAACCTCGCTGCAAACAGTTCCAATGAGAATAAAACCAGACAAACCATGAGGCACTGCACACGACAAAGGCAAACCAAGCCCAGTTGACCGTGCAAATTCCTCCTCGCGAACATCTGGGGACTTGTGCCAAAATTGGGGGAGTTGTCCCTCAGACTGGTCAAGCACCAGAGGTGGCAGTGCAGTGATATACTGTCAGGAGCGAGCGGCCCTGGGAGTCCTTAACACACACTCACGACATCAGGTGAAACATGGGGAAGGAAAACCTCCTGCTGATTACCACCTTCCCTCAGCTGATGAATCAGTCCTCCTCCATGTTGAGTGCCACTTGGAGGAAGCACCTGAGGGTAGCAAGGGCCCAGAATGGGGTGGGGGATGTCATCTTCTGACACCAATGAGTGCCAACCCGGTGAAGCTGCATGTTTAACAGCAGAAGCAACATGCTGTGGACAGAGCTCAGCGATTCGAGAACCAATGATGGCAGAGTTCAAAAGACAATGCCTGAAGCGTTTGCAGCCAGAAGTGCCGCGTGGTTGATCCATCTCGGCCTCCTCCACTGTCACGTTGAAGCTTGTCTTCAGCCACTTCGATTCACGCCATTTGATGTCAAGAAAAGGCTGTGGGCCCCGACAACATCCTGGCTGTTGTGCTGAAGTCTTGTGGTCCAGAACTCGCTGCGCCTCTCCCCAAGTCTGTTCCTGTACAGCTACAACACTGGCATCTGCCCGACAATGTGGTAAATTGCCCAGGGATGTCCTGTCCACAAAAAGCAAGACGATCCAATCCGGCCAATTACCACCCCATCAGCCTGCTCTCAATCATCTTCAAATTGATGGAAGGTGTCTTCGACAGTGCCATACAAGCGGCACTTACTCACCAATGCTCAGTTTGGGTTCCAACTCGGACCACTCAACTCCACACCTCATTACAGTGTTGGTCCAAACATGGACCAGTAAGAGCTGAATTCAAGAGGTGAGGTGAGGGTGATTGCCCTTGACATCAAGGCAGCATTTGACCGAGAGTGGCACCAAGGAGCCCTGTTAAAATGGGAATCAGGGGGAGAACTCTCCAATGGCTGGGGTCGTACCTCGCACAAAGGAAGATGGTAGTTGTTGTTGGAGGCCAATCATTTCAGCCCCAGGAGTTTCTTCGGGTAGTGTCCTCGGCCCAACCATCTTCAGCTACTTAATCAAAGACATTCCCTCCATCATAAGGTCAGAAATGGGATGATTGCACAGTGTTCAGTTCCATTCCTCAGATGTTGGAAGCAGTCCGTGCTCGCGTGCAGCAAGACCTGGATAATATTCAGGCTTGGGCTGATAAGTGGCAAGTAACATTCGTGCCAGGCAATGACCACCTCCAACAAGAGAGAGTCCAACCACCTCCCCTTGACATTCAACAACATTGCCATTGCCGAATCCCCCACCATCAACATCCTGGTGGTCACCATTGACCAGAAACTTCACTGGACCAGCCATA
Organism: Heptranchias perlo; assembly: GCF_035084215.1. Lineage (NCBI taxonomy): Eukaryota > Metazoa > Chordata > Chondrichthyes > Hexanchiformes > Hexanchidae > Heptranchias > Heptranchias perlo. The sequence goes on along the minus strand of NC_090348.1, from coordinate 41,825,141 downwards.
TAAATACTGTGGCTACAAAAGCAGATCAGAGGCTGGATATTCTGTGGTGAGTGACTCACCTCCTGACTACCCAAAGCCTTTCCACCATCTACAAGGCACAAGTCAGGAGTGTGATGGAATACTCTCCACTTGCCTGGATGAATGCAGCTCCAACAACACTCAAGAAGCTCGACATCATCCAGGACAAAGCAGCCCGCTTGATTGGCACCCCATCCACCACCCCAAACATTCACTCCCTTCACCATCGGCACACCGTGGCTGCAGTGTGTACCATCCACAGGATGCACTGCAGCAACTTGCCAAGGATTCTTCGACAGCGCCTTCCAAACCTGCGACCTCTACCACCGAGAAGGACGTATATCAGCCGTTCCTTCGTCGTCGCTGGGTCAAAATCCTGTAACTCCCTACTTAACAGCACTGTGGGAGAACCTTCACCACACGGACTGCAGCGGTTCAAGAAGGCGGCTCACCACCACCTTCTCAAGGGCAATTAGGGATGGGCAATAAATGCCGGCCTTGCCAGCGAAGCCCACATCCCATGAAGGAATAAAAAAAATGCATCCACTATCTCTGCAGCCATTTCTTTTCGAACCCGAGGATGTCGCCCATCATGTCCAGGGGATTTGTCGGCTTTTAGTCCCTTTAACTTCTCCAGTACATTTTCCTTACTAATATCAATTACTTTAAGTTCCTCACTCTCTTTACACCCTTGGTTCCACACTATTACAGGTTCTATTTCCATGAGGAACAGGGAGCTCTTCCAGTGGCCTGCCGAACATTTCTCTCTCTATCAACCTCACTAAGAGCAGATGAACCGATCAGTCCATCTTTTTGCTGTTTGTGTGATCTCCAAAAATGGCTGCTGCATTTGCCCATGTACCAACAGTCACTTATTCCAAAGTAATTCACGGTACGTAAAGAATTTTGAGACATTACAGAGAAACATGATAAGGCACTCTATAAACTGAAGTCTTTTATTTATTCCACTATTTTTATGGGGCACATGAAAGGGAAATGAGCAGGAAATCTGAATGACAACCCACTCTAACCCTAAAGCCACATCAAAGATTAACATTTGATTATCCTGCTCCTCATTTTGCCTGTGCAACAAGATTATCCCAATTTGCTTGTGCCTGCAAGGTCAAATTAGCATGCACAAGTGTTAAACCTTAACAGCTTTATAATTGTGCCCTCTAGCTTCCAAAAGGATATGATCTCCATTTTTTTTGTGTTATTAATGAAAGTATTTGCAATGTTGATGAAGACACCATTTTTCTCATCGTGTTGTTTTGTCCTATTGCACGGGCAAAGTAAAACTGAAAGGAGAGTTTGTGGCGGTCTATTGGCAGACAAGGTTCACGTCAGTTGCTTGCAGGTTTCGAGATCTTCAGACCCTGGCAAAAACTCTGTAGTCCTTCCAGGGTTATGTTTTAACTTGTCGTGTACAGCTCCTGCCACCTACTCCAAGCATAGATTAACAGATACAGCATCAGAAAAATCAGAATAAGGATAGGGCCACGAAGGGATGCACACGATGAACTCACAGGTCACGACAGCGAAATGGCAGCAATATTGAATAGTTCGTCTGCCTCTGTATTTATCACAGAGACTAACAAAGTGGGCAGAACATTAGAAGAAGAGATCGAAAAAGATATGAAAACATTTAAGAAAGAAAGGCGGGCTATAATTGATCAATTAATCAGACTTCGGGAAGATAAGATGCCTGGTCCGGATGGATTGCATTCGTGGATATCAAAAGAAGTTCGGGAGGAGGTAGCAGAAGCATTATTACAGATATATAAAAATTGACTCGAAAAGGGAATAGTGCCAATGGGGTGGCGGAAGCTAATGTTATTCTTATATTTAAAAAGGGAAATAGAACAAATGCAGGGAACTATAGACCAGTTAGCTTAACGTCAGTGGTATGAAAGATAATGGAATCTTTACTCAAAGATGTAATAGAAAGACATCTTCATTACATTTTTGTTCTCTAGAATAGTCAGCATGGATTTCAGAAGGGAAAGTCATGCTTGACCAACCTTGTTGAATTCTTTGAAGAAGTAACAGAAAGAGTAGACACGGGTAACATAGTAGATGTAATATATTTGGATTTTCAAAAGGCCTTCAATAAGGTACCGCATTGTGGACTCATGGCTGAGGTTAGAGCATGTGGAGTCAGGGGACAGGTCGTAGAATTGATCGCAAGTTGGCTCCAAAACAGAAAACAGAAAGTAAGGTTTAAGGGTAGCTCCTCAGACTAGCAAGAGGTGGGAAGTTGGGAAGTGGTGTTCCACAGGGATCGTTGCTGGGACAACTGTTGTTCACAATTTGCATTAACGATTTGGATTCGGGAATCGAAAGTACAATTTCAAAATTTGCGGACAACACCAAATTGGGGAGTACAACTAATATGAAGGAAGAATGCATCAAAATACAAGAGGACATGAATAAACTTGCAGAAAGGATGTGTAAATGGCAAATGAATTTCAATAAAAATAAGTATGAGGTGGTGCATTTTGGTTGGAAAAATAAGGAGGCCACAGACTGCTTGGATAATAAGAGTCTAAACTGCATAGAGAAGCAAAGGGATCTGGGGGTACAGATACTCAAATCACTAAAAGTAGCGACGTAGGTTAATAAGGCCATAAAAAAGGCAAATCAAGCACTCGGGTTCATTTCTAAAGGGATAGAATTGCAAAGCAATGAATTTGTTAAACTTGTATAGAACCTTGGTTCGACCACATTTGGAGTATTGTGCACAGTTCTGGTCTCCATATTATCAAAAGGATATACCGGCATTGGAGAGGATGCAAAAAAGATTCACAAGGATGATGCCAGAACTGAAAGGATATCCTTATCATGAAAGGCTGAACAGGCCGGGACTCTTTTCTCTAGAAAAGAGAAGGCTGAGAGGTGACCTGATAGAGGTCTTTAAGATAATGATAGGGTTTGATATGGTAGATGTGGAGAAAATGTTTCCACTTTAGGGGGAGTCCAAAACTGGAGGTCAGAGATATAAAATAGACGCTAATAAATCCAATCTGGAATTCAAGAGAAACGTCTTTACACAAAGAGTGGTAAGAATGTGAAATGCGCTACCATAAGGAGTAGTTGAGGCAAATAATATAGATGCATTTAAAGGTAAGCTGGATAAGCACATGAGGGACAAAGGAATAGAAGGGTATCCTGACAGGGTTGGATGAAGTAAAGAAGGAGGAGGCTCGTGTAAAATTTGCTTCCTGTACGATTGTAGGTTCGCTCTCTGTTTTCCTCTTCCTTTGGGTGAACATTGTTATGTTGAGTGACATCGAAACTACAGCACAGAAACAGGCCATTCAACCCAACTGGTCCATGCTGCTGTTTATGCTCCATACGAGCCTCCTCCCACCTTTCTTCATCTACGCCTTTCAACATATCCTTCAATTCCTTTCTCCCTCGTATACTCATCTAACTTCCCTTTAAATGCATCGATGCTGTTCGCCTTAACTACTTCATGTGGTTGTGAGTTCCACATTCTAACCACTCTCTGGGCATAGAGTTTCTCCTGAATTCCTTATTGGATTTATTAGTGACTATCTTATATTTATGGCACCTAGTTTTGGCATTCCCCCACAAGTGAAAACATCTTCTCTACATCTACAGTATTGAACCCTTTCATAATTTTAAAGACCTCTATCAGGTCACCCCTCAGCCCTCCCTTTTCCAGAGGATAGAGCCCCAGCCTTTTCAGTCTTTCCTGATAGTTATATCCTCTCAGTTCTCGTATCATCCTTGTGAATAATTTTTGCACCTTTTCCAGTGTTTCTATATCCTTTTTGAAATATAGAGACCAGAACTTTGCACAGTACTCTAAGTGTGGTCTAACCATTGCATTTATATAGCATCTTTAATGTGGGAAAACGTCTCAATACGCTTCACAGAAGCATAATCAGAAACAAAATGGAGATTTTTAGGGTGGGAATTCCAGAGTGTCGGGCCTCGACAGCTGAAGGCATGGCCGGCAATGGCCAGAGTCGGAGGAAGGTAGAGTTCTGGGAGGTGGGGGTTGCAGGGATTGAGGAAGTTGGAGAGTAAGGAAGTGGTGAGGCCCTGAAGGGATTTAAGTGCAAAGATGAAAAATTGGAGGCTTTGGAGAACCGTTAAGTTCACCAATCCTGATCTCTCAGCAGAGAGCCACACTCAAAGGGATCATGGGCTAAAGATGGGGCTACCACGCTATCATGCCGATTCTTTGACCTGTGTTCCTTTGTTGGTTTTCCATGTTTTTATTCCAATCACCATGAAATAGAAATCCGAGTGAATATTGACACCACTGTGTCAGCCAATAAGTTGAAGGCAGGGTGGGACGTGGAGCGAACAGAGTCTACTTATTCAGCAAACAGAATCTATTCAAACAGAGTCTCCACAAACTGCAGCAAACAGAACTCATGACTAGAACTGCAGCGACTTCTCCCGATAAAAGCAGGATTATTTCTCCAGCAAATTGCAGTGACTGGAGGATAGTTTCATAATACAAATTATGTGCATAAAATCAATCCCAGTCACTTACAGCAGTGCTGTCTGCAGCCGTGATTGATGGGGGAATTACCCAATCATTTCCTTTCTGGCTGGGAAATATATCACAAAATACAGCCAATAGAAATACCTTCACAGCTCGAGCTGGGCATTGAATTTATTTCTGAATCATAAGTCTTAATTGTAGCTAATCAAATTTTCCTGCAATCAGTTTATTCAAGGGATTGGCAATAATTGTGACAAATTGAGGGACATCTGAACTCCAAACTTGCTTAAACATGGGCCTGACAGTTGAAAGAAACTTTGATAATCGAAAGTTTACAAAAGAAATATAGAGCATGGAGATTCAAAAATAATTGAATTCTAAATTTAAAATTAGATTTCTTTAACGGTCTTAAACAAACATTGTGCGGCATCTGAAAGAATGAGATGCTCAGAATTGAACAGTTCGAAAAAGGATGATGTCCATAAAACTTAAGGAAGGACAGAAGGTTTTTTTAATCAAGAAATTCAAGTGCAAGGTCAAAGTCCTCAGTGCAGGACACCATTGAAGCTGAAACGAATGAGGAGAAAATGTCACAACACAGGGCGTAGTAATGAGGTGATGGCACAAGCTTGGGTTTGAAAACCTGAAGGAATGGAGGACGGTTGAGGCAAGGAGGTCCATGGTTTTAAGGGCTTTGGAGCAAAGCAGTTTGAGTTGGAGCCAATTGAACAAGTTCTTAATTGCAATATATGAGACGGCAGAGGGAAGGAAGAGTGTGAAATTATCAAAGCACTGGCCAATCTGGAACAAGACTCAATAATACAGTCTCCATTCTGGATGTTCCTTCCTCCAGTCAATCCACAAAGCAGCAATCCTGTTTGACTCTTGGAGAGGGAGGGGGGGGGGTGGGAGAAAAGAGCAGGGGATGGAAGCATTAATTGCGCTCGTCCCATTTTCCTTTGCCACAGGTTCACAGAGCCCATTCAAGAGCTCACGTAAAGGAAGCCTTCAGAAAAGCGGCAAATGAAGAAGAGACATTTCTTTAAAAATCCCCTCATTTCAATTCTCATCCGTCCCTCTGAGAATGAATGTCATGATGTTTGCTTCCGCTTGGAGAAGACCTGCAATGGACCGAAGAATCCTTTGACACGCAGAGACTTCACTTTGTAATGGTCTTGTAAACTCATGTAATGTCAGGTAATGGATTTAGCTAATGACATCATTACCAACAATGCAGAACATGCCAGTGCTGCACCATTTCTCTATCTGATAGCAGAGTTTGTTAACTCCCTGCAGACTGAATTCCCTTTCTTCCCAGCGCTAGAGTTATGCATGTGGGCAGGGTGCAGTAGACAAGTCAACAAAACAGGGGCACAAATAAACATAGGCCCTGAGATTATGCTGCAGGACAGTTACCTGTGAGTGTCCGAATGACATCTTTTCCCCAATTGTTTTAATCTGTTTATTTTGAACAAGTCAACAAATCCATTCTAATTTCACACAAATCCAATAAGTGTTTGCACACTGCTATCCCATGGCATAATTCCAGAGCATTAGATATTTACATGTCAGGTGTGTGGAGGACAGATAGATAGAACACAGCACAGGAATGGTTCTAATGGTTGAGTTTTGATTGCCCCTTTCTCGTATCTGACATTTTCATGTTCTTATAATCATTTCTATCTTTTAAAAAAAATTGAAAGCAGATTGCAAAGTCTGACTACGGCGGATCAATCAACATGACGAGTTAAGTGTCATAAAATCTGTTAATTTTACAGAAAATTGGTGAGAACCTCTTTCAGATCTCCTTTGTCAATATCGGTGTACCCATGTGTACTCACGAACACACACCTGCTCCACACTCGTGTACCACACAACAACAACTTGCATTTAACAGCGCCTTTAACACAGTAAAACATCCCAAGGCGCTTCACGGGATTGATTATCAAACAAAATTTGACACTGAGCCACATGGACAGGTGACCAAAAGCTTGGTTAGAGAGGTAGGTTTCAAGGAGCGTCTAACAGGAGGAGAGGGAGGTGGAGAGGCAGAGAGGTTTAGTGAGGGAATTCCAGAGCTGAGGGCCCAGGCAGCTGAAGGTACGGCCGCCAATGGTGGAGCGATTAAAATCGGGCATGTGCAATGGGCAAGAATTGGAGGAGCTCAGAGGGTTGTAGGGCTGGAGGAGGTTACAGAGCGAGGGAGAGGCGAGGCCATGGAGGGAATTGGAAACAAGGATGAGAATTTTAAAATCGAGGCCGACCCGGACCGGGAGCCAATGGAGGTCAGTGAGTACAGGGGTGATGGGAGAACGGGACTCACACTTCACGGTTTGGAAAACTATGACTCTCCTTTTCTTTCTTGGTCTCACAAGATTGCAATACAATTTCGGATGACAAAGGCCCTTCGTCCGATTTGATCTCATCCTCCCAGAATACCAATCCCACCATCTTCCCACTTTCGTTCAGCTGTTTCTTCAATAATTCCAATGTCCTTGCCTCAACCACCCTTCCTGGCAACTGCTGCAGCTGCCTGTCACCCTCCATGTAAAGAAATCATTGTCTCGAACTTGCCCGTTGACTGACAGAACAGAATGGCCATTTTACAGAGAGTCCATTTATCTCCCTCACTATTCACTCTGACAGTAGGTCAGAGGTCAGTCTCGAGAGACAGGAAGGCAAATGTTCAATGCTGAAATTAAACAAAAAGTTTACCACTGTGGCGGAAAAAAATATAAATAACCCTACACACTCCTCAAGAGTTAAACTGGCTACATTTCCGTCTCATGTTCAATGCTCGGTGGCAATCCTGGGACAGAAAGATGAATGTTTGTGCAGGGGTTGCGGGGGGATGGGGGGGAGGGGGGATTTACTAAATCACACGTGCAACCATCAATAAATAAAATCACATAAGTGACTGATAGTTGTGGAGGGTCGGGTGGGGGGACTGCCTTGTACTCTTGACTATCTGTAAGGTTCTGAAAGCTTTAAAATGGAAGTCAGAATCTGTCTGAAAGATAGTGGCTGTACTGTTTATGGAAAGAATATCAAGCCCTTCTGACACCACGCTCATTGTTTGCTGGTCTCATAGTGCAGGTCTTGGAGAAAAGATGATCTTCTGAAAAGAATTTTTTGAAACGTGAAGTGGAAAATAGACGGTAGAGAAGACAATGCTGACTTTCACTTTGCTTGTGGAAAGGTCATCAGCGGTCCCATTGCTGGTTCCTTTCCTCACTTTATAAATATCCTCGACACACATCAAAACTGTGTGCAAACACCGGGATATAAGTTATTGTCAGTCCAATAAACTATACATTTAGCAAGGAATAAAGGTATAGAAAGAATTACACAGAAGATACAGCACAAAAACAGACCACTCGGCCCAACAGGTCTATGCCGGTGTTTATGCTCCACACGAGCCTCCTCCCTCCCTACTTCATCCAACCCTATCAGCATATCCTCCTATTCCTTTCTCCCTCACGTGTTTATCTAGCTTCCCCTTAAATGCATCTATGCTATTCACCTCAACTACTCCTTGGAGCAAGCTCCACATTCTTACCACTCTCTGGGTGGCAAAGAAGTTTCTCCTGAATTCCCTATTTGATTTATTGGAATTAGGAAAGGCATAACTAACTAACTAACTGGAAAAACACCAGTCCACGTTGAGATTGGAGAAGGCTGCTGTCGGTGTCTCTCTATCTCTTGCTCACACACTCTCTCTCTCGCTCTCTCTCTCTCTCTGCCTGACAGTCTTCTCAAAGCCTGAAGGATGCCATTAATTCTCTCTCTTGCTCACCTCACAAAGCTGACAGAGTGCCACTGAATCTTCCTTTTTCTCTCTCTCTCGCATCATAAATCTATTATGCATTTTGTCCCTGAGATCCTTTACAGTGATGTCTCTGTATCTCTCTCTCTCTCTCTCTCTCTGTCTCCAGCTAAGCACATAAATCTTGCACCAGGATGTGATGATGTCAGAAGAACCCTCTTAAGTGGAGTCCACACTCAGTTTGAGCCCAATGCAACTTCCTTTTATTCTTAATCCTGACTTTGTCCTGTCCTCCAATGTGAAGTCAAACTAATTTATAATATTGCTTAATTTTCCAGAGTTTTATTCTCCTTGCTCATTAATTTTTAAAAAATGTATCCTTTGGGTATGGGCACCGTAAGCAAGGCCAACGTTTATTGCCTGCCCCTAGTTACCCTTGAGAAGGTGGTGGTGGGCCTTCTTCTTGAACCGCTGCAGTCCGTGTGGTGAAGGTTCTCCGACAGTGCTGGTAGGGAGGGAATTCCAGGATTTTGCCCAGCGACAATGAAGGAACAGCGATATATGTCCAAGTCAGGATGTTGTGTGACTTGGAGGCGAACTTGGAGGTGGTGGTGTTCCCATGCAGCTGCTGCCCTTGTCCTTCTTGGGGTCATGGGTTTAGGAGGTGCTGTAGAAGAAGTCTCAGCGAGTTGCTGCAGTGCATCCTGTGGATAGTACGCACTGTAGCCACGGTGCGCTGGCGGTGGAGGGAGTGGGTGTTTCAGGTGAGGATGGAGTGCCTCTTTGTCCTGGATGGTGTTGAGTTTCTTGAGTGTTGTTGCAACTGCACTCATCCAGGCAAGTGGAGAGTATTCCATCACACGACTAATTTGTGCCTTGAAGGTGGTGGAGAGGCTTTCAGGAGTCAGGAGGTGAACCACTCACCGCACAATACCCAGCCTCTGACCTACTCTTGTAGCCACGGCATTTATGTGGCTGGTCCAGTTGAGTTTCTGGTTAAAGGTGACCCCCAGCATGTTGATGGTGGGGGATTTGATGATGATAATGCCATTGAATGTCAAGGGGAGGTCGTTAGCCTCACTCTTGTTGGAGATGGCCATTGCCTGGCACTTATGTGGCACGAATGTTACTTGCCACTTACCAGCCCAAGCCTGGATGTGCTGGTTACTAATCTCAGTTCCAGATGCAATGATAGATAACACAGACTTGAATGTGCGTCTTTTGGAGCATCACAGAAATCAGAGCCGGGCAAAGGCAGTTCAAAATTTGATTCCAATTGTTGGATTCTTCAGCAGTTGGTTTTGCCGGCAGTCGTGAAGTGTTACTTGTCACAATTCCAGTCACAGCTTTTGTGTGGGTAAGGCTTCGGTCAACAACTTTATTCCAAATTTCCCTAAACTGGGCACATGAATTTCTAGTAAACTGCAATAGATATCAAACGTCTCAGTTCAGATTCAGAAGTAGATTCAGAACGAAGCCACGAGGATCAAGATCCCAGCATTGGTCCCCAGTCAGTGTTGAGTTAATTGATCTGGGCTGGGGTCGGGGGCGGTACAATTAGCCTCAAGGCTCCTTGGCTGATGAGGAGGAAGTTCAGCCAGGGTTCTCCCACCCAATTGCCCACCTGTGATTCCTGCTGCAAATTATCGATGCGTCACCATTGGATGAGAAGAGAAGGCAAAAAAACTGGCTGAAACGTTCCAACATAACCGATTCAAATAGCGAACAGAAAACTAAAGCCCCACTGTTCCTGCAATTTATAAATAACCAACTTAAGAAAGAGTTCTTCAATTTGGATATTGACATGTCGTGTCATTACTTACGCAGCAGGATGGTACATACAATATTCCCTTGTGCTCGCTGACCTACATTGGCTCCCGGTCTGGCAATGTCTTGCTTTAAAAATTCTCATCCTTGTTTTCAAATCCCTCCATGGTCTCACTCCTCCTTATGTTTGTCAACTCCTCCAGCCCAACAACCCTCCGAGATCTTTACACTCCTCCAATTCTGGCCTATTATGCATCCCTGATTTTAATCGCTCCATCATTGGCGGCCGTGCCTTCAGCTGCCTCGGCCCTAAGTTCTGGAATTCCCTCCCTGAACCCCTCTAATTCTCTCTCCACCTTTAAGATGCTCCTTTAAAAACTACCTCTTTGACCAAGCTTTTGGTCACCTCGTGCCTTCTTATATGGCTCGGTGTCAAATTTTGTTCACGAATGCTCCTGTGATGCACCTTGGGACATTTTACTATGTTAAAATGCAAGTTGTTGTTGTTACGTTCCTCCATGCCAGTCTTTGCATGAGTGTGCACGGGCTCTGATGCCATGTCATTGCATTCTGTGTCTAATGTTAGCCGAGAGCAGGCATCCCAAAGCCATCTCATAAAAAGAGATTACCTCTATAGAAAAGGTGAACAGGGGCAGGCCATTCAGCCCATTGAATCTGCACCACAATAGCAGCTCTCTTTACTCCCAATTCCCTGCCCTTACTCCATATCTCTCAATGCCCTTGCTTCCCAAGTAAATATCTATCTCCTTTTAAACACTTCAATTGATTCTACGTCAAATGCTCTGGGGCAGTACATTCCACCTTCTCGCAGTCCTTCGTGTGAAGAAATTGTTAACTGCTCTTGGCTGCAGGCTGTATAATACAAATCAGTAAAACACTTATGGTTGCCAGCCCTTGTTTAATTGAGTAGAAATGTCCATTTACTTGCAGCCGAAATCGAGATATTGACATCACAGAACATGGCAGCATTGTCAAGGAGATTGCCAGACAACACTAGTCAAGGATATCAGTGTCAGGGGTATTGGTTACAAAGGCACAATACTAATGTCAAAACACTTTCCGGGTGTGCCTTCATATTGGCTTCTACCTGACACAACCGGCAACTTTATACTTGAATTGGCGCGATTCCATTTTCAGAGGTCCAAGATAGTTTATTTGATCACATGCGCAAGGGAGTACAAAAGGCTGCAAAAGAAATTGGTGCTGTGTTGATTAACTTCTTCAAAAGAAGAACTGGAGAAATAACTGGTTAGAAATACAATTGAGACTTGCAGAGATCATCTTATACTCCATCGGACACGGCGGTTCCGGTGACTGAGGGAAGGTCACATCCACGGAAAGCAACCACCCAAGGTTGCATAGAATGTCCAGCCGAAAAAACAGGCCATTCGGCCCAACTGGTCAATGCCGGTTTTTATGTTGCACATGAGCCTCCTTCCACCCGACTTCATCGAACCCTATCAGCATAACTTTCTATTCCTTTCTCCCTCATGTGTTTATCTAGCTTCCCGTCTGATGCGTCGATGATATTCGCCTCAACTGCACCTTGTGGTATCGAGTTCCACATTCTTTCGACTCTCCAGGTAAAGAAGTTTCTCCTGAATTCCCGATTGGATATATTGGTAACTGTCTTGCATTTATAGCCCCTAGTTTTGGACTCCCCCACAAGTGGAAACATTTTCTCTATGTCTCCCCTATCAAATCCTTTCATAATCTTAAAGACCTCTATCAATTTGCCCTCAGCAGCCTTCTCTTTTCCAGAGAAAACAGCCCCAGCCTGTTCATTCTTTTCTGATAGGCATAACCTCTCAGTTCTGGTATCATCCTTGAATAGTGGAGATGTGGAGATGCTCTGCAAATTCACTTGATTACCAGTGTGGCCAGGGAGATATCTTGCAGGACATTCCCTCAGCAGATTAAATAGATGGGGTAGATTCTACCATCGTGGTCTATGGAAAGATGGGACATTCGATATTTCTAATTCCATACTTCCTTATTTTCTTTGGAGTACTGTAAAGTGAAAGGGGTAGAAATTGGTCCTCATTGCATCCATTTTACAGGGATAAAAGTTTTGCGCCTGAAGGACGCCTGAAAGACATCTGACTCAATATTGTGTTGGGCCTTTTTTGAGGCATCCCTGGCAGCTGCCTATAACAGGCATGAGAAAGAAAAGAAAGCCTTGCATTTATATAGCGCCTTTCACAACCTCAGGATGTCCCGAAGTCCTTTACAGCCAATGAAGTACTTTTGGAGTGTCGTCGCTGTTGTAATGTAGGAAATGCGGCAGCCAATTTGCACACAGCAAGGTCCCACAAACAGCAACATGATAATGACCAGATAATCTGCTTTTAGTGATGTTGGTTGAGGGATAAATATTGACCAGGACACCAGGGAGGACTCCCCTGCTCTTCTTCAAAATAGTGCCATGGGATCTTTTGGGTCCACTTGTGAGGGTTGGCGGGGCCTCAGTTTAATGTCTCATCCAAAACAGGCATTAGACTCCTGACATATGTAACTGAGCAGGCTTTAGGCCCCTGTATCTGATGGGATACCGATGAGTGGAGCAAGGGTCAGGCCTGCTTTGCTTGGGGTTCTTGAGTGGCCGCTCTGGCCTCAGCAGCGCCTGTCACCAAAAGGTAAAATGTTTTTTTAAACAATCTCTTGGAGCCAGGAGTGGTTCCCCAACTCCCCAGCATCTGGATCCTCCCCACTTCCCCCGTTTCTGCTCCGCCCCCCCCGAAACTTACCTTCAAGTTGATGTCTTTGAGGCAAGTGGCTTCTGGAGATGCAACAGGCATTGGCAGCTTGCCAAGCTAACTTTAATGAGGCCTAAGGCCTCATTTTGGGCCGGCCTTGAGCCTCCTGGTTGGGGCGTGCGCTCCCAGCACGAAAATGGGCATAAAGCAATTTCCACCCCAAAAAAGTCGTTAAGAGGTAACAACTACATGTAGTTCTGGAGAGCAAAATGGTTGAGGAAAATTGTGGGAGGTGGTAAGTGGGGTTAAGATCAGAGAGGAATGGGCTTCTTGGATCTGATGGCCTTTTCCTAAAAATGTTTATGATCTGATTACCCAGTTGACAAAATGATGGGTCTTTTGATCAAGCTGATGAACCACAAATCCACACTACATTGTGATAATGACCAGATAACCTGTTTTTAGTGACGATAGTCATTGTTTAGTCATCTTTTCAAAATAATGAAGACGGACAATTTGGTGAATGCAGAGGCTGTTTTTGACATTCTAAACATATCAATGAATTCACCACAAGTGGGGAAAGGACAATACCAGATACGGTTGGTATCAAGAGAGCATCCTCAATCAGTGCTCAGGCATAGTCAATCAAAATTGAAAAAATGCCCAGGAGCTAGTCAGAACCATAGGTCTCTTAACTTTTATGATTGAGTAACTCTGCAGTCCTGCCACATCCAGTCGTGAATGGTGGTGGACAATTAAACAACTAACGGGAGGAGGAGGCTCTGCAAACATCCCCATTCTCAATGATGGCGGAGTCCAGCACGTGAGTGCAAAAGACAAGGCTGAAGCGTTTGCAACCATCTTCAGCCAGAAGTGCCGAGTGGATAATCCATCTCAGCCTCCTCCCGATATCCCCACCATCACGGAAGCCAGTCTTCGGCCAATTCAATTCACTCCACGTGATATCAAGAAACGGCTGAGTGCACTGGATACAGCAAAGGCTATGGGCCCTGACAACATCCCAGCTGTAGTGCTGAAGACTTGTGCTCCAGAACTAGCTGCGCCTCTCGCCAAGCTGTTCCAGTACAGCTACAACACTGGCATCCACCCGACAATGTGGAAAATTGCCCAGGTATGTCCTGTCCACAAAAAGCAGGACAAATCCAATCCGGCCAATTACCGCGCCATCAGTCCACTCTCAATCATCAGCAAAGTGATGGAAGGTGTCGTCGACAGTGCTATCAAGCGGCACTTACTCACCAATAACCTGCTCACCGATGCTCAGTTTGGGTTCCGCCAGGACCACTCGGCTCCAGACCTCATTACAGCCTTGGTCCAAACATGGACAAAAGAGCTGAATTCCAGAGGTGAGGTGAGAGTGACTGCCCTTGACATCAAGGCAGCATTTGACCGAGTGTGGCACCAAGGAGCCCGAGTAAAATTGAAGTCAATGGGAATCAGGGGGAAAACTCTCCAGTGGCTGGAGTCATACCTAGCACAAAGGAAGATGGTAGTGGTTGTTGGAGGCCAATCATCTCAGCCCCAGGGCATTGCTGCAGGAGTTCCTCAGGGCAGTGTCCTGGGCCCAACCATCTTCAGCTGCTTCATCAATGACCTTCCCACCACCATAAGGTCAGAAATGGGGATGTTCGCTGATGACTGCACAGTGTTCAGTTCCATTCGCAACCCCTCAGATAATGAAGCAGTCCGAGCCTGCATGCAGCAAGACCTGGACAACATCCAGGCTTGGGCTGATAAGTGGCAAGTAACATTCGCGCCAGATAAGTGCCAGGCAATGACCATCTCCAACAAGAGAGAGTCTAACCACCTCCCCTTGACATTCAACGGCATTACCATCGCCGAATCCCCCACCATCAACATCCTGGGGATCACCATTGACCAGAAACTTAACTGGACCAGCCATATAAATACTGTGGCTGCAAGAGCAGGTCAGAGGCTGGGTATTCTGCGGCGAGTGACTCACCTCCTGACTCCCCAAAGCCTTTCCACCATCTACAAGGCACAAGTCAGGAGTGTGATGGAATACTCTCCACTTGCCTGGATGAGTGCAGCTCCAACAACACTCAAGAAGCTCGACACCATCCAAGATAAAGCAGCCCGCTTGATTGGCACCCCATCCACCACCCTAAACATTCACTCCCTTCACCACCGGCGCACTGTGGCTGCAGTGTGTACCATCCACAGGATGCACTGCAGCAACTCGCCAAGGCTTCTTCGACAGCACCTCCCAAACCCGCGACCTCTACCACCTAGAAGGACAAGGGCAGCAGGCGCATGGGAACAACACCACCTGCACGTTCCCCTCCAAGTCACACACCATCCCGACTTGGAAATATATCGCCGTTCCTTCATTGTCGCTGGGTCAAAATCCTGGAACTCCCTTCCTAACAGCACTGTGGGAGAACCGTCACCACACGGACTGCAGCGGTTCAAGAAGGCGGCTCACCACCACCTTCTCGAGGGCAATTAGGGATGGGCAATAAATGCCGGCCTTGCCAGCGACGCCCACATCCCGTGAACGAATCAAAAAAAAAACTCAACTTGTGCCATGAATCATTTCCTGGCCAAGGTCTCTTGTCAACAATGCTCTGTAGTGGGATGCTAGGAGGTATGTCAGAGTGCACAAGATTGACTTATCTTTCCTCCCTCCTTGTAAGCTAGCACCAGAGCTCCCTTTGACAGTCCTCTCACACCCTCCCCAACTGATTGAGATCAGGATCTCACTTGAAGGGTACA
This sequence comes from Heptranchias perlo, assembly GCF_035084215.1. Classification (NCBI taxonomy): domain Eukaryota; kingdom Metazoa; phylum Chordata; class Chondrichthyes; order Hexanchiformes; family Hexanchidae; genus Heptranchias; species Heptranchias perlo. The sequence goes on along the minus strand of NC_090348.1, from coordinate 41,809,633 downwards.
AACCCAAACCATACCATTCCACATCAACACATACAATCTCAGTCGTACACAATCCTGACAAAATCAGGAGCAATGTCTTTATAGGCATCAACTTTTAGCAAGACCCAGTTTTTCTCCTAGCGTTATGGCCCTTGCTACATTAAATATGAAATAGTTTATTACAGAACTTTCGACAGGCTTTCTGAATACAGGGGGGTTTGGAAATGTGCCTGGCAATGACATCATGTGTCACCACGAACAATTTGCATTAAAATATATTATTTTTGTCCTTGTTTTAACAAAAGCAAGCATAAAAACAAATGTTGCATTGCAAAAGTCTGCATTGCATTCAGTCCCTGAGAAAGCTTGTCATCTGGTAGACGACCCTTTAATTTCGATCCTCCAATTTTTCCCTGTCCATCACAACATTTCTTGTCTTTTCTGATTTTATCGACATCTTTCTGGTCATTACTCCTCCAAACTTTCCTCACTTGTTCATTCCAAGCTCCTAATATGCTGCCCCACATGTTCTTCCTCCTCCTTGCTGTGTTGAAATGAAGTCTCATTGCATCATCTAATTCACTCTTTCCAACACTTGAAAACCGTGGACCTCCTCACCTCCCTCAGACTTCCCCTTGTCCGACACAGGTTTTGAACACCTACGCTTGACTCCACATAAACAGTACTCCTTGATCGACCTGATCTTTCCTCCTCCTCTTTTGAAATGTGTTGGTTGTCTGCACTGATTGGATCCTTAGACTTTCACCTCGGTTTTTCACTTCGACTGAAACTTTCTCCCAGATTATTCCTGACTGTTCCGTGTTCCTCTCTCACCTGAACAATCCCCAGTAAGATGAGACTGGCCCTCTTTAAGTAACTTCCTAGTGCATTCTGTTCCGTGCAAGTGTCTGAATCAAACAACTTCTTTCTCTGCTCGGGAACTGTAGGACATATTAGACTTTAATGAAGAAAGCTCAAAAATTCAATCATGAGAACAGAAGTGGTTGTTGTATTGTCTTACGCTGTTGATACTGGGTGGCACATAAAGCGCAAAGGAAGTGGATTACTTCTTTGTGTTCTGGTTCCACCCTTTTCCCACGCAGCTTTCGTTCAGTATTTGGCACAGTGAGTACGAGTGTTATGAACCAGGTTCAGGACATGGTGAGGCCTGCAAACCCTCATCTATCCTCTTTTATCTCTATAACAAACTGGGCTAAGTGCCAGTTCAGAGTGAGAGCTGTGCATGCTTACTCCTGTTTTAATCGCTCTGCCTGGAAGATCACCATGGGACAGTAAGTCCTGTTTGTGGGTCCTATGTACGCTCTCTCTCTCTAAAAGACTGGAACAGCCCTATGCTAGTGAGGTCTGACTATGTGTCTCATTAATTCTCCTTGTCTCCCTGCCTCTATCTCTCTCTGTAACAAACTACAGAGCTTTAGGCCATCTATGAAGTCTTTTTCTGGAGGTAAGTTACTCTCCCTCGTTCTGAATCTTGTCTCTCCCTCTATAACAAGCTGAAGTGACCCCGGCCAGCACCAAGGTCCTTCCCTGTAGAATCTATCCTTGCTTTCTCTCTTTCTCTCTTGAATAAACTGAAGGCACTCTACTCGATGGTGATGTATGTCACTGTGGGTCTCACTTATTTTCTGCCACACATCCTGTCTGTATATATAATTTATAAAAGTCTCCTCATAGTCCAACAGTTGCTTTTCTTTCTCTTTTATCACCCTCACAGTGGCTCTGTGAACAGGAACTGACTCCCTTCAGCCTCATTGAGAAGCGGAAAGTTTAAGAATGGAGGCTATCTCCATAAATAGTCATGGTCATTTCTGCATATTATTTTAGATTTGGTGAGTACAATCTCTTCTGATGTACACAGAATTAGAGAATCATAGAATGATATAGCACAGAAGGAGGCCATTTGGCCCATTGTGCCTGTGCTGGCTCTTTGAAAAACCCTACATGGCCGAAATTTATGGCCAAAATGTATAATATCAACAGAATTCTACCAAAAAAATTAATGAGGGTCAGAATGGTCTTTGTTACAGGTTTAGGGTCTTGCCTCAGATAGTCTCTCACGTACGAAAGTGCAAGTCACTCCTGTGAGTGGTCTGAGCATCTTACATTTTGGGGAGTGCCCCTTATTGCCCAATATCTAACGATAAGTTAACGTAAACCAGGGGTGGTGTAATAGTGGGACCCTCTTGTGATCCCAATTGGATATTTGCGTCTTTCGCAAAATCAAAGTTTGCATTTTGTGTGTTTCTTTTTTAGTGGATTAAACAACCCTCCTCCCCGACGTGTCACCAATCGAAAAATGATATTGTTGGGATCAAAACGGGTCGTGGATGATTTTTAACCTCACCGCCCGGGTGCTGACCTGGTGGAGCAGGTCGCCCGCCCATTGTAGGACCCACCTGAACTTTGCTCCATTGAACAGGTGGACGATCTGCTCCACTATCTTGCCACCCAGGCAGTGAAGTTAAAGGTTAATCCCCTGTTATCTCCCTACTTTTCCTTGTAGCTGATGTATAATAGACAAATGTACAATAAAATGGGGATTGGGCAGGAAAGTGGCGTTGAGGGTGAAGATCAGCCATGATCTGATTGAATAGCGGAGCAGGCTCGAGGGGCCATGTGGCCTCCTCCTGCTCCTATTTCTTATGTTCTTCTGTTCTTCGACATCATTCCCTGTGACGTATTTAGGACTACAACCCTCCCGGATTTCTGCACTCCTTCAATTTTGGCCTCTTGCGCATCCCCGATTTCCTTCACTCCACCATTGGCGGCCGTGCCTCGGACTTAAGGTCTGGAATTCCCTCCCGAAACCTCTCCTCTCTCTCCTCCTTGAAGATGCTCCTTAAAACCTACCTCATTGACCAAGCTACTGGTCACCTGTCCTAATATCTCCTTATGTGGCTCGGTGTCAAATTTTGTCTGATAATCGCTCCTGTGAAGCGCCTAGGGATGTTTTACCACCTCAAAGGTGTTATATAAAGGCAAGTTGCTGTTGTCGGGAATCCAAATAAATCAAAGATTTCTTGTTTGGCTCTTTGAAAAATTCTACCAAAAAATTAATGAGGGTCAGAATGGTCTCTGTTACAGGTTTAGGGTCTTGCCTTAGATAGTCTCTCACGTACGTAAGTGCAAGTTATTTATTCCTCTTTCAGTTCTGCAGGCCCACCACCACCTTCTCAAGGGCAGCTAGGGATGGGCAGTAAATGTTGGTTTTGCCAGCAATGCCCATATCCCGAGAATGAATTAAAATATAAGACAAATAGCCCTGTTCATCCCAGAGATAAAGAAGAGCTCCCTGTGCTATCACCCTGCCATCCCAAACCAGACATCAAACGTATTGTGCATTGTAATTGGTTTCAAACATGGACCACTTCTTAAAAAGGAGCTGGATGGATAGCTGGTTGAGATCATGATTTCAGGCACACGTGCCGACGTAGCACTCTCCAAAATAATGTGGTTCCAATCCCGTCACTCCTACCGAAGCAGCCTCTTGTTGGCCCAGGAGCAACTCAAAGCTTTTTCAGCAAAAGCAAATGCCATAAGGAGGCAGGTCTTCGTCATTTGTCTCCTGTCTGGATCTTACGCTGTAACTGGCCTGGGAAAGGCAAGCTTGCAGAGGATCTTTCTGCATTATAATCAACTGGACACTGGAGCAAAACTGGATGGAAACTCCCTGGGGGAGATGCTCTCACTCTGCTTCACTTTGGAGTTGGCTTGGGGCCGTCACACCCGATTTACACTCTGGAAGTTTAGTGTTGATGCGAAGCCCAAGTTGCTTTGCGCTAACATTAAACTTGTAGCGTGACATAAGTCACTGGTCAACAATCTCCCCAATACTTGGTTAAAAACACCTTAATTTTAACCCCCCGCCACGGCAGGCGGGAGAGGGTCGGGTGGGGGGGGGGGGGGGGGATTAAAAATGATAAAACGGGTAACGTGACCCCAACACACCGCCTGCGCACCGGCCGCCATTTTCAGGCCGGTGGGTTTTTGTGCCGTGTGAATATCCAGCCATGAACAGGTGGGACACTTCATTAAATCAGGCTCCCACCATGCAATTTGGAGCCTGATTTTAAATTTAATAGTTGCCGTACAGGTTTCCCAGGGTCCGGAAAACCCAGCAGAGAAAGGGAGGCGGCCGCTGCTGCCTCAAGAAAGTCAGTGCCTTTTCCGGCACTCCTTGTAGGCCAGGAGGAGCAGGAGTGCTCTCCCAATGCCTCTTAAGGAAGCCTTCAGCCACCTCCCTGCCTTTCGCGGCCTCCCTCTCCCCACTGCCACGATCGCAGCCAACCTCCCCCCCCCACCCAAGCACCAATGTCCAATCTTCCCCTCTCCTGTAATGGCCTCTCTCTTTCTCCCTCCCCACCCCGCCCCAAAGCCCCGATCTCCGGCTATCCCCCCTCCCGATTGCCAGGGGCTATCCCCAAGGGTCCCCAGCTGTGGCACTTCCACCGCTGGTTTCCCTGCCCGGCAGCCAGCCAACCAGCCAGCCTCTCAATTTAACCGGCCGCTGGGCGGGAAGCGGAAGAAACGAATTAGAATGAGGTCCTGGCGTTAAATTCGGCAGGACCTCCGCCTCCCCGGCCTCGATGGGCTCCCTTTCCGCTCTCCCCCTCTCCATAAATGTCGGGGCCCTTGTCTGGTGGAGCCTCAGAAATCTGCATGGCTTACCAGCGGTAAATAATGTGTCAGGTTCAAGCCCAACAGACTGGCTCAATGCAGGGGAGGCGACGCTGTGCGGTCGATCATGTCCATGTTCAATCTTTTCAGATTAAATCAGTGTCAACAGATTTATGAGATGTAAAATCTGCATGGCTTTTATTAGAAGTGCAATAAATGATTGGTGTTTTCACATCTCCCAGTGGTTCCGAGGGTCATCCAGTCCCCGCTGATACTTTGATGTGTTCGCTGCAAGTACTGAAAGAAGGGCAAAGTATAAAGTATCAGAATATTCAGTGCTTAAGTCTTTTTTGAATGAAGGGGACTAGGTGATGGACCAAGGCTCTTAGTGCGGGAATGTACCAAGGTTGTAAAGAGTTAAGAGGATCAGTTAAATCAGGAGGTTCTGATGGGCAACCCCTGTAGGAGGAAGTCACTCAACTTTACAGGTTTACACGACCTGCATACCTGAGGGTTCCAATCCGATATCCTCTCCATCACCAAGACAGAAGTACCTACCTCTGTAATATCGCCTGTCTCTGCTCCTGGCGCAGGCCATCTGCTGCTGAAACTCTCACCTCCGTTCCAATAGTCTCCTGGGCGGTCCGCCATCCTCCACCCTCCATGAACTTCAGCTCGTCCAAAAACTCTGCTGTCCACATCCTATCCTCACCAGTTCCCACTCACCCATTACCCCTGTGCTCACTGACCTACATTGGCATCTGGTGCACCACCATCTCAAATTTACAATTCTCATCCTCATGTTTCGATCTCTCCATGGCCTCGCCCGCTTCTTACTCTGACTCATCTTCAATGTGCTGAAATCGCGACACATTGCACCTTCTCCTTCTCCAACGCATCGGTTTTCAAGGCCACTAAACTGCGGAAGTCCTCACTTCCCTTCGCCCTACGCCCGACAGGCTTGGGAAATCCAACCTTGGCGTCGCCCAGAAGGCTTTCCGATTTCTCTCCTCTCCTACTCTTTCAAACTCTGCTGGTGTTCTGAGTTACGACCTTTCGTTCAGGTTCCACAATAAAAATGGAACAGTTACTTTCCTCTCTGGCAATTCCAATCCATGAAGCCACAATCTCAGCCCAAGTCCTGCCTCCAGCCATTGAGTTCATTCAGGCGTTTGAGATCCAGGTCAAAAGGATGATGGCGGCTATCAAAATCCTCGCCATCCCTGATATGGTTGCAATAAAATAGCAACAGCAAGGAAAGAATTAAAAACTAGCTTTCCTTTTCAAGGTGATCTCTCATATATATATTTAAGAAGGAAAGGTTTTGTGAGGTCACTTAATTAAATGCTACAAGTCTAATTTGCTTCTCTCGTGGGAGGTGATATAATTAGCAGTTGTCCTAGAAAATGACAAGTGACATTTCCTGTTCGTCAAGCTGAAGATTTGACTCATTCGCCTCACAGGACATTGGAGGGTAAATTCTCGTTGGTTTTGCTCCCGGTGTGGAGTCTCAACCGACAGGACTGTGGATTGGAGGATTGGGTGCGTGCTGTACACTCAACTTTCCAGTCAATCAGTGTTAAGGAAAGACCAGAAAAAGGCACGAATCGAGCACACCAACCCCCATCCCGGATCCAGGCTCCTGTCAACTGAGACTCCAAGCCGGAAAAGAGTCTCCGACAATGTCCCCACCTGGGGCTGTATTTTCCTCGTCCGGCTGAGAGTGCTATTCCCTGCTTTCTGCTCAGACCTACTTTTTCAGCTAAAAAAACGGGAAAGTGTATCTCCAGGAAAGAGAGCGCTGATGAAATATGCGCAAAATGAATCTGATTTCTTCAAGGGGCTGAGGAATGGATTGAAACATTTCGGTAATACATTTCCATCAGAGGTGCTGAGGCCTGGATACAGGTAACCGAGTGGTTATCGCACTGGGTGAGCAGCCTCGATCGTGCTGTAGTTCAGCTCTCGAATTGGAAGAGTAAATTCTGGTAATTTGTGTGCTGGCAGCAAAGAAAACAATCATGAAAACTTCTGGATTGTCAGAAAATGGGTGGACCGTTTACCAACCCAGCTGAAAATTGTGTTAGATATCAGTGTGGTGACCAAGTGATCTCGAGATCTCTCCCCAAACCACTTTTCATAACTTCTTGCTTTCAAAAAAAGTCTCCTTAAAAACCCTTCTCTTTGACGATAACTATGATTGGGACGACCATTCCCTCCAAATTTTGTGTTACTTTCCTGCTCAGTGACTGCCTTTTTCTCTGAGGTGTTTCTTTTACACAAGGAACTCTACAGAAGTTGATAGGTTGTTGCCATCGGATTCTTGGAGTTTACGCGGCTGCTTGAGTGGTCGAAAGTGTCTCTTCCCACTTGATGTTCCTCCCTTTCTGTCGCGAGGCTAAAGCCTCTCCACAGCGACAGAGCTGGGGTCGTAAGATGGGCATTGCAATGCCGAACTGGTCAGTGCTGACCACTGCTATCTGATTCGACAGTTGGTTTGGAGTGGGCTGTCCAGAACTCAAGCCATGACCCTTCCTTCTACTCCACCCACAACTACGCCACTTGTCCGGTTCTGGGCTTGACAAATGGTGGGAAACCGACTTAATACAGTGGGGATAATTTTAACTGAATTCACCGGGCGGGAAACCCACGGGATTGGGTGGAACACTGGTTGTCCATCAACATGTTGACTTCAATGCAGAGTAAAATTGGGCGTGGTATAGAACCAACATTGCACCATCAGTTTCCCTGACAAATGGGTTAGGTTAAAAATTGTCCCCAGTTTTTGTGAAAAAAAAACCTTTAATGTCTTCTGATTCCACAGAGGAAGATTTGGCTTTCTTGCTAATCCTGGCCCCTTTATTACGTTCACTTCATGTGCCATTCAATGTCTGAGGCCCATTGGCTGGGCAGGCAACGAGTTCTCAGTCCATTACCGATGCCACCCTAAAAGAAGCCAGGATGCTTCTGAAAGTGACCTTATACCATTCTCCCTCAAACTCTCTTCCTCTCTCTCCGTAGGAAAGAACTTAGCCGAAGGTACATTGTCTGTCTGAGTGAGATTGCCAATTTAGTGCCCATTGGTGCCAGATTATGGGTAGCATTGTGCTGTGGACTCGTGCCCACTCGGAGCTGAATTGGCACTGCCATGGCATTGTTCACTTCGGTTCTTTGCAGCCAAGAGAGAGAAAGAATATTTTCATCCATCAGCTGGAGCTGAATTGAAGCCCAGGATCCCCAGGGATAAAAGAACAGTGCTCCAAGTCACCACACCACCTGCTCCCTCTTTCAGCAGTAACATTATCATATCATTACAGTTTGCAAACAGCAATGCCGGCAGCTGTAATTGTGGTTCAAGTCAGTGCCTTTCACTAACTTTCTGTTGTAGTCCAGAATTTCGAGCAGTGCCTTGGTTAGGTGCCACCCTCAGGACTGCTCCAACTCACTGCATCAGTGCACATGAGCCTGAGGATGACGATCAACGCACTATGAGCTCTTCGTTTCAAAGACTCGTTGCTGCAGTAGTGGCCAGGCACCTGGTTGGGAGGAGGGAAGGGGGAGTGGGGGGGCGGGGAGAACCCCATACTGTTCCTCTAAAACGAATACTTTTTTCCTTTCCAGATACTGCAATAGTCCTGCTTCACAACAGCATCCTTTTATACTTCTCACTGCATAGCAAGTGGAAAAGAGGGAACAGCGCTGAATCCCAGCTGTGACAATGTCCACCGGGCTGTTGGGGCAGTGAATGGAGGCATAAGGAGCAGACAGTTTGCGGAAGAGGACACAGATGAAGGTGTGGTAGGCAGCAAATGGCTTCCAGGCCATCGCCAGTATAAATGGTGCCAGTTGACTCATCTGGTCATGCTTTTGCATTTACGCCTGAAGGAAAGGTCTTACTAAAACCAACATCCACCCATCTTGGCACTAGTTGGGGGGGCGGGGGAGAGCATCATTCTTTGGGTGAAAAGTTAACCCAAGGTTCTTGTTACAGTTTGAGCTTCATCTTCACACTTTTTCTTCTGGACGATAGTTTCTAGAAGCAGACTGAGTCTCTTGTGAATCAAACTCTGCCCAATATGGGGCAGTATTGCCCTGGTCCAACGATTCTCCCTGAAATGTGGTAAGATGCTTACTGGAGGATTTATGGGATGCTCACTACATTCTCCAGTCACCCCACAAGGCAGAAAACACCACACTGTTAGTCCATGTTGACAGGCTAAAATTACCATCTAGATTTATTTATAGATAACATTATATATAGAAGCAGGAAAATTTGAAGATACCATATAGAATAATAATTAAATTTATATAAAAATAGGATGGACTATTTGAAAGACAAGCACCCATATTTACAACAACCTCTCCGAAACCTCTTCGAAACGTACAGCCCTAATTTTCCTCTTCATCCCTCGAGATGCATAAAATAGAGTTTTCAGGATCAAATGGAATTGGAGCTCAAATAATTTCTTTGTAGCAGGTTAATGTTTAAAATGTTAACAGTTTCAACACCTCAGCAAAGAGATAATTACTTGCAGCAGTCCAGCCTTCTGATCCAGAATGGGCTGCTCATCCTGACACTTGACGGCAACTGAAATAACATTTTTCACTTGCATTCTTTAACCATCATAATATTTGTTATCTTAATTGATTTCTGAGCAAAAGATATTTGTTTCTCTTTCAGAGATGGCCCATTTTCCATCTTCCACTTTGAAACTTAAGAGAGCGGCTCCGTATTAACCCCAGAGATTTTTAAATTCACGTAAAGAAGGATTTCCTGTTTTTGTCAGAGCTCTGTCTGCCTATTCCTTATGACAGAGAGCCCATGGCACCAATCATGAAGAGTAAAACTTCTGTGCCACAGATACACATGGCAGAGACCCTTCACCCCACTTACGGATATCCACATGGCCCCACACCATTATACTCAGGGCTTCAGGGTAAGCAAACTGTGTAACAACATTGGGCTACTATCATACAGGTCTTCAAAACACGGAGAGGCTGTAAGCAGGATGTCTTGATTTCGATGTGAACACAGGAACAGAGGGAACACACACTCTGTCTCTCTCTCTCACACACTTTCTCTCTCACACACACTGTGTCTCTCTCTCACACTGTCTCTTTCTCTCTCACACTCTGTCTCTCACACATACACTTTCTGTCACACACATTCTCAGATACACTTTTACTCTCGCACACATTTTCTCTCTCGCACACACACACTCTCTCTCACAGACACTTTTTCTCTCTCACACACACTGCCTTGCTCTGTCTCTCAAATACACCTTTTAGCTGACACATTTTCCTTCTGTATCACGTACTTTCTTGCACAGACTGTCTCTCTCCCACACTTTCTGTGTCTCACTCTTTCTCACAAACTTTCTCTCAGTCTCTCAAACTTTCTCTCTCTCAAACGTTTTCTCTCCATCTCTCACACTTTCTCACACATTTTCTGTGCCTGCCACATACACTCTCTCCATGCCAGTCCCTTTCTTTCTCTCTCTCACACACTTTCTCTCTCACACACACTCTCTCCCACACACACTTTCTCTCTCACACACACTCTCTCTCACACACACTTTCTCTCCCACACACACTCTCTCCCACACACACTTTCTCTCTCACACACACTTTCTCTCCCACACACACTCTCTCCCACACACACTTTCTCTCTCACACACACTTTCTCTCTCACACACACTTTCTCTCTCACACACACTTTCTCTCTCACACACACTCTCTCTCACACACACTTTCTCTCCCACACACACTCTCTCCCACACACACTTTCTCTCTCACACACACTTTCTCTCCCACACACACTCTCTCCCACACACACTTTCTCTCTCACACACACTTTCTCTCTCACACACACTCTCTCTCACACACACTTTCTCTCTCACACACACTCTCTCTCACACACACTTTCTCTCTCACGCACATCTTCTCTCTCACACACACTCTCTCACACACACACTCTCTCCCACACACACTTTCTCTCCCACACACACTCTCTCCCACACACACTTTCTCTCTCACACACACTTTCTCTCTCACACACACTTTCTCTCTCACACACTTTCTCTCTCACGCACATCTTCTCTCTCACACACACTTTCTCTCTCACACACACTTTCTCTCTCACACATGCACACTGTCTCTGAGTCAGCTCCCTTCCTGTTGTTGCATTTCTCAGGTCTCTCCTTGAATCAGGCCCCTTAATGATGTCTGTGGAACGTTACCTGAGGGATCGCAACAAAGCATCAAAGGAACAGTTAGTGCTGGGTGAAAAAGTTATTATCACCTTCATCTCTACCGCTGACTCATTGATCTAAGCAGCTAACAAAACACAACGAAAGTATATGATTAAACCACCAATCAGTCTGGGTGGAGATAGTTGCTAAAAGCTGGTGCAAAACAGCCTCAGGATTATGGGATAAAAGAGCAAGTTGCTTTTTTGTAATTACTTTTCACATGTGAAGCCATTCCCACATTTAGCTGCAGTCACATCGAAGGAATTTTAAACACAGGAAACCTGATGTTTGGCAAGATGTCCGAGACCTTGATTTAAAAGCAACAGTTCCAATTATGTTAACCTTTAAGAGTCCTTCGCAACTTTGGTGGCTCCCGCCTTTTATTTAATGGGCACGTGGCATCCTGCCAGCTGTCTGAGGTAGATGCTCACCGTCTGGCACAGTCTGGGAACAGCCCAGGCTATCTCCAGGAGCAACAAAGGCTAATACCTCATTTATTGCACCGTATAAAATTGCAGACGAGTAAAGAATAACAAAAATTGCAGGAAGTACGCAGCAGGTCCGTCAGCGACTGCCAGCAGACCAAAGCTTAATGTCTCTGATGGGGAATCTTCCTCAGGATTGAACCTGAAGGACATTTGGAGTGTGGGTGACTCCAGCAAGGCCACATTTATTGTCCATCCCTGGTTGCCCTGAATGGCTTGAGAGGGCATTCACTCGGAGGGTTGTGAATCTTTGGAATTCTCTGCCCCAGAGGGCTGTGGATGCTCAGTCGTTGACTTTATTCAAGGCTGAGATCGATGGATATTTGGACATTAAGGGAATCAAGGGATATGGGGATAGGGCGGGAAAGTGGAGTTCGGGTGGAAGGTTGGCCATGCTCTTAATGAATGGCGGAGCAGGCTCGAGGGGCCGTATGGCCTACTCCTGCTCCTATTTCTTATTTGGAGCCCACTACGTAGTGATGTACTCGTGTCATGTGTCGGCCGGACTGGGCCTGGGGTGGTAGGTTTGAGTGCATCTCTAGCATTTTCTGTGCATTTTCTGTTATTTTTTTACTTGACAAGTTTAAGCTGCACAGTCTAGAAAGAAAGAAATAAGTTATGTTTATCAAACACCTCATCAAATCCCTTCATAACCAATGGATTACTTTTGAAGTGCGGTCACTGTCATATGGACAAACTATAAATAACTCAATTCGATCTCCGTTTAACGTTGAAAAGGTGAAGGGAGATGAACCTCACTGAAGTATATTTAAAGCATTAAATGGTACATTACTTTCTGATAAGTCAAACCAGTAGAACGAGAGGACGAACATTTTAAACAGTGAAGGGTAAATTTAAAATGAATCTTAAAGAAAATGTTCTTTACTCAAAGGGTGGAAAACATTTGAAAGAATCTATCTGGCAAAAGAACCAGAGGGGCGATGAGGAGAATTGTTTTTACACAGCGGGTTGTTGTGATCTGGAATGCACTGCCTGAAAGGGTGGTGGAAGCAGATTCAATAGTAACTTTCAAAAGGGAATTAGATATATACTTGAAAAGGAAAGATTTGCAGGGCTATGGGGAAAGAGCAGAGTAGTGGGACGAATTTAAAGAAATATGGTTCCTCTTTACAATTTCAGTCATCGTAATTCAATTCGCAAATGACATGATATAAACCTCAATGTGGACTGGCTTTGCAGCGGCCTTTAAATGACCTCCAAAGTTACCGACTGTAACTCACTCTCACAGACAGAATATATCCACCCCCAGATTCTCCACCAACCCTTGCACTGTACATTACTTCCGATCCACCCATTTTACATTTAAATACAAAACCATGATTTAATCGCCTATCCCTCAAGCAAGACTTGAGATCAGAAGGATTTTTCCTTTGTTTCCCGTCGAGCCGTAGCTCTGTGGAATGTACCGCCTGCAAACTCTGAGCTTCGTCTCACGATGAATTAAAACTAGAAGACCACTGCTACTGAGACAGTATTTTATTTCTTTGACGCCCGTCGCCATTTAAATGGGAAACCAGAACGAAGAAAATGACTTGTCACATTTGCAAATTTGACCTTGCTCATAACTGTTCTGAATTTGCAGTCACATCGGCCGTTTCTGTGGCAACGAGGCCTTTCAAGATCTCTTTGGTGGAGAGATGGGCCGCTTTGTCTTGCCAGGAGCAGATGTCAGTGGAGGTTTTGATTTGCTCCACACTTTGGTGTATTTAGTGTCAGTTCTACTGAATCCCAGGTCAAGAAGGCCGCTGAGGTCGAGTAGTTGAGGTAGATTTTAGGCACTGGGGATATACAATTCACCATATTGGTGCTGTGAAACAGAAGGAGAAGGCCTTCTCAGAGCCCTGTGGGGAAGCATGCTGCCATGTGTGGATTGGGAGAGGTTGATGGTGATTGGGAGAGGAGGGAATGCGATGGGGAGAGAGGGGGGAATGTGATGGGGAGAGGGATAGGCGATGGGGAGAGAGGGGGGAATGTGATGGGGAGAGAGGGGGGAATGTGATGTGGAGAGAGGGGGGAAGGCGATGGGGAGAGAGGGGGGAAGGCGATGGGGAGAGAGGGGGGAAGGCGATGGGGAGAGAGGGGGGAATGTGATGTGGAGAGAGGGGGGAATGTGATGGGGAGAGAGGGGGGAATGTGATGGGGAGAGAGGGGGGGAAGGCGATGGGGAGAGAGGGGGGAATGCGATGGGGAGAGAGGGGGGAATGCGATGGGGAGAGAGGGGGGAATGTGATGGGGAGAGAGGGGGGAATGTGATGGGGAGAGAGGGGGGGAAGGCGATGGGGAGAGAGGGGGGAATGCGATGGGGAGAGAGGGGGGAATGTGATGGGGAGAGAGGGGGGAATGTGATGGGGAGAGAGGGGGGAAGGCGATGGGGAGAGAGGGGGGAATGTGATGGGGAGAGAGGGGGGAATGTGATGGGGAGAGAGGGGGGAATGCGATGGGGAGAGAGGGGGGAATGTGATGGGGAGAGAGGGGGGAATGCGATGGGGAGAGAGGGGGGAATGCGATGGGGAGAGAGGGGGGAAGGCGATGGGGAGAGAGGGGGGAAGGCGATGGGGAGAGAGGGGGGAAGGCGATGGGGAAAGAGGGGGGAAGGCGATGGGGAGAGAGGGAGGAAGGCGATGGGGAGAGCAGGGGAAGGCGATGGGGAGAGAGAGGGGAAGGCGATGGGGAGAGAGGGGGGGAGGCGATGGGGAGAGAGGGGGGAATGCGATGGGGAGAGGGGGGGAAGGCGATGTGGAGAGAGGGGGAAGGCCATGGGGAGAGAGGGAGGAAGGCGATGGGGAGGAGGGGGGAAGGAGAGGGGAGAAGGCGATGGGAAAAGATGGGGAGGCGATGGGGAGGGGGGGAAGGCGACGGGGAGAGACAGGGACGGCGATCGGGAGAGAGGGGGAGGCGATGGGGAGAGATGAGGGGAAGGCGATGGGGAGAGAAGAGGGGAAGGCGATGGGGAGAGAAGAGGGGAAGGCGATGGGGAGAGGGGGGAGGCGATGGGGAGAGGGGGGAGGCGATGGGGAGAGGGGGGAGGCGATGGGGGGGCGATGGAGGGGCGATGGGGAGAGAGGGGGGAAGGCGATGGGGAGAGATGGGGAAGGCGATGGGGAGAGATGGGGAAGGCGATGGGGAGAGATGGGGGATGGCGATGGGGAGAGACGGGGGGGGAGGCGATGGTGCGGGGGGAAGGCAACTGGGAGATAGGAGGAAGGCGATGGGGGGGGGGTTGCTGAGCTGAACCGGCATCATTCTCCAGGGATGCTGGGCGAAGCACTTCTCTGCATGTGGAGCTGAGAGGAGAAGAAGTATTTTTTAAAAGACAACAGTTTGGTGGCGGTCTCTAGTGGTCCCTTCTCAAAGCTCCCTCACTGGAGTTGCCCACAGCACTTCGCCAAAATGGCCATGACTTATCTCAGTCGGGTTGAAGGCTATTTGTGTAATTAGGTGTGTGTCCGGGAGACAGCAGTGAGTCCTTGGCTGGAATGTTGAGGACAACCAGGAACCTGGCGACGAAATCAAAACACAAACTCACTGATGTTGTGAGTCGAATATTTTCTCTTCAAACCCAGTCCCATACTCAACAATGTGTGAACCTTAATAGGTTATTCATCTGTCGATGATATCACAGATGAGCCCCATTCTATCCTTACCCAATTTCCATATCGAGACACATTTCCAGCAGGGATCACTGAACACTGATCAGGAAGGGGGGACCCTGGGTCATTTTCAGCCAGTTGTGGACTGAGCAGTGACTTCTCTCTTCCTCTTCACCTGACTGTCGCCATCAATCTCTCTCTTTCTCTCTCCTTCCCTCTCTTTCGGTAATCCGTCTTTCACTGTGTTTTAACCTCCTTCTCGATCTCTGCCCTTCACCATGAGGCATTACACCAGCAGGAGTTCGATGCCTGCTCTTCCCCATCAATCACACTCCACGAGCCCAGCATCCAAAGCTGGAGCCTTTGATTGCTCGGGTTGCCAACCCTCCGGGATTGCCCTGAAGCCTCCAGGAATTAAAAGCTAATCTCCAGGACACTGCTGCGAACAACACCCGGGAGAAAAATCACAGGGGCAATAAAAAAAAAGTGTTTTTAAAAAAAAATGTTCTTTGAAACACTTTTGTTTATTAGTTGTAAAAATATTGGACAGGGGAAAAAAACTGCTGTTTGACTGTCAGTGAAGAATCACCCAATCGGGTAACGAAGAGTCTTTTTGATTTCCGATTGGTGTTGGAAGGCGGTGCACTGCGAGGATGGACATTTCGGGTGACCAATGGCAGGGCAGTTGGAGGCAGATGGTCATGTGATGAAACTCAAAGAACAGGCTGCATATCATGTGACAACACAAGTCCCAGCCAGAATGGAGATGATTGGGTAATTCCCCCGTCAGTCACGCCTGGAGACACACTGCTGTTCGTGACTGGGATTGATTTTAATCACATAATTTATATGATGCAACTATCCTCCACTCACTGCATTTTTGCTAGAGAAATAATCCTGCTTTTATTGGGTATGTTGCTGTTGTTTCAGTGATGAGTTCTGTTTGTTGTAGTTCGGAGAGACTCCTTTTAAATAGACTCTGTTCGCTGTAAGTCCCGCCCCATCTTCAACTCATTGGCTGCCACAGTGATGTCACTTGACACTCTGTCTGGAAACTGTCCAATCAGAATTGGCAACTCTTTGTTGGTTGGCGAAGGATGTGTTTCAGGCCTGCTCAAGCCCGACAGTTCCAGCAGCTCAGTCTGTGTCCATGGGACGTTTTGGGCAGTGATGAGTTCCATTTGCTGCTTTGTTCTCTGTGGGGTGTTCATTCCTGGTATCGATGGCCCAATCCATTGGTGTCTCCTGGCCTGTCCAGTCACTCACGGCTGCCACTGAATCTTAGAACTTCATCAACAACAACAACTTGCATTCATATAGCGCCCATTCCCATTGACTTCAATTTTACCAGGGCTCCTTGGTGCTACACTCGGTCAAATGCTGCCTTGATGTCAAGGGCAGTCACTCTCACCTGACCTCTGGAATTCAGCTCTCTTGTCCATGTTTGGACCAAGGCTGTAATGAGGTCTGGAGCCGAGTGGTCCTGGCGGAACCCAAACTGAGCATCGGTGAGCAGGTTATTGGTGAGTAAGTGCCGCTTGATAGCACTGTCGACGACACCTTCCGTCACTTTGCTGATGGTTGAGAGTAAACTGATGGGGAGGTAATTGGCCGGATTGGATTTGTCTTGCTTTTTGTGGACAAGACATACCTGGGCAGTAATCCACATTGTTGGGTCGATGCCAGTGTTGTAGCTGTACTGGAACAGCTTGGCTAGAGGCGCAGCTAGTTCTGGAGCACAAGTCTCCTGCACTAAAGCCAGGATATTGTTGGGGCCCATAGCCTTTGCTGTATCCAGTGAACTCAGCCGTTTCTTGATATCACGGTGGAGTGAATCGCATTGGGTGAAGACTGGCTTCTGTGATGGTGGGGAGATTGGGAGGAGGCTGAGATGGATCATCCACTCGACACTTCTGACTGAAGATGGTTGCAAACGCTTCAGCCTTGTATTTTGCACTCAAGTGCTGGACTCCGCCATCATTGAGGATGGGGATGTTTTCAGAGCCTCCTCCTCCCGTTAGCTGTTTAATTGTCCACCACTATTTACGACTGGATGTGGCAGGACTGCAGAGCTTTGATCTGATCTGTTGGTTGTGTGATCGCTTAGCTCTCTCTGTCGCATGTTGCTTCTGCTGTTTAGCATGCATGTAGTCCTGAGTTGTAGCTTCACCAGGTTGACACATCATTTTTAGGTATGCCTGGTGCGGCTCCTGGCATGCTCTTCTACACTCCTCATTGAACCAGGGTTGATCCCCTGGCTTGTTGGTAATGGTAGAGTGAGGAATATGCCGGGCCATGAGGTTACAGATTGTGCTGGAATACAATTCTGCTGCTGCTGATGGCCCACAGCACCTCATGGATGCCCAGTTTTGAGCTGCTAGATCTGTTCTGAATCTATCCCATTTAGCACGGTGGTAGTGCCACACAACACATTGGATGGTGTCCTCAGTGTGAAGACAGGACTTCGTCTCCATAAGGACTGTGCGGTGGTCACTCCTACCAACACTGTCATGGACAGATGCAACTGCGACAGGTAGATTGGTGAGGACAAGGTCAAGTAGGTTTTTCCCTCGTGTTGGTTCGCTCACCACCTGCAGCAGGCCCAATCTGGCAGCTATGTCTTTCAGGACTCGGCCAGATGGGTCAGTAGTGGTGCTACCTGGTGATGGATATTGAAGTCCCCCACCCAGAGTACATTCTGTGCCCTTGCTACCCTCGGTGCTTCCTCCAAGCAGTGCTCAACATGGAGGAGGACTGATTCATCAGCTGAGGGAGGACGGTAGGTGGTAATCAGCAGAAGGTTTCCTTGCCCATATTTGACCTGATGCCATGAGATTTCATGGGGTCTGGTGTCAATGTTGAGGACTCCCAGGGCCACTCCCTCCTGACTGTATATCACTGTACCGCCACCTCTGGCTGGTCTGTCCTGCCGGTGGGACAGGACATACCCAGGGATGGTGATGGGTATGAATTAAAATCGGGGATGCGCAAGAGGCAAGAATCAGAGGAGCGCGGAGATCTCGGAGGGTTGTAGGGCTGGAGGAGGTTCCAGAGATAGGGAGGGGCAAGGCCATGGAGGGATTTGAAATTAAGGATGAGAATTTTAAAATTGAGGTGTCCCCGGACTGGTTGTTGAAGGGTGGCAGTTCAGTGTCTGGAGGTTAGCCTCTGCAGGCTTGAAGTTCAGTGTGTTTCTGTTGCTTAGTTTGCAGCAATTTGTAATCCTTGTTGTTTCATTTTTAAAAAAACATTCTACAAATAAACATGGAGGAAGGAAATGTACGTGCATGAATCTAAAAAATTGATGTTTAAAAAAAGTTGTCACCATCAGGGGAAGGTTGGACCTTTCTGTTCCTTTAGATACCCACTCCCCCAGCTGGGTGGCACTGCCTCTTTAACGGACACAAATGAGTTGCTTTCGTGCAGTTTAAGGACCGTGGTGCGGGGTTGAGACCTTGGAACAAAATCTGGCACTGGTTCAGTAGATTTTGGCAGATTGTTCTGCACAGGCCCTGGCAGCGAAGTTGGCGGGGGTGGGGGGCGAGATTCGGGGGGAGGAAAGACCAGGATCAGACCGACATTCTTCGGAGGGATGCCGACAGGGGAATGTGTATCTTGGAGACGCAGCCTGCGTGGCTCGCCTTACTCTGCTTATATCAGATTCTCATACTGTGTTTGTTAATGGCACTGATCGGCCACAAAAGACTTTCCTTCAAAATATGTCTGACCTGAGTTCAAACAAATCTGTTTTGCCTACAGTGACAACTTGACTTTTTCCTGCACCCATCACGCAAACATAATGAAGCCAGACTGTTCCTTCGGAGCCTCTCAAGTGAAGAGACGACAAAAACAAGGCCAACAAGGCCTTAAATTTGTGGCCTTGAAATTACGACCTGGGATGCTGCCTTATGAACCTGCAACGTGTTTGCCTGAAGTTCCTCTGTTCCCCGTTTTGGCAGAGGTAACCTAAGATTTTCAGGCAAACGCCTTAAGCATCAGTGCATTACTATCCTGCAGTGATATTTGAAGGCCTGATCCTTTTGCAGAGTTTTTTTTGGCCTCTCCTCCCATTTGCGGTGAGGTGCTGGGCTATGCAACCGTGGGTGGCATCACCGCCGAGCCTGATCCCAATCTCATCTGCCGACAGCACCCCTCCCGCCCACCCCCAACTTCCAGCAGGGCCGCACTGGACAGGGCTGAAGACTGAGAACCCAGGCTGATGTTTCCACTCCTTCACCTGACTCATGAAGCTTCAATTGCTGTGGAGTTGGAGAGTTTCTGAGTGAAACCACCTGAATCCACAGATCAAGGCTTGATCCTAGGACCTCCCTATTCCTTCGGACTTGGGTGATGTGCCACGCAGTGCATAAACCTCCGGGCGTTTACTTAAATTATCTGTTCCATTTTTGAATGTGTATTTTATCCGTCTCTCTTTAGTTCTCCCACAACTAATGAAGGAGGCAGATACAGAATCTGTTTCCAGACATCTGCCCTTGAGGAAGGGAGATCGCTATGGGGACGATGCTCACCTTCTGATATCACAGCTTAGGTGAAGGACTCAACAGGGTTCCAACTCCGAGTGCAAAAATGCTTCCTAATACTCTGCCAAGAACCAAAAGGGAAGACACAATGGAGGTAATTTTAACTTTGTGCGAAGGTGTAAAACAGGTGACAGTGAATTGGCAGCCCGTTTTACAACTCTCTCGATTTTAATTTCCATCGAAATAAGTGACCAGATCATTTGTTTCAGGTGCTGGTTGAGGGAGGAATATTGGCCAGGACACTGGGGAGAATTCCACTTCTCTTCTTCAAATAGTGGCCGCGGGATCTTCTCCATCCACCTGAGGGGGCAGACTGGGCCTTGGTTTAAGGTCTCAGCTGACTGGAGTATCAGCCTTGATTTTGTGCTCAACTCTCTGGAGTGGGGCTTGAACCCACGATCTTCTGAATCAGCGGTAATAATGCTAACCACTGAACCATGGCTGACACTCTTTATGCTGTTTCTTCAGGATTGCTGTGGATCGCCTGCCGAAGCCTATGTGGAAAACCCCAATGTTTTCACCCACCAAGTAATGGGAAAGGAACCATTTGACAATCAGTATTGAAGGACACGGCCAATGCTTCATTCCCTTGTCACTGTTTAAACGCTTATCCTGATGGGAGGTCACCCATGTTTGCTTACATAACAACAGTCACCATGTTTCCCCCAAAAAATTCATTGTGCAAAGTGCTTTTAGAAATGGCAACCATGTGTTGAGGTACCAATCATTTTCTGATCTGATTCTCTTTACCTTTATTCACTTGGTGAAGGCTGAAGGTTAAATGTGCACAAAAATCTCACCAGCTCTGGTAGTTTAATTGGTGATAACCCTCTGGGTGAAACTACAGAGTTACTTCCCTCGTCAGGGACAAAGGGAAATCTTCCCCATGCAGAATTCGTGATCATTGTGAGATTGGTAATTCGCAGGTTGGTGGAATTGGGAGAAGATAAATGACTCACAGGTAGATCCATGGCGTTTGTCGCTTACCGAGAGATCCTTCATGCCCCCAATTTTCCACCAGGCTGTCAGAATGTTATTCTGGCATGTCAATTACAGGGTGAAACTGACAAAAGCTACGGGGAAAAGTAAGACAAAAATAAATCAGCAATTGTTTGAGTGTCACAATTAATCAATTACACTGAGGGACAAGCTAATTCAAAAGGCATCGTCCTTTTGTGTTGCAGCATAAAGGATTGTGATATTTATAAAGGTGGCTGCGTTGTTAAGTGTTAAAAGTATTGCAAAGCTGCCTCAGTGCCTCTCAGGAATGCAGTGATAGCCAGGTCAGGACATTCAAAGGAAGTTGGCAATTCTCTGCGAAAATATAGGGTTATTATAATAGAACTATTTTCTGTGAAATGATCTAATATCTGGCGAATGTCCCAGCAACTTAGCTTGAATTGTGCTGAACAAACAGTTCATGGTATCTGGGTGAGAAGCTCTCTGCTTCTTCTCCCAACCCCTTACCCCCCTGGCAAAGGACCTGGCAGCTCTGTGCCACGGTCATTTAGTGGCACCATTCCCTGCCATCCTGGTGGAGATACCACCGGTACAGGCAGAGCTCGGTGGGCTTGTCAGCCTGAAGCCTTGGGTGACCAGGAGATGGAGAGCCTTGGAGCCAGGTTTAACCTTCAAACAAAGTCACATGGGGAAAGGAGGAGGAGTCGGTGAGGAGGCAGGCACAGAAATACAGCACATGCTCCTTACCATGCCATTCACAAGAGGGCAGCTCTGGTGGCTTAACTGGTGATAACCCTCTGGGTAAAACTACAGAGTTATTGGGACAAAGGGAAATCTTCCCCTGGCAGAATTAGTGATCATTATGCTATTGGTAATTCACGGATTGATGGAATTGGGAGAAGATAAAAGACTCACAGGTAGATTCATGACGTTTGTCTGATAGACATCTCTGTAACTTCCTCCAGCCCCTACAACCCTCCGAGATCTCTGCACTCCCCCAATTCTGGCCTCTTGTGCATCCCCGATTTTCAACGCTCCACTATTGGTGGCCGAGCCTTCAGCCGCCTCGGCCCTAAGCTCTGGAACTCCCTCCCTAAACCTCTCCACCTCGCTCCCTCTCTCCTCCTTTGAGACATTCCTAAAACTTACCTCTTTGACCAAGCTTTTGGTCACCTGTCCTAATATCTCCTTATGTGGCTCGGTGTCAAGTTTTGCCTGATAACACTCTTTGAAGTGCCTTGGGACGTTTTACTACGTTAAAGGCGCTATAGAAATGCAAGCTGTTGTTCTTAACGTATCCTGACCTCACATTCTATTTAATACACCACTTCCAACCTCAGAATGACATTTTTCTTTTTTAAAATCAGTTTTCTTCCCTCCATGCGAATCTGGAGACCTGGTCCCCCAGAAGGGTTTGTGAACAAATTCCCAATCTCTTCTCTTTCTGCTTCAGCCCTTCCTCGTGGCCCAACACACCTCCTGAACATGACGGCTTGCTGCAGCCTTAGCACTGACGGTGATCCGGCGATTACATGTTGCCCAAACGACATCCAAACGACCCTGTGCCTCTCGAATTTCTGTGGCCCCAACAGAGGACTGGGACATGAATGTCAGGCGGAATGAAGATGAAGGCCTTGACCGAGCCTCGTTCATACCCCTGCCAAGGACCAGCTCAGAGCGAGACATCTCGGTGACTGACCGCGTGAAGCACCAAGCTCACAAGAGCAGGAGCAGGAGTCGGTGGGTGATGGCAAAGAAGGCTGAGAAACAAGCTATCCAGAGGGCCGGGACTTGTCCGAGCACTGCTGAAGAGGGAAGACATGACTACCTTAGGGCTCGTAGTCGAGAAGGAGGATGTTTTCTAAGTAAGATCGGTTGCTGGAGATTGTGCCTGCCTGCCAAAGAGCTTTCACCACACATCAGATAGCACACAGGAGTCCTTTTCCCCACTGATGCGGGGTTCGAAGAGTTCTCCCGATGGCCTGGCCAACATTTATCCCTCAGCCAACACCTAAAACAGATTGTCTGGTCATTTATCGCGTTGCTGTTTGTGGGACCTTGCTGTGCGCAAATTGGCTGCCGTCTTTCCTACAATACAACAGTGACCACACTTCAAAAGTACTTAATTGGCTGTAAAGCACTTTGGGACGACCTGGGGTTGTGAAAGGCGTGATAGAAATGCAAGTTCTTAGTAATGCAAAACTCTGCAGTCCACTGTGGAGGGTATGGTCACTTCAGAGTCCTTTGCAGCCAGGATCCCAGTCTGTGGCACCAGCGACAGCATCTCTCAGTGATGCACAGATTGGTGCCACGCAGGCTCCAGGCTCAACTATCTCCTCCACTTTGAACAGGCTGATTGGGGCTTCAGCCAGCTAAATGTCTTCCTTGGTTCTGCTTTTCTGAAGCTCACTGCGCACATTGAACCAGAGCCCGGTCTCAAGGGGCATGGAGGATGTTGCTGTCTCTCAGGATAACACCACCGATGGAGCCTTGTGCCCCCTCCCCCAACCAATGTCTGCCCAGGTGCTAGAAAGCATAGTGGGTAAGATTACATAGAATTATATAGAATTTACAGCACAGAAACAGGCCATTCGGCCCAACTGGTTTATGCTCCACACAAGCCTCCTCTCACCCTAGTTCATCCAATCCTATCATAACCTTCTATTCCTTTCTCCCTCATGTGTTTATCCAGCTTGCCCTTAAATGCATCCATGCTATTCGCCTCAACTATTCCTTGTGGTAATGAGTTCCACATTCTAACCACTCTCTGGATAAAGACGTTTCTCCTGAATTCCCTATTAGATTTATTCGTGACTATTTTATATTTATGGCTTCAAGTTTTGGTCTCCCCCACAAGTGGAAGCATTTTCTCTACGTCTATCCTATCAAACCCCTTCATAATTTTAAAGACCTCTATTAGGTCACCCCTCAGCCTTCTCTTTTCTGGAGAAAAGAGCCCCAGCCTGTTCAGTTTTTCCTGATAGTTTTGGCCTCTCAGATCTGGTATCATCCTTGTAAATCTTCTTTGCACCTTCTCCAGTGCTTCTAAATCCTTTTTTGTAATATGGAGACCAGAATTGTGCGCAGTGCTCCGTGTGGTCTAACCAAGGTTTGATGCAAGTTTAATATAACTTCTCTGCTTTTCAATTCTATTCCTCTAAAAATGAAACCCCGGTGCTTTGTTTACATTTTGTATGGCCTTGTTGATGTGCATTTCTGCTTTTAGTGATTTGTGAATCTGTCCTCCTCGATCCCTTTGCTCCTTTACCCCATTTGGACTCTTATTTCCCAAGCAGCATGTGGCCTTCTGAATCCACCGACCAAAATGCACCACCTCACACTTGTCTTTATTGAAATTCATTTGCCCATTCTGCAAGTTTATTAACGTCTTTTTGTATTTTGTCACATTCTCCCTTTCTATTAACTGTACCTTCCAATTTGGTGTCATCCGCAAATTTTGAAATTGTACTTCTGATTTTCGAATCCAAATTGTTTGTCGCTGAGTTGGTGCAGCCTCGGTCATTGGTCACACCATTTCAGGAGCCCTTAACAGATAATCAGTGGGCTGGCACCACTGATTCTCCAGTGACCTGGGGGCCACCGCACAGAAGCACAGGGGGAGGGAGGAGAGGAGAATAAAAAAGGATGAGGAAGTGGAGAACGAAGAGAAGAACATATGGAAGAGGAGGGAGAGGACGCGAAAGAAGGAAGAGAAGAAGAAAGAGGACCAGGAAGTGGAGGAGGACAAAGAAGGTAGAAAAGAGAGGGGAGGATGAGAAGGAAGAGGAGGAGAAAGAAGAAGAATAAGAGGTGGAGGAGGAGAAAGAAAAGGCGGAGGTGGAGGCACTTCAATCTCACATTGATATTAACAAAGACCTGGTTGTTTAATGGCTGGTGGTTCACAAGTGGATACATTTTGAAGTGCACTGATATCTGTGGATGGTAGGCATGTGACTGTGTGTGTGTGTGTGTGTGTGTGTTTTTTTTTATTCGTTCACGGGATGTGGGCGTCGCTGGCAAGGCCGGCATTTATTGCCCATCCCTAATTGCCCTCGAGAAGGTGGTGGTGAGCCGCCTTCTTGAACCGCTGCAGTCCGTGTGGTGACGGTTCTCCCACAGTGCTGTTAGGAAGGGAGTTCCAGGATTTTGACCCAGCGACAATGAAGGAACGGCGATATATTTCCAAGTTGGGATGGTGTGTGACTTGGAGGGGAACGTGCAGGTGGTGTTGTTCCCATGCGCCTGCTGCCCTTGTCCTTCTAGGTGGTAGAGGTCGCGGGTTTGGGAGGTGCTGTCGAAGAAGCCTTGGCGAGTTGCTGCAGTGCATCCTGTGGATGGTGCACACTGCAGCCACAGTGCGCCGGTGGTGAAGGGAGTGGATGTTTAGGGTGGTGGATGGGGTGCCAATCAAGCGGGCTGCTTTATCTTGGATGGTGTCGAGCTTCTTGAGTGTTGTTGGAGCTGCACTCATCCAGGCAAGTGGAGAGTATTCCATCACACTCCTGACTTGTGCCTTGTAGATGGTGGAAAGGCTTTGGGGAGTCAGGAGGTGAGTCACTCGCCGTAGAATACCCAGCCTCTGACCTGCTCTCGTAGCCACAGTATTTATATGGCTGGTCCAGTTAAGTTTCTGGTCAATGGTGACCCCCAGGATGTTGATGGTGGGGGATTCGGCGATGGTAATGCCGTTGAATGTCAAGGGGAGGTGGTTAGACTCTCTCTTATTGGAGATGGTCATTGCCTGGCACTTATCTGGCGCGAATGTTACTTGCCACTTATCAGCCCAAGCCTGGATGTTGTCCAGGTGTTGCTGCATGCAGGCTCGGACTGCTTCGTTATCTGAGGGGTTGCGAATGGAACTGAACACTGTGCAGTCATCAGCGAACATCCCCATTTCTGACCTTATGATGGAGGGAAGGTCATTGATGAAGCAGCTGAAGATGGTTGGGCCTAGGACACTGACCTGAGGAACTCCTGCAGCAATGCCCTGGGGCTGAGATGATTGGCCTCCAACAACCACTACCATCTTCCTTTGTGCCAGGTATGACTCCAGCCACTGGAGAGTTTTCCCCCTGATTCCCATTGACTTCAATTTTACGAGGGCTCCTTGGTGCCACACTCGATCAAATGCTGCCTTGATGTCAAGGGCAGTCACTCTCACCTCACCTCTGGAATTCAGCTCTTTTGTCCATGTTTGGACCAAGGCTGTAATGAGGTCTGGAGCCGAGTGGTCCTGGCGGAACCCAAACTGAGCATCGGTGAGCAGGTTATTGATGAGTAAGTGCCGCTTGATAGCACTGTCGAGGACACCTTCCATCACTTTGCTGATGATTGAGAGTAGACTGATGGGGCGGTAATTGGCCGGATTGGATTTATCCTGCTTTTTGTGTACAGGACATACCTGGGCAATTTTCCACATTGTCGGGTGGATGCCAGTGTTGTAGCTGTACTGGAACAGCTTGGCTAGAGGCGCAGCTAGTTCTGGAGCACAAGTCTTCAGCACTACAGCCGGGATGTTGTCAGGGCCCATAGCCTTTGCTGTATCCAGTGCACTCAGCCGTTTCTTGATATCACGTGGAGTGAATCGAATTGGCCGAAGACTGGCTTCCGTGATGGTGGGGATATCGGGAGGAGGCTGAGATGGATCATCCACTCGGCACTTCTGGCTGAAGATGGTTGCAAACGCTTCAGCCTTGTCTTTTGCACTCACGTGCTGGACTCCGCCATCATTGAGAATGGGGATGTTTGCAGAGCCTCCTCCTCCCGTTAGTTGTTTAATTGTCCACCACCATTCACGACTGGATGTGGCAGGACTGCAGAGCTTTGATCTGATCCGTTGGTTGTGGAATCGCTTAGCTCTGTCTATAGCATGTTGCTTCCGCTGTTTAGCATGCGTGTAGTCCTGAGTTGTCGCTTCACCAGGTTGGCACCTCATTTTTAGGTACGCCTGGTGCTGCTCCTGGCATGCTCTTCTACACTCCTCATTGAACCAGGGTTGATCCCCTGGCTTGTTGGTAATGGTAGAGTGAGGAATATGCCGGGCCATGAGGTTACAGATTGTGCTGGAATACAATTCTGCTGCTGCTGATGGCCCACAGCGCCTCATGGATGCCCAGTTACGAGCTGCTAGATCTGTTCTGAATCTATCCCATTTAGCACGGTGGTAGTGACACACAACACGTTGGATGGTGTCCTCAGTGCGAAGACGGGATTTCATCTCCACGAGGACTGTGCGGTGGTCACTCCTACCAATACTGTCATGGACAGATGCATTTGCGACAGGTAGATTGGTGAGGACGAGGTCAAGTAGGTTTTTCCCTCGTGTTGGTTCGCTCACCACCTGCCGTAGGCCCAGTCTAGCAGCTATGTCCTTCAGGACTCGGCCAGCTCGGTCAGTAGTGGTGCTACCGAGCCACTCTTGGTGATGGACATTGAAGTCCCCCACCCAGAGTACATTTTGTGCCCTTGCTACCCTCAGTGCTTCCTCCAAGTGGTGTTCAACATGGAGGAGGACTGATTCATCAGCTGAGGGAGGACGGTAGGTGGTAATCAGCAGGAGGTTTCCTTGCCCATGTTTGACCTGATGCCATGAGATTTCATGGGGTCCAGAGTCAATGTTGAGGACTCCCAGGGCCACTCCCTCCTGACTGTATATCACTGTACCGCCACCTCTGGTGGGTCTGTCCTGCCGGTGGGACAGGACATACCCAGGGATGGTGATGGAAGAGTCTGGGACGTTGGCTGAAAGATATGATTCTGTGAGTATGGCTATGTCAGGCTGTTGCTTGACTAGTCTGTGGGACAGCTCTCCCAATTTTGGCACAAGTCCCCAGATGTTAGTAAGGAGGACCTTGCAGGGTCGACTGGGCTTGGTGTTTTGCCGTTGTCGTGTCCGGTGCCTCGTGGTCCGATGCCGGGTGGTCCGTCCGGTTTTATTCTTTTTCTGACTTTTCGTAGCGAGATTTTACAACTGAGTGGCTTGCTCGGCCATTTCAGAGGGCAATTAAGAATCAACCACATTGCTGTGGGTCTGGAGTCACATTTCGGCCAGACCGGGTAAGGGCGGCAGGCTTCCTTCCCTAAAGGACATGAGTGAACCAGATGGGTTTTTACGACAATCCGGTAGTTTCATGGCCATCATTACTGATACTAGTATTTTAATTCCAGATTTTATTTAATTAATTGAATTTAATTAATTAATTGAATTTAAATTCGCCAGCTGCCGTGGCGGGTGTGTGTGTGTGTATGTGTGTGTGTGTATGAGACTGTGTTTCTGTTTGAGACTGTGTGTGTGTTTTAAATAGATACATAAACACACATATAATTTCAGATCAAATCAATGATTTAAACTTACCTTCAATTTAACCTTCCAAATTAAGCTCTTTTTATAATTAAAAAATGAAATATTTAAGAGCAAATCGTAGTTTTTAAATGAAATATTTATTTTGCTTGAATTATTTTCGGATTACACACTCTGCTTCTCAGTTCCTATTCTGAATCATTTTATTTCTCTTTCTGTACTTAGCCAGTTTTCATATGATTAATTTAGTGACTGAGGATTTATAGAAACACGAAATAAATAAACTTACATACCGGTATTGAGGTTAATTCAACAAACGATAGTGTGCAGCTTTCTTTCGATTGCAAATTAAACTGCTGTTTAGTAAACTTTCAACAAATGTAATTTATGTGTGTGATAATCCCACTGTGAATTTGGAGAGATTGCGTGTTAACTTCACTGTGAGCTTCGAGACTGTTAATATCCACATGAGATTGGAGTTGCACCTGTTAATATCGGTGTAAGTTTGGAGGGTGTGTTCATATCAGTTTAATTCAAGAAAATAATATTTATAGATAGTATTAAAATTATATTATATAAAAAAAATCTTACATCTGTGTGCACCTTCTGTCGAAAAACCTTATTTTGTGTGACATTTTGTGTCAACTTTTGTCATTATAGATTCCAGTGTCCACATTTATAATGGGAACTGACTATGTAAACTTGTCACGCTGTATTTAGACCCTCCCACCTGCTATTTTGCTGGTGTTCATGTTCATGGTGCTGTTAAACTATAAATAATCGTATAAAATAAAACCATTATATGTATTTAAAAATTGATAGAATATATAACTTTAGTACAAGTCACATATTCAAAGAACTCATGGCCTGACAGTCACTAACTGGACACAAATTACAACATGTCCCTTCAAACGCTGCATTCTGAGAGCAGGAAAGAGTAGCACCAGACACAATGACAATTCGAATATGGAGCCCCACACATTGAGATGTGCTTAATCTTTTCTCTGAGAAAAAATACAGGTTCTTGAAGGTTTTGACTCCTTGCTGGGGTACAGTTCCACAGGCAACTGCTGCCCTCATAGCACCTCAACTCATTCAACTGTTCTGAGTGAAGCCCCGACAGCTATTCAGCAAAGGAGGCATCGCAGCCAAGCCCAATTCCCGTCCTTCCCAAACAATCTCAAAACATGCAGCTCCAACAGGAGTCACTAGCTAACGATCAGGGACGGAAAGCCTGGCTGATTTCCCCTTCCCTAATTCAAGACAGTGAGCTCAATCGTCGCACCCCAAGCTCTGCACAGACTTGGGGGTACAGACCTGGGATCTTCCTGGTCTGTTTGACTCAGCGGCACGTTGGCTAAACTCACGGGCCACTCAGGAGAGTCTGAAATGCTTCCTTTCGAAGAAACCTGTCAGTCTTGGTTACTTTGGCTTGTGTTCACGTATTTACAAATGTCTGTACTGAGAACAGTTGAAAACAACATCAAACCCCCTCAGGTAAATGATTCACTCAAATACTTTTGAAAGTCAGAAAAAAACACAAAATAATATCAAGTTTACTTGACAACTATGGCTCCCACATGCTTGTAAAGGACTCAACTTTGTAGCTGGAGTTTCTACTCATTACCCAAGAGTTGTTTACTGCCCCGTAAAGCCTTCGGCTCCAGTGTATATCATTTGACTTAGCTTCAGTCCTGGCCGAGAAGCTAATGGATTGTTATTGCTACTTCGTCTTCTGAATGTTGATCCCATCAAATGATAAGGAGCGTGCGAGCTAGTGGTCACAGGAGCTCATACTGGGAACACAGGACCAGGACGAGGCCATTCAGCCCCTCCAGCCTGCTCCGCCATTCAATTAGATCATTGCTGGTCTGCACCTCAACTCCATTTACCCACCTTAGCTCCGTATCCCTTAATACCCTCACCCAAAACACATCTATCGATCTGAGTCTTGAAAGCTCCAATTGTCCCCCAACATCCACAGCCTTTTGGGGGAGAGAATTCCAGATTTCTACTACCCTTTGTGTGAAAAAGTGCTTCCTGATTTCGCTCCTGAATGGCCGAGCTCTAATTTTAAGATTATGCCCTCTTGTTCTTGATTCCCCCACCAGAAGAAATAGCTTCTCCGTACCTGCCCTATCGAATCATTTTAACATCTTAAACACCTCAATCAGATCACCCCTCAATCTCTTTATACTCAAGGTAATACTTTAGAAGGTATTCTGCTTTTTTTCAAAGGGAATCTTGAAACATAAAGAAGCCTTATGTATCCTATGACAAAGTATGATGTGGAGATGCCGATGATGGACTGGGGTGGACAAATGTGAGGAGTCTTACAACACCAGGTTATAGTCCAACAGCTTCAAAGAAAGCTGTTGGACTATAACCTGGTGTTGTAAGACTCCTTACATATGACAAAGTATACAATGAGAGAAAGTCACAATAGTTATATGGGGGAGTTAATTCAGCAACTGGGACTCAAGAACATGTTGATTAGGAGTTATCAACAGAGTGATGGTCCTTCAGCTGAAGCAAGGTACAAAAGCAGATAGCATTGACTAATAAAGTAATAGAATAGAAACTGAATCTAAAGAACAGATAGTAGAAAAGATAGAAGCCAGGATAATGGGAAAGCATTTTTTGTTCGACTTGCATTTATGTAGCGCCTTTCACGACCTCAGGACGTCTCAGGGCGCTTTACAGCCAATTAAATGCAGTCACTGTTGTAATGTTGGAAACACGGCAGCCAATTTGCTCACAGCAAGGTCCCAGAGACAGCAATGTGATAATGACCAGATCATCTGCTTTTAATGTTGTTGATTGAGGGATAAATGTTAAGCCAGGACACCGGGGAGGACTCCCCTGCTCTTCTTCAAAATAGCACCAAATATAGTTCGATATCTCATCCAAAAGACAGCACCTCCGACAGTGCAGCACTCTCTCAATACTGTACTGGATTGTCAGCCTTCGTTTTGTGCTCAAGTGGGACTTGAGCTCACAATATTCTGACTTGGAGGCGAGAGCACCTCCAACTGAGCCACGGTTGACACACCTTAAAGTGTCAAAGATCAGTTAGTGAACATGTCGGGCCATTGCCGGATGACTTGGGGACAGATATAAATGATGACAATGGCACTGAACAGATATTTTGTATGTCATTAATTGCACGAAAGTTGGACCTGGCCCTTGCCAAGTAGATAGGACTAAAATCTCAGGATGGATTGTTGGCAGATCACAAGTGGAAAGATGCTCTTTTCATTAAAAGGAAGAAGCATCAGGACCAGGCTTAAATATTAATGGAGCTCTTTTAATTGGTCTTGGTGTCCCGATGGGAAAAAGTAAATATCAGCCAAGGTTCCCGCTCCCGATCACTATCCAGTGACTCCTGCTGGAAAGTGAATGCGTGGATGCTAGCTGAGGATAGGATTAGGCTTGACTGTTATGCCCCATGTATTGGAGAACCAACTGACTGACTGTGGGGCTCGCACACGAAGAATAGAGACTGAGGTAAGGTCCTGGAGGGTTTGCTGGTGTTCATCGAATCATAGCTCAACAGGAGTCACCGATGGGGGAGGTAGGGGAAAATGGACTCAAAATCCGAAGAGGGAAGATGAACAGACAACAATAACTTGCATTTATTTAATGCCTTTAACGTCGTATGACATCGCAAGGAGCATCAACAGGCAAAATTTGACTCCAAGTCACATAAGAAGATATTCGGACAGGTGATACAATCTTGGTCAAAGGGGTAAGTTTTAAAGAGCGACTTAAAGGAGGAGAGAGGCAGTGAGGCAGAGAGGTTTAGGGAGGGAATTTCAGAGCTTAGAGTCGAGGCAGACAGAGTGTTTATATTTTACTACTTAGAATCATAGAATCATAGAAGTTTACAACATGGAAACAGGCCCTTCGGCCCAACATGTCCATGTCATCCAGTTTACACCACTAAGCAAGTCCCAATTGCCTGCACTTGGCCCATATCCCTCCATACCCATCTTACCCATGTAACTGTCCAAATGCTTTTTAAAAGACAAAATTGTACCCGCCTCTTCTACTGCCTCTGGCAGCTCGTTCCACACACTCACCATCCTTTGATTGAAAAAATTGCCCCTCTGGACCCTTTTGTATCTCTCCCCTCTCACCTGAAATCTATGTCCCCTCTTCATGCAGTTGATAGTCAATGTGTCTGGGAGACAGTGGAAGCAAAGCCAAGAGGGAGCTAGATAGTTTATTAGCAAAACAAGAAAAGAACTTATGTTTACATAGTGCCTCATTACATCCTCAGGATACCCCAATTCAGAGCCAACGGAAATATAGCAGCCAATTTCCGAATGGCAAGGTTCCAAAAACAGAAAGTGAGCTTAGGCTGTTTTTGGTGCTGGTATTTGAGGGTGAATGTTGGCCAGGACATCAGGAGAACCCCCTGCTCTTCTTCAAATGGCACCACAGGACTTTTTTTTTTACATCCACCTTAACATGCAGACAATGCCTGGGTTTAGCATCTCACCAGACAGCACCTCTGACAGTGCAGCAGTCCCTCAGCACTGCATCAAAGTGCTCGCCAAGATTATGCACTCAAGTCCATGGTGAGGCTTGAACACCATGACTTTCTGACTCAGAGGCAAGAGTGCTCGCCACTGAGCCAAGCTGACAATAAAAAGTGATTGAGAGATATAAGAGTATATTATGGCATGGTATTTTTGAACATCTGGGACTAACCAGTTGTTACACAATAGTCTTTACTGATCCTGTACATTCCTATGATTTTTTGCCTTCAAGAAAGGAGAAATCATGTGCAAAAACTAGAGGAGAAATACTTTAGATTGATCACAATTTTTGTTAGTGTTGATTTGTAAAAGTGGGCCTGATATCAAGACTCCCTCTCGAAGTAAATGTTTCCATCGACGAAAGGCAGCAGAGTCCTGGAAATATAAATCTCTGTGAAATATAAATCTCTGTGTTTTTCTGTACACAAATGATCTATTGATTGGCCATTTACCTGCTAGCTGCTCATAATCCTTATTTGACTTCAAAATCCCAGGATCCATCCGAAATGAGTTTGACCGACAGGCTAATTACTGAATTACCCTGTCCATTTTAAGAATATATCATGTTGATAACTCTCCCACTTAAGGGCCGGGTCTCATTTACAATCCCATTACAGACATCCTGAAGAGGAGCTGCTTTCCCTTTGATGACGAGTCGTCCCGCCGAGTGGATAAGTAAGGGGACAATGACTGTCAGTTATCACCACTGCCAATAAGCAAACTATATTTCTCAGCGGTACTTATTGTTATTTAGAGACTCTGATGTGTTCCGGTCTTTTCTTTTTTTTTGATTTCACAGCACAGATGTGTGTTATTGATCCACTACCTTCAGGGACAAGCCTTGAAGTAAAGGCTGGCGGGAGTCCATCGTTGAGATCATTCTTCGATCGCACTGTTTAATGGGAAGTGGTTTTGTGTGTGTGTGTGTGTGTGTGTGCGTGTTCATGGAGGGGAAGCGGGGGAGAAGATAACTGGGTGGACGATTGGCAAAGTGCCCTGACGTTCAGTCGAGCATAGAGATTGACTTTATTACCTTGGGAGCAGAGATGGAAGTGGGGTCAAGGACAGAGTGTTTAATAGGTTAGTTGAAGGAGCTGGGCCCTTTTAACAAATGAGATAGAACAGCAATTTTTATGCCTGGATGCTGACTCCAATTCACAGTCAGTCAGTGAATTGTGGAATTAACTGCGTGCCCTCTTCACCCTGTGCCTCCTCGTCCTGGCATTGTTTCAGGCTGCATTAGGCCCCCCCGTCCAACCTCCCTCACTTTAGCTCTATAATAAAAGCCTTGAAAATTGCACTAAAAGCACATCATTCTGGCTTTGAAGCCTGACAATATTCCATCCAGTTTTACCTTGACTTTAGTTTAAAAACGACCACCCTCTTTAACCGGTGGGGTTGATGTGGCTATTTTACCACCTGCAGGGCTAGGATTTCACAACTGAAAAATATTCATAAGTAACGATTCCCTCTTGAGAAATCAGACTTAACATTCGACAGGCGGGTGCGGTCGGCTGGAATGCATTCAGAGACGCATTTAAGGGTTTATCAGAGGCTTCCACCATTGCCGCACTGTGCTGATAGGCTCTTACAACACCACTAAAACAGATTATCCGGTCATTATCTCATTGCTGTTTGTGGGAGCTTGCTGTGCGCAAACTGGCTGCCGTGTTTCCTGCATTGCAACAGTGACTGCACTTCAAAAGTACTTCATTGGCTGTGAAGCACTTTGGGATGTCCTGAGGTTGTGAAAGTCGCTATATAAATGCAAGTTTGTTCTTTCTTCTTTTTTAGTGCTGCACTGCTGCTGACTGATGACGAGTGATGTGCAGAGCTCAGTTCAGTTTGTTTACTGCAGTAAAGGTCTGTCATATAAGCTGCTGAAGAATCCGACATTAATCTCCGCAAATAGAGGAGAGCTTAACCCCTGACGCCGCCATGTGCTGGACTATTGTCCTCAGCCCATTCACCTAAGAGTCTCAATAAAACAAACGGGGCATCATCTCAGCACTCAGTGCGATTGTATAGAAATCTGTAAAGCTGCTTTTATATTGGGTTTAGTTGGGGGGAGTTAGTGGCCACCAGCTCTTAAGGCAAAGGGATCTGGCACAGCTCCAGGTGGACTGTGAAAGAAGACAGTATTACTCTCACAAGAAGAAATCGCTACGGTATGCTTGGTTTCCATGCTGTTGATGTTTTATTAATTCGAAGAAAGATTTCCAGTCCATACTTTGAAGTTTCTGAAATCTGAAGGCAGAGAATGCACTGAGAGCAGGTGCAATGAACACAATAGGCCAGTTATTTAACTGCCTGGATGGGAGAACTCCTCAACAATAAACCAGCTTCTGCCTTCCCACTGCTTTATGTACTGGATTCTCAAGGGTCGCAAGTTAACCGTAGATGAGAAAGGCCATTCGGCCCATCTTAGTTCATCCATCCGGAATGACTCTATTGCAGGATCGAATTGGTTCTTAAATGATTCCAGAGTTTTTGTCTCCACTACTCTATCCGGGATTCCGTTCCATGTGTTGATCACTCTGTGTGAAAAATATCTTCCCACATCAGTCTTAAACTTAATTTTTGCTCCTATACTTTTAATTTAATCGAAAATAATTTTCCAGATTCGCCTTTTTTATGCCATTTATTATCTCATATACCTCTATGAAATCACCTCTCGGGTACTTCCTTTCAAGTCTGAAGAGCCCAAGTTTCTCCGGTCTTTCTTCATAACTCAGACCTCGAACAGTGGGGGTCTGCCCTGTCGCTCTTCTCTGCATTGTCCCAGTGCTTGAATGTCTCCCTTGTGTTTCGATGACCAGAACTGTATTCTCGGTTCACTAATGTCCTTCAGGGAAGAAAATCTCCCATCCTTACCTGGTCTGGCCTATATGTGATTCCAGTTCCACACGCACGTGGTTGACTCGTAACTGCCCTCTAAGTGGCCGAGTGAGTCACTCAGTTGTACCAAAGCACTACAAAGAAACAGTGGTCCAAGGAGAAAGCCCACCGCAACCTTCTCAGGGCATCGAGGGGTGGACAATAAATGCTGGCTCTGCCCGCAATACCCACCTCCCGAGAATGAATAATTTAGAAAAAAGGTGCAGTCTGACCAGAGCACTCTACAGTTTGGTCATGATTTCCTCTGACTTGTCGGCTACTATTTTGGCTGGACACATTGGGCGTCGAGTCTGCAAAAACTTGGTTTTTTCAACATGTACGTGTGTCACCATTATTTCCCTCCAATGCGTAGCACTTTACACTGTATTACATTTCGTCTGCCACTAGTCTGCCTGCTTACATATTTTGTCCAGCTCATTCTGCAAGTCCTGACTATGAGTAATTTGAGACATGACTTGTGTAACATGGGAGAAACAGGTGACTTTGGACCTATGGTTTCCAAAGCTCTCCAGCACTGGGGTTTTCCTCACACCATATCTGGGTTTGTTGTAAACTAATTGATAGAGATTGATTGCTATAATTAGTCAGCAACTCCATTATTGTTGAATCATGTGACTACCAGGATGGTGGAAGGTGGATCTAGAATTCCAGATTTCTACCTCCCTTTGTGTGAAAGCGTGCTTTCTGACTTCACTCCGGAATGACCTCGTGTTAATTTTAAGATTATGTCCCTTCCTTCTTGATTTCCCACCAGAGGAAATAGTTTCTCCATATCTACCTCATTGAATATCTCGATCAGGTCATCCCTCCATCTTCTATACTCAAGGGGACACAGGTCAAGTTTATCCAACCTGTCCTCTTAATTTAACCCTCTAAGCCCCAGTATCATTCTGGTGAATCTGCGCTGCACCCCCTCCAAGGCCAAATTATCTTTCCTGAAGTGCGGTGCCCAAAACTGAACGCAGTACTCCAGATGGGGTCTGACCAAGGCTGTGTACAACTGAAGCATAAATTCCTCTCCTGGATCTTCAGTTGCTTTCGTTTGACTTGTTGGTAGAATAAAAGAAAATACTTGACAAATTTGCCAGTGTTAAATTAATTGATACTCAATAAATTATGCAAGTTGTCCAATGAGTAAGTTCTTCGGCAGGTTGGGCTTTTCGAATGCGCAATGTCTGCTAATACACAATGTTTATTTTAAACTATGAGCTGGTCCTCCAACATGTTGCCAATGGATTGTCTGGAGTCTGGAGCTTGATTGCAATATTCAGCTGTGAAAGTAGAGCTGTGCATAACCTGGCCTGTCCCTTTAAGACCGCTGGTCAGGCACTTCCAGTGGAGAAATGGTCTCATTCGGCCGATCCCGGAGTCATTTAAGGCTAATTGTTGAGGGGAGTTTCTGTTGATTGGCAGATGCTTGTAAATCCACAGCTCCTGCCCTTGAGAAGAAGCCAGGTTTTCAAGGTCAGAAAAGCTAGCAGGAAACGACTGGCTTTTTTTCCCCATTTGTTTTATATTTTTGACACTTTGAAGGGTGACATCTGAAGTATGATGAATATGTCCCATATGCAAGGTTTATACATAGAAAGAGCATATCAAGACGCCTTCAAAATTATGAGGGGTTTTGACAGAGTAAATAAGGAGAAACTGTTTCCACTGGCTGAAGGGTCGGTAACCAGAGGACTCAGATTTAAGGTAATTGGCAAAAGAGCCAGAGGTGAGATGAGGAGAATTTTTTTTTATGCAGCGAGTTCTGGAATGGGCTGCCTGAAGGGGTGGTGGAAGCAGATTCAATAGTAATTTCCAAAAGGGAATTGGATAAATACTTGAAGGGAAGAAAATTTTCTGGGATGTGGGGAAAGAGCAGGGGAGTGGGACTAATTGGCGAGCTCTATCAAAGAGACAGCAGAGGCACGATGGGCGGAGTGGCCTCCTTCCGTGCGGTATGATTCTAATATTCTATGGGGATATAAGACGTTTACAGATGCAACAAGGTGGTCGGGGAGGTCCAGTACTGCCTGTGCTGACATCCAGAGGTGGTGACAGACAGCCCACCATCAATGGGTCACTCTCCAAGGGGAGATGATGGGGTTTGTGAGGATGTGACGGAAAAAATAAAGGGGGTGGTGGGGCAGGGAAAGGTGCAGATCCATCCAGTTTGTCAGGTCACTTGTTGAGTCAGGTCAAAGGATTCCCCCGTTCCCGGGAGGAGGGGTGAAGATACCGGACCCCTGGGACTTGGCCTCAGCTGACTCCCGACCGGCCCACACACAAACTTTTTTTAAAAAAAAAATTTAAAATATTTTCTTTTCAGGGACTCTGAGATACAGTGACAGCACCAATTCCAGTCACTGTGCCACCAATCCTTCCATCACACTGACTGTCGCACATTAACATGGTGGATCCTGTTCTGACACACTCAGAATGATGGTGCAGCTCCTATCCTAATGTGCTCGGTTGTTCAAATCCGTTCTTTTAAAAAAAAATTGATTCGGGCAACTTCCGTCCTCTCCCCTCTCGAAGGTGTGGACTCCCTGCTCTGGGATTTTTTGCATGGGGCATTGCCTGCCTTATGGTATTTCTAACCAAGTACCAGTTAACCCGTTATTTACGCATCGGCCTTGACAGTGAAGCCGGGATTCTCTTGCCAGAGGCGGTTTTCTGGGAGTCTGCCGCCTCCTTCTCCGCCTTGAGAGGCGGAGGCAACATTGGGGCAGGCAGGAGGGAGATACGCCGTTGTTACAATCTGGAATGCGCTGCCTGAAAGGGCGGTGGAAGCAGATTCAATCGGAACTTTCAAAAGGGAATTGGATAAATACTTGAAAAGGAAAAATTTGCAGGGCCACGGGGAAAGAGTGGGGGAGTGGGACTAATTGGATCACTCTTTCGAAGAGCCGGCACGGACACGATGGGCCGAATGGCCTCCTTCTGTGCTGTATGATTCTGTGAAATGTTTGTGACTCGCAAAGTCGAGGAGCTGCCCAATAATAAGACGGAGAATGATTGGGAAACATAAAGAGAAGTGACTACATGAGATAAAGTCTGTCACCATGAATAATACATTCGAAAAATGAAGGAATATTGCCTCAGTGGTCGTTATCGAGCTGTTGTCATGGCAACTGCGCACCAGAAATCCCATAATGGAAGTCTCTCCCATAAAATAACAACTATATATAATCGCAATGGATAACACGAGAGAGTTGGGCCTGGTCCTATTATACATGGCGCAGCTGCACAGTCAAGAGATTGGCAGTCGCAGCCTCACCAACAGATGCCCACCATAGGTCCCCAGGCTGGCAATGGAACAACTGAACTTAGCAGGGAGTTCTGCCAACCCTCCGATTAACCTTACAGCTCCATGCCAAAGCTGTCGCACTCCCCATGAATTATTCATCAACGATACACACTTTGCTAGTTCATCACGGCTTAATTAAGGTTTCAGTAAGTTGGTGCCTTCAAAATGTAGTTGGGGCCTGACCTTTCTGCCACAGCCTGAGATGTGGCATATGTTGTACAAACACAATAGAGCAGCCGCTTTGAAGAATACGAATTCTCTTAAACAAGATAGCGCACGTATGAAACTGATTAACGTACCCAGGTGGTTTTTCAACACAATGTATATGTAAGCTCCTTCAAAAAAGGGATGCGATGCAGCAGCCGAGCGGTTACGGTACTGGTCTGGCAACATAGAGTTTGCACTATTTGTAAAGTTTAAAACCATTAATTTGCATATATCGCAAGTTCCTAATGCGAAGAGGCGACTGTAAAAGAAAGAAAGAACTTGCATTTCTATAGCGTCTTTCACAACCTCAGGACATCCCAATGCACTTTACAGACATGATGTGGAGATGCCGGTGATGGACTGGGGTGGACAAATGTAAGGAGACGCACAACACCCGGTTATCGTCCAACAGCTTTATTTGAAATCACAAGCTTTCGGAGCAGGTGACGAAGGAGCAAAGCTCCGAAAGCTTGTGATTTCAAATGAAGCTGTTGGACTGTAACCGGGTGTTGTGCGTCTCCTTACTTTACAGACAAGTACTTCTCTGGACATGCAGTCACTGTTGTAATGTGGGAAACACGGCAGCAAAATTTGCACACAGCAAGGTCCCACAAACAGCAATGTTTGATAATGATCAGATAATCTGTTTTTAGTGTTTAGATAATGACCAAATAATCTGTTTTTAGTGTTTAGATAATGACCAGATAATCTGTTTTTAGTGTTTAGATAATGACCAGATAATCTGTTTTTTAGTGATGTTGGTTGAAGGACACTGGGGAGAACTCCCCTGCTCTTCTTCAGATCGTGCCACAGGATCTTTTTGTGTGCACCTGAGAGGACTTCAGTTTAATATCTCATCTGAAAGATGGTACCTCCGTCAGTGCAGTGCTCCCTTAGTATTGCACTGGAGTGTTTGCCTAGATTTTTGTGTTCAAGTCTCTGGAGTGGAATTTAAACCCACAACCTCCTGACTCAGAAGTGAGAATGCTGTCAAGTGAGCCACAGCTGAGACGGCACTAAGAGCAAATGTTCAGGTTCATCATATTCACACATGACAAGCTAAAGAAGAAGAGCTATACAAAACCCTGGTTAGACCGCACCTGGAGTACTGTGAGCAGTTCTGAGCACTGCACCTTCGGAAGGACATATTGGCGTTGGAGGGAGTGCAGCGTAGGTTTACTAGAATGATACCCGGACTTCGAGGGTTAAGTTACGAGGAGAGATTACACAAATTGGGGTTGTATTCTCTCGAGTTTCGAAGGTTAAGGGGTGATCTGATCGAAGTTTATAAGATATTAAGGGGAACGGATAGGGTGGATAGAGAGAAACTATTTCCGCAGGTTGGGGATTTTAGGAGTCGGGGGCACAGTCTAAAAATTAGAGCCAGACCTTTCAGGAGTGAGATTAGAAAACATTTCTGTACACAAAGGGTAGTAGAAGTTTGGAACTCTCTTCCGCAAATGGCAATTGATACTCGCTCAATTGCTAAATTTAAATGTGAGATAGATAGCTTTTTGGCAACCAAAGGTATCAAGGGATATGGGCCAAAGGCAGGTATGTGGAGTTAGATCACAGATCAGCCATGATCTTATCAAATGGCGGAGCAGGCACGAGGGGCTGAATGGCCTACTCCTGTTCCTATGTTCCTATGTTCCTATAAGCATGTGTAT
Organism: Heptranchias perlo; assembly: GCF_035084215.1. Classification (NCBI taxonomy): domain Eukaryota; kingdom Metazoa; phylum Chordata; class Chondrichthyes; order Hexanchiformes; family Hexanchidae; genus Heptranchias; species Heptranchias perlo. Next base: position 41,769,254 of record NC_090348.1, on the reverse strand, counting down.
AACTGAGTCACCAGGCCTCTGTAGGCCAGATTGCCAGGGTCGCAGATAGCCCACAGGCTTTAGTTTAGACACCCTGATCTCGGCTACCACTGAAGGAGAGCTGCATTGTTGGAGGCGCCATCCTTTGGATGAGATGTTAAAGCAGCCCATTCTGGTAATTAAGGTAGATATAAATGATCCCATGGCACTATTCGAACAAGAACAAGGAGTTGTGGTATCCTGATCAACATTCACCCCAATCAAAGTAGTTCAGCTCGTCACTCATCTCGTGGGCTGTTCATTGCACATTTTGACAGCTGTGTTTGTCTGTTCAACAGCTACTCGTTGTCTAAAGTGCTTTTGAGATGCCTTGGCATCAAAGGCAGGATATAAATGCTAGTATTAATTGTTACAATCACCAGCTCTGCATTCAATCACCTTGATGAGTGCACAAACACACAATTAGAAGAACAACACACTGGAACACACAGCGGCGATCGGTCTTCGAAAGCTTCACCTTCCCCAAGGGCACACGTTTTACCTCATGATGATGTGGTGTGTCGGGCGGAAAATCTTTCACTCCACACTTTGACCATCACAAACCCACGAGCGAGGTTGACGTCACTATTTACCATTCCCCAACGTCTCAGTGCGTCGCCTCCTTGAGCTGTGAGACAGGACGGCGAAGCGACTGGGATGTGAATGAAGTCTTCGGCCGAGGCGCGAATCAAGCGCTCGCGCATTGGCAACTCGTTTTTACACCCCGACTGATTTTCTTTTCCATTGACTTGCCTGCAGAAAACACCTTCCACAACCTCAGGACGTCCCAAAGCATTTCACCGCAGTGAAGTACTTTTGACGTGTCGCCACTGTTGTCAGGTGGAAAATGTCAATTTGCGCACAGCAAAGTCCCACAAACAGCAACGTGATAATGACCAGATAATCTGTTTTTAGTGATGTTGGTTGCGGGATAAATGTTGGCCAGGACACCGGGCAGAACTCCAGCGCTCTTCTTCGAAGTCGTACCGTGGGAATTTTTAGGTCCGCCTGAGAGGACAGATGGGGCCTCGGTTTAACGTCTCATTCAAAAGACGGCACCTCTGATAGTGCAGCACTCCCTCAGTACTGCACTGGAGTGTCGGCCTAGATTTTGTGCTCAAATCTCTGCAATGGAGCTTGAACCCACAACTTTCTGACTCAGAGGGGTTTTCAGGCTCTAAGGTTCCTCTCACCTCCAACACACAATAGAACCCGGTCCTTTCTTATCCGTCAGGTGTCGATTTGAAGTTCTGAACAGCGAACTTCATGCGCGGATGCACAATGCACTCATATTTTTTCCTGTTTGGTCGATTTTCACTGCTTTCAATTGGCATTAACGGGACGGTAAAGGTCTCAAAATGGGGTCAGCGTTGGTACCTCTCAGTTAACTCCTGGCTGCCACCCCAGGGCCCACACCCTCCGCGATCGTGACCCCCTCACCCACAACTTACCTTGATGGCGGCTGCCCCAGCCTGGCCTTGAGGCCTCGATCTGGCGAGCCAAATTCAAACGAGGCAATAAGTATGCACGTGTGATGTTTGCCTCTTTGGAATTTCTACCCTCTGACCTCTAATTGTAAAGAGAAATGGGAGAATCCTCAGTCTTCCTGATAATCAGCAAGCCGCCGCCAAAATCACTGAAATCGCACGTGTCAAGTTTGTGCGACTCCTTGGGTGGGTCACCGGTGAAAAACAGTCACGCTCCAGTTAAAAGGGAATTTCCACCCCTCCATCCACCACAATGTGCTATTTCCCTTGGGGTTCGATCGCGGGGTGAATGCGGAGTGAATCTGTAAGAGGATAAAAGTGGGAGATGGGTGGATGGGGAAGGAGTTACTGATTCCTGTCAATCACTGCACAACCCACAGATTGGAAGGCAGTGTTGACCTCAGTGCCTCTGAGCCAGAGGTGACAAGATGTATTAAACACCAAGAAGGACGGACCAAATATCCGACAACAGTAAAGTGCAGCCAGGGACTCGGGGACAGGAAAATAATTGGGATGGATGGAGCATATGGGAATACTGCAATTATATATGATGCCTATTCATCGTGGCTTCACACTGTAGCACTGCTGTGCAGGTCATGTTACACTCAAGCCCTTTTACATCTGTTCCTTTACCTCTTGTCAAGATGAATAAAAACAGTGAAGAAAATAAATGCTTAAAAAAGACTTATTACTGAAGTCAGGTGTGTGGTGCACAGGCCTCTGGTCATAGACGCTCCTGACAGAATTGTGAAATTGCCAAATGAAATGGAAAATGTAACAATGTCCAGGAATATTTGTGCAAGTTAAAGTATCAGGCAGTTAGGGAGATGGACCTCACACCCCAAGAATTGCCTCATAAAATGAGACAGGTCAAGGACAAGAAAAGACCTTTGCTCTCCCAACATGACTTCCATCTGCATTTTGAAACTCAGTCCCATGTGTGTGTGTGTGTGTGTGTGTGTCTGTGTGTGTGAGAAGGGTGTGTGTCTGTGTGTGCGTGACTTGTGTGTCTGTCTATGTCTGTGTGTGCGTGTTTGTGTCTTTGCGTGTGTATGTTTGTGTGTGTGTGTGCCTTTGCGTGTGCATGTTTGAGTGTGTGTGTGTATTATGTCCTTGGTCAACAGCTGTCTCAGGGTCTGCAGGAGGAAAGCAAACACAGAAAATCCTTATTAAACTGTTGGAAGCTTTGGGCAAGTATCCCCTTGAACAGTCAGTTTGCTGCCTTCCCCTCACTGCCAATGGAAGGCGACAGTGACTGACGAGACAGTGAGTCTCAGTGGGCGAGTTGTTGATAAGTAAGATTGGCCACAAGAGGGAACACTCAGTGATGGTGGAGTTCATCACCTCCAGGGTAGAATGTGGGTGGGACAGAGCAGTGAGGGAAACCTGATTTAGGCTGTTGGCAAATGACAGTGCTCTTATTGGAAGGGCACGAGAGGATTCACTAAAGCTGTCTGAAGAGAGCTCTATAATCAGTGATTTATTTGTATGTGGAATATTTCAACAGAAACCTTGCAAAGTGAACAAGGGGAAAATTTTGAAGATTTCTGCACAGACAGCAATCAAGAGGGAATCTGCTCCCTTGCATTTTCACAATTTATACAAAGCGCGATAGAAACAAAATGATAATTAGCTGGGAAGATTCTTCTGGTGTATCAGGGGACCGGAGGGATTTTGAACCCTGGTCTTGTGGTCTTGACAATTTCATTTGATTTTCAATTTAATTGTGCATTTGTAAAATTGAACAGTGCATAACAGTAATGCAATTTACATGCCCTGCCTGTCTCATCTACTGTAAAACATGAATGCAGTCGGAAAAATAAAAAGGCTTTAGGCTTTTGTACATAAAAATAAGAACATTCTGAACTGCACCCCCCCACCCCCACCGCCGACTCCAGATTTTGAACATTGCCTCTTTGGCAAAAGTTAGATCAGGGAGGTGAAAGGATTTTCTTTTGTGCCGTATATGCAGCAAAATCGTGAGTCTGTTCTTCATTTCACTGCATCCAGCACGCAGGGAAATCCTTCCACCCCTCTCGACGAGCTAGTGGGTCGTAAGATTTGCTGTTTCTGACTAAACCGTAAAATATACTGACAGGGAAACACGGGAAATCTTCCCACCAATAGCGCAGGTGCATGAAGTGAAAGCTCGACCAGTACATGAGGGAGAAAGGAATAGAAGGGTATGCTGATGGGGCGAGATGAAGTGAGGTGGGAGGAGGCTCGTGTGGAGCATAAACACCAGCATATACCTGTTGGGCCGAATGGCCTGTTTCTGTGCTGTAAAATCTATGTTATTCTATGTAATGTTTACGAAGTCGCTAGAGACCAGAGAGAATCGTCTCCCAAGGATTCTGAAACCAGAAGCCTGATTTTTCAGTGCTGAATTTAAGGAGCGAAAGTGAAGAAAAAATTGAGCACAGTGATGATCCCGTCTATTTCAATAAAGTACAGAACTGCACAGTTACTCAACATACCAGTGACATATAGTGACGGTGTTACACCTTAAATAAGTGCTGCTCTTGCATCTTTTATGATGTGTGGTATCACACATAGTTTATTCAGACATTTACCTGGAATTTCTGTCGTTTATGCCGTCCTAGGGAGTTTCTGCCAAACTTCCGATAAATTCATGGGAACACCATCACCTCCGGGTTCCCCTCCAAGTCACATACCATTCTGAGTTGGACACATATCGGCATTCCCTCATCGTCGTTGGGTCAAAATCCTGAAACTCCCGACCTAACAACACTGTGGGAGTACCTTCACTACATGGACTGCAGCGGTTCAAGAAGACGGCTCACCACCACCTTCTCAAGGGCAACTAGGGATAGACAATACCGAGAATGAATTAAAAAAAAGATCGAGGAATCCCCACAGAAATTCTACCCCAACGGATCACAAATTGGCTGAGGATAAGCAAAGGGTGGTATTAAATGAGAGAGCTTCACAATGGGGTCCAGTCATGTGGGGGTGCCCAGGGTTCAATTCTCGGTCCCCTTCTGTTCATTAACTGTCTGGTGTACGGGATAGACAGTACAGTAATATAATTAGCAGATGGTACCCAATTAATAGGGTAATTTATGGCCTTGGTGAGATCTCATTTGCAGTATTGAGTACAATTTTGGTCCTCTTACCTCAAGAAGGGCATTGTGGTTCTAGAGAAGGTGCAGAGAAGGTGAAGAAGGATGATCCCTGGCCGAAGGACACTGAGCAGTGAAGATAGCTCAATTTTTATTTCCATTGACCTTAAAAAAAAATCTGAAAAGGATGCAGTTTTGCAAATGATCATTCAGTTGCAAGTTGCAATTTTCCACATGGAATATTCTAAAATTAAAATTGTTTTTCTAATGTGTATACCGTTCTGACAATTCGAGGTGTTGCAGTGCATCACTTGTCTCTGGTAGATTGGCTGGCCTATTTGTCTGTATAACAACAGTCACTGTACTCCAAGATAACTCATTGAATGATGGCGGACAACCAGCCAACTAACGGGAGGAGGAAACGCCACAAACATCTCCAACCTCCGCATGAGTGCAACAGGCAAGGCTGAAGAGCTTGCAAGTGTCTTTGGCCAAAAGGTGCCTCCTCGGCCCCCTCCCGAGGTCCCCATAGATTCTACGATCCAGATAATTCGGCTCACTCCACGAGACATGAAGGAATGGCTGAGTGCACTGGACGCAGTCGAGGCTGTGGGGCCCTGACACCATCTCGGCTGTCGTGCTGAAGAACTCTTCACCAGGACTGGCCGCTCACCCTGGCCAAACTGTTCCAGTGCAGCTATCACACAGGCATCTACCCGATAACGCGGAGGATTGCCCAGGCATGTCCTATCCAAGAAAACAAACAGGATAAATCTAACCCGACAATTACCACCCTGTCAGCTGCTTCCCAAGCCTCAGTTAAATGATGGACGGAGTCAAGACATCTACGAATCACACTCACCTGACGAAGGAGAAAGCCTCCGAAAGCTTGTGATTTTCAAATAAAACAGTTGGACTATAACCTGGTGTTGGAAGATTCCTCACATCTACTAATAAAAACAGACAGCCTGATCAGATTAGAAAGGAATGCCGGTAAATTTAAATTGTAATTTGGCAGGTGAACCATGGAATCATACAGAGCAGAAGGAGGCTATTCAGCCCATCATGCCTGTGCCAGCTCTTTGAAAGAGCTATCCAATTAGTCCCACTCCCCTGCTTTTTGCCCAGAGCCCTGCAAATTTCTCTCCTTTTCAAGTATTTATCCAATTGCTTTTAGGAGGTTACTACTGAATCTGCTTCCACCACCCTTTCAGGCAGTGCATTCCAGATCAGAACAACTCACCACGTAAAAAGAATTCTCCTCACCTCCCCACTGGATTTTTTGCCAGTTATCTGAAAATGAAACTGGTGTGCAATACACTGAAGTGCACACCAGTCACGGGAGGCTTCAAAAGTGAACTGCTGGACACCTCGTGGTCATACCCCATGGTCAGCCTGGGGTGCACCATTGATCAAACGTGAGTCATTGTCCTCTCTTGTCAGGGCCGACAGAATGATATTGGGCCAAGTTCAGTGCCACCAGAGCAACTGAAAGTGTTCTCCCAGAATCAGGGTCCCGTTAATAAAAAAACAAATGGCCCGTTCAAATTAAAACCCGTGCCAGGTTCTTTCGATGGGAGTTTGGTTACTTGAATCCATGGAGGGGATTTTAACCCCCCCGCCCCCCCCCATCCAGGACGGGGCGGGAGAGACCCGGCAGGGGGAATTAAATTCTTAAAAATGGGAAACCCGACCCTAACCCGCCTCGAAAGCACCTATTTCCCGTTTAACCGAAGCGTGTTGGGGGGTCCGGGCGAATAACCCGCTCTTGAGATGGAGTCACTGGATACTGATCAGGTGTCACCGGATACTGATCCAGTTGAAGTGTTCCGTGACTGGTGTGCACCACAGGATATTGACTGTTTCATCTTTAAGAGAATTGGCAAACTCCCAGGGCTTGGGAAACCTGACAGCTGAAGGGAGGCGAGAACTGCCAGATCCAGCGACTAAGTGCTTTTTTGCCTGTGGGCCAGGACCTCCGCGTTCCCCGTACTTCTGACTCTCTCGGCCGCGACATGCGGCCCCCTGTTCCCCAGGAGATTACGAGATGGAATTTGGAAATGAGTAAGAGCTGCTGTTTTTTGCCTCCCCCAGGAGATGACATGCCTGCGGGGGCGGGTGTGAGAGAGGGAAGTCGGGGGAAGGAAGAAGTATTTAGCCATGAAGTTCCGGCCATCATAGTCTGGGGCAGGCTTGATGGACCAGCCCTTTTCCTGCCCATCAATTTCGTACGTTCGTATGGTGAATGTTGTTAGTTCAGAGCTGGATAAACCTAGTTGTGATTCATTTCTCATTTAAGGCTGGATATTATTGAAGCCAAAAACTAGTTCACAATAAGAACTGTAGACCACCAACTGAACTGCATTGTCATGACCAACAGTGCCAGCACAAGGGTTGCCAACTCTGGTTGGGCATATTCCAGGAGGTTTCATCACATGACCTCCCTCCTCCAACTGCCCCGCCCCCATGCTTCCACCATTGGTCGTCCAACACATCAATCTTCACGATGCCTCATCTTCCCCCGCCAATTGGAAAGCGAACAAACTCTTCCTTACCTGATTGGATGATTCTTGACCATTTGTCAAACGGCCATTTTACCCACCTCCAACATATTTTATAATTAATAATCAAAAGTGTTCAAAGAAGATGAAAACAAAATGAACATTTTTTCTGAATGCTAATGATTTTTCTCCTGGGTTACATGCAGAAGTGTCCTGGAGATGAACCTTTAGTTCCTGGAGACTCCAGGAAAATCCTGGAGACTCCAGGACAATCCTGGAGGGTTGGCAACCCCAGCCCACACTGATGGTCAATCTCTTCATCGATCCCTTTTAAATATAAAAATTCCCTTGATGTGAATGTATTGCGAATGTTGATACATGATAGGAAGCAGCTGGTTACTGGAATAAATCAGCTTGTAAGTCAGGGGCCATGAATCACTCGTGGCAGTCCAAATCACAAGTTACTAGGCCCAATGCCATTTATTGAAGCATTTCCCAGTAAATTACTGTTCCGTGTCGTACATGTCCTAAATCTATGGTGCTATTTACATAATGAATGCAAATCCAATTGGAAAAAAAGGCTGATATCAATGCCACATTAATTCTGTTGTGACAATTGTATGGAGGTGGAGAGAATTGTCAAAGGGCAGCACCTTCTGAAAAAAATTTCCCTTAAAAATGTTGGCATATTTTTGTGCTTATCAAAATGAGGGATGTCAGTGCTGGGGGATTGAATGATTTACTTTGCCGAACTCAGCCGGGCGGGAAACCCAAGGGATCGGGTGGAACACTGGTTTTGCACCCCGCCCGATACTGTTCTTCATTGACTTCAATGGAGAGTAACATCGGGCGGGGAGCAAAGCCAGAGTTGCACCCAATCCCGTCAGTTTCTCGACGGGCGGGTTAGATTAAAATTGCCCCTAGTGTCCGTATTAAGCAGGCCCAGGTCAAGTAGAGCCAGCCCAGATGCGAACAAAAATTCCCTCTATTCTTCCCCAGGAATCTGCATGAACCACCAGCCTCAGAACACCTCAGTCTGACATGTTTGTTCCCCATCTCCACTATACTCATGCCATTCTGAGTGAGATGGCCAGTTTAGTTCTAATTTTTGAAAATTAGGAGCAACTTTTGTGTTCTGGAATTGTGGCTGCTCGAAATTGGAATGAGATTTGCCTTAAACACGAAGGGGTAGATTTTGACTTTGTGCGATCGTGTAAAACAGGTGATAGCAAATTGGGAGCCTGTTTTACATAGAATCATCGAATGATACAGTATAGAAGGAAGCCATTCGGCCCATCGTGGCTGCGCTGGCACTGCCCCCCGATCTTTCCCCATCGCCCTGCAAATTTTTCCTTTTCAAGTATTTATCCAATTCCCCTTTGAAAGTTACTATTGAATCTGCTTCCACCGCTCTTCCAGGCAGGGCATTCCAGATCACAACAACTCGCTGCGTAAAAAAAAAATTCTCCTCATCTCCCCTCTGGTTCTTTTGCCGATTATCTTAAATCTGTGCCCTCCGGTTACCGACCCTCCTGCCAGTGGAAAAAGTTTCTCCTTATTGACTCGATCAAAACCCCTTCATAATTTCAAACACCTCTGTTTACACATGTGAACAAGGTTTCCGATGGTGGGGCGAGAGGAGCTCTGAGAAAATTCTGGGCCAATGTTTTAAATATATTTATTTATCTCACCGAGGGGAACTCTGTCAGTCAGCAGGCCTCCAAATCCTATTTCCCATTTTGAATACTCGGTATTAGAAACGAAATTTGCTGCAAATATTATAAGCTCACCAATGAACTGCAGCATCTTGCAGGATTAAACAGGACATGACAGAGGGGAGAAAAATGGAATGATATGTAGTTATTAACACAACCCAGTTAGAGTTTGAAGTATTTGATTAGACGGTGTCTCTCAGGTCTGAGGTTCATATTTCCACTGATAGATTTTCTTTTCCCCTCAGTCTTTCCTTTTTGATTTACTGAAGTCTCGTCAAACCAGCCAAAGGATTTGCTGGGATTACACTTTTTTTTTCCCAGGACAAGTCCTTTTGCTTAGAGGCAATGTTAATTATAACACACGGTCAATGCCCATTTTCAGAAAACAGCCCAGGGCCTTGAATATTTGTGAAGTATTTTTTTTCTCTCCTAATAAATATTTATATCTGAAGACGGGAATAGAAAAAACATTTATTATTTCGCGATCTCATTTATTTTCTGTGATGGGACTCAAGAGGCTATGTTTTCTTTCTCCTCCATTTGTTCTTTGCCATCTACTTGCTTAATTTCCTTCTGGAAGCTTCCGTATGTTCCAATCTAGTCATACAAGATCTTCCAACAGGATGTTTCATCCGTGAGAGAAGAAAATAAATTCATTTAATTTATGTTGTGGGACCCTGCGGCCAAGATTCAGAACCAAATTTCAAACCTCATCAATTGGACAATTTATTAAGTGTGAGTTAATGGGCCTCCGTTAATGGGACGCCTATTTAAATGGAGCCATATCCATGATCAGGCCATGTGGGTTGATGAGACAAAGGGCAGGATTTTAACCGCCAAGTCCAGGTGGGTTCGGGGCAGCGGGCGGGGGGCGAACAAAATCGCATTTTCGTGGAGCGGGAGGAAATCCCGGCTCCAACCCGCTGAAAAACGCATACGACCCAGACACACCTGAGTACGCGCACGGACCAGGAAGTCAGAAGTCCCGCCGATGATTAAATCCGGCGGGCCGATAATTAAAGGGGCAAATGTGGCTCATTGAGGTACTTAAGGTAGTTTATTTTTTGTATATTGGAGACTTAAAAAGATTTTAACCGTACCTGGGTGGCTTTCCCACGGCTTCCGATTCACGCCTGATGAGGTGGAAAGGGCCAGATCAATGAAAAATAGACTACATAAATTAAATAAAATTACATTTCCCATTGCAAAGAAAAAACCTTAAAACTGATGTCGCCTGCATCACCCCCTCCACCGATGGCCGATGTCTCTCCAATGTTCAATGTCTCCCCCCCGCCCCCCCCTCCGATGTCCGATGTCTCCCCCTCACCGATATTTGTACCCCCACCCCCCTCACCTGTCTCTCCCAACGGCCGATGAGGTTTCTCTCTGTCTTTCTCCCCCCGGATGCGTGGCTCCTCTCTGCCGGGCGCGAAACCTGGAAGAGGCATTGATTGGCCTCGTGTGATCGCGACCCGCCTCCTTCCCTTCCGGGTTTCGCACCCGCAAATCTTTCCCCCCCCACTCTCCTCCCGCCGGCAGAAGAGAACATTTTACACACGACAGGAATAAGAGGCCCCTTTAAGAAGATCCCACAGTAACATTTCAAGGGGCCGATGCTTCTGTGCTGGGGACAGTTACTTGTCGGACAACAATTTGCTGGAGCTGCCTTTGTTGAAGGCTGTTACTCAGTTATCCTCCAACTTGACCAGTGTGCTGCTTTGGGCTCCATTGTTCAGTGCAGTGCTGAACATTTTTCACAGCTTTTTTTTTTCTCCTCTATTCTCCTAAAAGTGCTGACTGACGCTGAGGTGCAGTTCCACAGGCACTGCCCGTAAGTGGCCATTGTTCATGTGTGAGCCCAGCTGGTGAGCAGGCTATGCCACCGTTTTGGGCATCCGCACTCATCTTGATCTGTCCCCGCCCATGTCCCTACACACATGGGGGTCGATCTTGACTTGAGCGATAGTGCAAAACGGGAGATATTGATTCAGCCGCCCGTTACACATCTCTCCCGATTTTTCTTTCTATTATACATCTGTCCCGATTTTTAATCTCTATTGACTGCAACGGGAACGAAAATGAGGAGAGGTGTATAACCGTGTCGCTGATCCAATATCACCCGTTTTACACGATTGGCCAAAGTCAAAATGACCCCCCATGGACTTTCTCAGAAGGAATAACTCAGTAAGCATCAGGAGCGGGGAAGTGACTGATTTTTGATGGTGCTCCAAATATCCCTGACCCAACTGAGATCAGATAACTCAGCACGGCTCAGAACCCAGAACCTTCGCAACCTGTCTTGCTCAGTTCCACGCCAAGCTTTGCATTTACCTACTGAGCCATCGGGTGGGCGGGGAAGGGGGAGTGGGGGAAGATGGGAGCTGGTCATCGTCCACTTTAAATCGCGACGGAAATCCTTCAGCGTTGCTTTGGGTCGACCCACTGTAACTTCACCGTAACTTGGCCGTAAACCGATTTTGACATGCGTAAACGGGGTTTCCACCGCAACTTGGCCATAAATGCAGAGTCGGAGCTGCTCCGAGGAAATTCCCAGCCCTGATCTTTGTGACTGAACCTCCCGGCATTCCAGGTGCAGAGCAGTGCAGGGAAGGGCCTGAAATCAGGTCAACCTGCCTGTAGCCGAATTGCAAAGAGAGACCCTAAAAGAGGGAGGAAAGTTGTCATAAAATAGAATAAAATCTAAGTAGAAAATAACCGTAGTGATTTAATTTTACTTAGTCGCTGTTTCCATCTTGCGTCTGAAATGAGAAGCAAAAAAATTGATTTCGCGAAATCAATTTCCAGTCTAGGAAGAGTCTAATTAAGATTACTACACGATATGTTATTATAGCATCCAATGGATGTAATTACTGTAATTCTGTTAGATAACAGTGCGGTGGGTCAGAGCATTTATATTGCAGCAAGAGCTAAGAGCAATATTTAATGGATGGAAATTTCAGCACCGCGCTGTTTATGTACTCATAATGTTGACTTTTGCTCTTTACCCCAAGGTTCCTCCCAATCACACAGCCAGAACTCAGCGGTATAGAACAAAGGTCAGCGTTGTCAGTGCACCAATCGTGTGTTCTCATAAACGGCTTCCATTGCTGACTTGAGTATTTTTTGTAAGGGAGAGCGCTGGAAAGAACCTTTTTGTGTCGGTACAATTCTTTAGCTTACTTCTTACCTACTTGGAAAAGCTGGGGACAGGGTAGCACTAATGAAACTGTGGTGGGAACTATTTGCGAGGCAAAGCACTCCCCCCAAGCTGCTGATTCATTGGGGTGACTGTTCCACAGATGGTTTCACACGAGCAGCACATTGAAGTTGGACCATAAACTCGGGGCGAGGTGCAAGAATGGGCATCTGACCTGAACCCGTCCCGCTCCCACTCCCACTGGGCAGGTTGGGTTAAAATCGAGGCCCCCCCGAATACCCGGTCTCCTTGAATAACGGTGCACGGACGGCTTGTAGCTCTGATTTTAACCTAACCCGTCCAGCAGTTTGCACCCCACCCGATTTTACGCTCTATTGAAGTTGGAGTAGAATCGGGCGGTGGCATAAAAACGAGCATCTGCCCCAATCCTGCCGGGCACGTGAGGTTAAAATGACGCCCCCCACCGTGTCAAATACCTTCTGCAGGTCACAGAAATCCCAGTCAGCTATGAAACCTAAGATCCTGAGCCGAGGGTATGAATTGTCATGAATTGTGTTATTGTTGAAAGCGCAGACATGAGTCCAGACTGATGTTCAATGATAAGATTATCTGTTGAAGTGGGATTTGGGGAAAAAAAATCAATTAAGGGAGGAATTAGAACGGGACAGTCGTCAGTGTGGTAATTTTTTGACAACCAGTTCTGGAGGGGGTTTTACACTTTGATAATCTTCCAATCATTCAGAACACTCCCTGGACTCGCAAGTAAGTTTTTAATGTGGCATTTCAGGGTCGCGAGCTCACAGGGGAGCCACTTAGCTGATGTCAGTTGTGGGCTGATGCTGGGATACTGATCTGTGCTGTCAGCAGTGATTATAAGTTAAAACCAACAAAGTCCCCGCTGTGTAATTAAATAAAAAAGCATTTTTTTTAAATTGAGCTGCCCGGGGACATTGGCTATGTTCGAATTGAGCTAACTGAGGAAAGTGCAGGTTTGAGGAGCACGGGCTTTATAGTTTCTTTTACCCAGTTTAACCGTGAAGTTTAGAGGCAGTTCTTTCTATTTTGGGAAAGAGCGGTGCAGTGTGTTCGGATTAGATCCTGAAAATTCTGGAACCCGGCCTCAAATCCAGCACAAACTGAGGCGACATTTTGTCTGCTGTTAAGGACCTCAAGTCAAATGATGATTCAGGGCTGTTTCAAACCAAGAGGCTCCTTAAATGCATTGATCCACAGCACAAAATTGCCCGGAAAACAACACAAGTTGGCACTAAAGGGTCGGTTTTACGAGATCACGCTCCCGGCAGGCACCATCATCTGATGTGTATCGGGAGCGCACTCCTCACGAATCTCTTGCCATTCATTTTGATTTCTAGATATTAAAGGCATCAAGGGATATGGGGATAGTGCAGGAAAATGGCGTTGAGGTGGAAGATCAGCCATGATCTTGTTGAATGGCGGAGCAGGCTTGAGGGGCCAAATGGCCTATTCCTGCTCCTATTTCTGATGTTCATTTCAAGCGGCACCCAACGGTGTGCAACCCTATTTGACCCTAAGTTGACCTGCAAACCCCACGTGCTGTCCATCCCCCTCCCCCCTCCCCCTCCCCCACTACTCCCACCTCCTTGCTTGCCACTGACGGAATTCTTATCCACTGGTGGAGGTGTCAGCTGTGACTCAGTGGGGCGCACTCTCACCTCTGAATCAGAAGGTTGGGGGTTCCAGCCCCACTCCAGAGACTTGAGAGCATAATCTAGGCTGACATTCCAGTGCAGTACTGAGGGAGTAATAATAATAAAAGTAGCATTGTGTTGTTCGCTGTGATATTGTCACAGTGAAAGTGAAGTGTGACTGTATTCCCTCCTTGGTCATAGAATCAGGACCTCTCACAAGTGATATGAAATTGACGAGCTTTGAAGTAAATACAAGATTGGAAAACATTTCGACACACAAAGGGTTGTAGAAGTTCGGAACTCTCTTCAGCAAACGGCAATTGATACTAGCTCAGTTGCTAAATTTAAATCTGAGATAGATAGCTTTTTGGCAACCAAAGGTATTAAGGGATATGGGCCAAAGGCAGGTATATGGTCAGCCATGATCTTATCAAATGGCGGAGCAGGCACGAGGGGCTGAATGGCCTACTCCTGTTCCTATGTTCCTGAAGCTATGCTGCATTCCCTCCAATTTTTGGGTTCTAAGGGAATCAAGGGATATGGGGATTGGGCAGGAAAGTGGAGTTAAGGTCAAAGATCAGCCATGATCATATTGAATGGTGGAGCAGGCTCGAGGGGCCGTATGGCCTACTCCTGTTCTTATGTTCTTTTGTACATTGGCTCTGAAACTCCTGGGCATGGAGAGGACACAACCAGCAGCTGTTGGGCTTTTCACCACATTTTGACTGGACCTTGATATTCCAGTAGGAGATGCCGTGAGTGTATCTTTTGTCTTCCCCCAACCCCCCCACATCAAGTGGTGTGGGGGTTCTGGATTCGCTAAGAAATTCTTCCCTTTATGCTTTTGAAAGGGTTCAACACTACTCATCTCCAGAGACTAGAACACAAAATCTAGGCTGACGCTCCAGTATAGTGCTGAGGGAGTGCTGCACTGTCAGAGGGTGCCGTCTTTCGGATGAAACGTTAAACCGAGGCCCCGTCTGCCCTCTCAGATGGACATAAAATATCCCATGGCACTATTTTGAGGAAGAGTAGGGGAGTTCTCCCCGGTGTCCTGGCCAATATTCAACCCTCAACCAACATCATCAAAGCAGATGATCTGGTCATTATCAAACTGCTGTTTGTGGGAGCTTGCTGTGCGCAAATTGGCTGCCGCGTTTCCTACATTGCAACAGTGACTACACTTCAAAAGCACTTCACTTGCTGTAAAGTGCGAGAGTGCTACCAACTAAGGCAAAGCTGCCTCAGCTACTTTGTCAGACACTTCACCGTGCGATTCACACTGGAGATGACATTTATTTCCTCAGTCCGTGTGACCGATGGCTGGCTGGAATCTGTCCCTTTTGTCCAGGGGAGCAATTTTGCCGGTCGCACAGTTTCGACCCGCAGGCAAGCCGGGAGCGTCAGCCACCTCCTGAGTAAAACCTCCCTCGGAGTTACCCTGTCTGGCTTCGCTGCTATAGCTGTGCAAATGTCAACCGCTCCTGTCACGGAGCCAAAGGTAAATAACACAGAAACGATCATTAGCCTTTCGAGCGCATCGGATTTCAGTTAACTCCTGAAGATCCTCCGCAGCAGCCTGCAATAATATTTACTGAATGATTGACAGTGACGGTTTTCGTGCGCTGTGATGCCAAGTGTGTATCGTGGCAGAAAGACTTGCGTTTAAATATTGTCTTATCAGGATCTCAGAATTCTCTCGAAATGCTGCGACGACAACTTGCGTTTTATACCCATTCTCAGGATGTGGGCGCCGCTGGCAAGGCCGGCATTTATTGCCCAACCCTTGCAGCCCCTTGAGAAGGTGGTGGTGGGCCGCCTTCTTCAACCGCTGCAGCTCATGTGGTGAAGGTTCTCCCCCAGTGCCGTTAGGATTCTTTATCGTGGTTTGACGCAACTGAATGTCTTGCTGGATAGTTCACAATCAATCACATTGGTGTGGGACTGGAGTCACATATAGGCCAGACCTGGTAAGGACATTCGTGAACCAGTCGAGTTTTTAACCACAATCTGACAGCTTCACTTCCCAGCTTTTTACTTCCAGATTTTTTAAACTGATGGTGAGATTTGAACTCATGTTCTACTGGATTATTAGCCCAGGTCTCTGAATTACTAATCCAGTAACATAAACTCTACGCTATCGCACTCGTTTGAATAAGTGTTCTTAACGTAGAATGACATACAATGAATTATTTTGTAATTAATTGTTGTTATGTAGGTTGACTAAACATTGGTATAACACCATTGAGAAAAGCAAAGATGACGACAAAGCAAGGACATTAATTCCCCATTTTTGCATTCATTTTCTCATTGCTCCTCTCTAAGACATTGACTTGCACTGAGGTCCTGGCTGCCCTCTGATTCATCGCCCAAGGAGCCATTTTCCAATGTTTGAACTTAGACATACACACAGACTATTTGACTGTGAGGGCAACGCCACTGAGCCAGACTCTGTCCTCAGCCACTGTCCACACACACACGTATGTGTGTGTATATGTGTGTGTATATGTATATATGTGGGTATGCGTGTGTATATGTGTGGGTATGCGTGTGTATATGCGTGTGTATATGTGTGGGTGTGTGTGTGTATGTATGTGTGTGTATATGTGTGGGTGTGTGTGTCCGTATAATGTGTGTGTATGTGTGTGATATGTATATATGTGGGTATGCGTGTGTATATGTGTGGGTGTGTGTGTGTGTATGTGTGTGTATATGTGTGGGTGTGTGTGTCCGTATAATGTGTGTGTATGTGTGTGATATGTATATATGTGGGTATGCGTGTGTATATATGTGGGTATGCGTGTGTATATGCGTGTGTATATGTGTGGGTGTGTGTGTGTATATGTGTGGGTGTGTGCGTCCGTATAATGTGTGTGTATGTGTGTGATATGTACAAGCTGCGTACACTGAGTGCTCCAGTTTCCTGCATCCTCTGAAACTCAGACTCCCAGTGCACACGTGCAGACTCTTCCCCCTGAGATCAGCTAACGGCACCGATTGGTGATCAAACCATCGGCCTTCCTGGTCTCTGTGGCTCAGCTGCAGAGTGAGTCGGGTGAACTGAGCAGGTGAAATAATTAAAGTTGCCGCGGGCCGGAGTCTCTTTTTTTAAGAATCTAGTTCAGTTGTTTTTCTTTCGTGGAATTCACTGTTTCTCTTAAAGTCCAAGGAGGATGATGCATGATCAAACCCAATGAGTGTTCCATGAGTTGAAATAGATACTGGCACCTTACCTGAATGACAGTATTAAAGATCCTGTCTGAGACACAGGCTGCCAGATCTAACTCTGTTCCTCTTCCCATCAAATCTCTGCAAGAGTATCCAGCGGAAAGGAAATAGTCCCATCTGCCCGTGTCTTTGTTGCGGCAGAACCCTGAAGATTAAGGTCACATAAGGAAAGGTTTAGGTCAATTTTGATTTCTAAATTCCATTTATTTCAATGAGCTGCATTATAAAATCCATTTTACATACATTTCAGATGAATAAAAAAAAAATCCACTTGTGTATATTTGTATTCTCATTCAATGCTGTTCCATTTATATTGTAATGGAGTGTAAGAAGTGGCGTGTTTTCCAGACACACATATTGATGGCAATTCTGATCGCATAACCCCCCAAAAAATCCAGATACAGTGCGGCCTCCATCATCCTCACTCCTGTTATCTGCTATCTCAATTGTTCCTCCCCCTCAATTTAGACAGGTTAAGGGTTTTGCAGCAGATGTTGAAACCTCATTTCTTTCACCTGTATTTCATCTTTTTCATTGTTGAATAAAACCACACAATGTACCTTTTTGTTATTTGCGCTGAGCTTGTTTTCATTCCTGTGCATTGGGTGTAGCCGTACGGTGTGTAAGTTGTCAGCTGTGGCTCAGTTGGCAGCTCTCTGACTCAAGAAGGTTGTGGGTCCAAGCCCCGACTCCCAGAGACTTGAATGCAACAATCCAGGCTGACACACCAGTGCAGTACTGAGGGAGTGCTTTGCTGTGGGAGGTGCCAGCTTTCAAACAAGATGTTAAACTGAGGCCCTGTTTGGCCTCTCAGGTTGACATAAAAAAATCCCATGACACTATTTTGAAGAGCAGGACATTTCTACCCTGGTGACCTGGCCAATATTTATCCCTCAACCAACACCACTAAAACAGATTATCTGGTCATTTATCTCAGTGATGTTTGTGGGACCTTGCTGTGCACAACTTGGCAACCGTGTTTCCTACATTACAACAGTGACTGCACTTCGAAAGTACTTTGTGGTTGTAAAGTGCTTTGGGACATCCTGAAGTCGTAAAAGGTGCCATATAAATACAAGTTCTTTCTTTTTTATTCCTTTTATTTGACCTGCAATTGAAGCAGAAAAATGTTGTTAATACACAGCAGGTCAGGCAAAGAGAACACACAAGGTTAATGCTTTTGAGTATTGACTGTTTGTCAGAACTGATTATGTTCCAGTTCTGATGAAGGGCCAACCATCGGCCCAGGATTTGCTGACGTGGGACATTTTGCGGTGAGCGCGATGAGTTGCGTTTATTTCCTCACCCTTCAGCTCTGATTATTGTTGTGCCGCAAATTGCTGGAGGTGTGAGATTGATAAGTGCTGGTGCAACGGGGCATCTGAGATCTTGGTGAACGACAGGACCAATAGCCTATCTTACTAACCAATGACTATATAGATTATATAGAATGTACATCACAGAAACAGGCCATTCGGCCCAACAGGTCCATGCTGGTATTTATGCTCCACACAAGCCTCCTCCCTCCCTACTTTATCTAACCCAATCAGCATATCCTTTTTTCCCTTTCTCCACTACGTGTTTATCGAGTAAATGCATCTGTGCTCATCCCCTTAACTACTCCATGTGGTATCGAGTTCCACATTCCATCCACTCTCTGGCTAAAGCAGTTTTCCTGAATTCCCTCTTGGATTTATTAGTGACTATCTTATATTTATGGCCCCTCGTTCTGGTCTCCCCCACAAGTGGAAACATCTCCTCTACATCTACCCGATCAAACCCCTTTATAATCTTAAAGACCTCTATCAGGTCACCACTCCGCCTTCTCTTTTCTGGAGAAAGAAAGAAACAGAGTGAGCGACGGAGAAGGAGGGTGAATTAGAGTCAAATTAGATACAGAAGGAGAAATAAAGAGAGGGAAAGAAAGATTGGGTTAAGAGAGAGAGAGAGAAAAAAAAGAGACAGAAGGAAAAAGTAAGAAAATTTTTTTTAATTTAATAAACCTCGAGGAACAACATACTGAGACTCCCTAATTTCAATTGTTCCCTTTCTGGGCCTCCGAGATTGAGTGGCCTGTCAGGACCATAAATCACGTCATACGCCGTGAATGAGCAGCCCTAACTTTCTGCGGCGAGTTTTTATTTCGTATTTGCGACGCAAATCCAGCAATTTCTTGAAACTCGCGGGGACGTTGAGGGCGAGCTCCCGCTTTCGCGAGGCTAACGGCAGAGCGGCGCAAATCGCCCAGCAACGTGTGACAATTCGCAACTCACAGTAAAGCTCTTCCTCACCACAAGTTGCTGGGTTTTTTTGGCACGAATAAAAGCGTGTGCATTTAACACGCCGTTATTGTGCCAGCAAATTCTGGGCCTTTTCTCTGGACAGATCCTGTTAGCCCTGCTGCGTATTTCCAGCATCTTCTGTTTTCATTTCAGCGTCTCCGCATTCAGGTTCTTTTTTTCTTTTTGTCCTCGTTAGTTAAATATTTACAACAATTCCAGGCCTTCTACCCTGTCCTGTTTATCCAGATAAAACTTCAGGGGCTTCCTGAATGTAATTGAGTGCAATGGAGCTTGAGTTTTATTTATAAAAGTTTACACAATGCAGTATTTCCTACTCCGGCCTGTATAAAGCCTTGGGGAGAGAAAAGGTTGAAGAGAAACAGATTGAGATGGCAGAAGTCTTGCTGCTGGGATCTCTGTGGATCTGAACTGACAGTTATATAATAAAGTCACTGTAGGGCAATTTTTTTTTTTTTTGTTGCTATTAACCCTTTGGGTTGTGAACCTGATGAGTTTGTGAGCCTCCTCAATTAAACCTGCAACATTACAATATATAGCCCTTGCCGTGTACGGTGATGAAGTGGTTATGTTATTGGATTCGTAATCCAGAGGCCTGGACTCATATCGCTGAAAATGCAAGTGCAAATCCCACCCTGACAGTTTCAGAATTTGAAAACCTGGAAATAAAAAGTTGTCATCAGTAAAAGTGACCATGAAGCTGTTGGATTGTTGTAAAAACCCATCTGGTTCACCAATGTCTTTCAGGGAAGGAAACCTGCTGCCCTCACCCGATCTGGGCCTGCACGTGACTCTCGTCCCACACCAACGTGGTTGACTCTTAACTGCCCTCTGAAGTGGCCTGGCAAGCCACTCGGTTATATCAAACCGCCACAAAGAAACAGCGGTTCAAGAAGAAAGCCCACCAGCACCTTCACAGGGCAACTTGAGATGATGCAATAAATGCCAGCGATGCGCGTGGCAAAAAAATTCGAAAAGTTTTGGGGCAATTGCATCGGAAATCTGGAAAAATTGGGGAACAACTGTGGAAGAAATCTCTGCAAGAAATAAACTTTCATTTTGAACACTGTGTTTCCAAGCAGCTCCTGAGGAGTTAAGTGGTTGATCTGATCGTTCAACCGCACCAAAGCAAGGTGGAAATATTTGATGGGTTTACCAGTCACCAACCAGCCTTCCATTACACTAATGGGACCAGTTCGAGTGGCAACGAGGCCCTGACGTAGAACCATGGAGGTTTACAGCACAGGAGACGGCCATTCGGTCCATCGTGTCTATACCAGGTCTCTGCTGGAACGATCCAAAAAGTAATCCCATCGCTCGGTTCCCTTCCTCGTTGCTCCATATCTTCCTCTGATTCAAACGTTTATCCACTTTTCTCTTGAAAGAAGCGCTGATCTCTGCCTCAAGTGATGGCAAAGCAATCGATGCCAATCAACTCTCTCCCTCAAGAAATGTCTGCCAACCCCTCTCCTCAAAGATACGTGCAAGCAAAATGGGCAGGTTCACAGTCGGAACTGAGGCTGACGTAGTGGGAACTGAGTGAGAAACTGCCACTTTAAAGGGCCTTGGCACTTATCATTGAAAATCACATCACCTGTGCTGAGTTCTGAAAATTGCAGGATTGCGGTGTTCATGAGAAATCATTTGCCTTACCCAGAACCTGTGTGAACAAAAACATAAGAATGTAATGATAAAATTCACACGGGAAGATTTTACTCTGTTGACTACTTGTCGTGAAATTGTAAACCTGAGCATATTGAAATCATTCCCCGTGGATCTGTTAAAATTAATATCAAGTATAATGGAGTCAACTCACTCAGTTCCAGTGGCCAGCTGTGTCTGATTAGCATCTGATGTCGCCAGAAGCCATTTGCCCGCCCCCCCCCACCACCTTCCCCACCACCTCAGAAAGGGTCTCCCTGGGCTGCACGCACTCCTGAAGGAGATGGGAGTTTTACACAAGCACAGAGCCTGAGGTTTAACATATTGATGAATGAACAATGAAAGAGCGAATTGGCCACAGCTGCGAATCCCTTGGTTTCAGGCTTCCAGTTGAAGGAGTCCTTTTGGAAGGTTGGGGTTGACTTGGTGAGGAAGGTCAAACACTGCAAAGGTCAGCTGGAGGTCATAGTAAAAATAACAATGAGAGGATTGGCCTTCAGGCGTTAATCGGACAGGATGTGTCTGTGTGTTGTAAGCGAGGAGGGGGTAGTGAGCAGCTGTTCCAGCTCAGTACAGGAAAGTGTATGCAAGTCCATTGGTGGCAGACTCCCTGATGTTATCGTGATAGATTCTGTTGTCATGGTGACAGACTCCCTGATCTTATGGTGTCGACTCCCTGATATTATGGTGCTAGATTCTGTTGTCACGGTGACAGATTCCCTGATGTCACAGTGACAGACTCCCTGATGTCACAGTGACAGACTCCCTGATGTCACAGTGATAGACTCTGTTGTCATGGTCACAGACTCCCTGATGTCACAACGATAGACTGTTGTCATGGTGACAGACTCCCAACGTCACAATGATGGTCTCCCCGATATCACGTTGTTCAATTCTGTTGCCACAGTGACAGACTCCCTGATATCACGGTGGGGATCCTTGAAATGGAAAAAAACCCATAGTTGGAGTCCTGACCAACAAAAGACAACACTCTATCCATAAATGGGCCAGGGGGAATTTTAATAAGAAAACACTTGGAGCTGTGTAAAGGCCTCGTTCTAATTGGCCTTAACAGCACATTGAAATCCAATGTGCAAAATCAGGACATGGTGTGGATTAGTGCTGGCCCTAATTCAAATGAAACTCGGCCCTGTGGGCACCATGTAGAAAATGGCTTATCACTGAGAGTTAATGGGCATTGTTACCAAGGCAACAGACCCAGGATCTTTGGAATAATGTGGCTGGTCTGCTTTCCTGTCCATTTCCCCCCCCAATTTTCTCTTGTCGCCTGAATCCACTGCCTCTTATTGGGTTGCTGCTCTGTGTGTGTCAACTGACCTCTGTTACCCCGCCTGAGTGACAGTCCTTGATGTGTTCGCCCAGCTAGTGAGTGTTGGATCGCTATTTTCTGTGGTCGTCGTCACAGTTCATCCGACATTCTTTTCTGTGCGTGCTTCAGCAGGGGTGAGAGGCGCAGTGATCAGGGGCCTGAACCGTCATTGGTATTTCACCTCCCCCTCCAACCCAGGCCTGGTGAGGTCAATTGTAGCTGCTCTGCTAAGACCAGCAAACTCACTCACTACAGA
Source organism: Heptranchias perlo (assembly GCF_035084215.1). NCBI lineage: Eukaryota > Metazoa > Chordata > Chondrichthyes > Hexanchiformes > Hexanchidae > Heptranchias > Heptranchias perlo. The sequence goes on along the minus strand of NC_090348.1, from coordinate 41,746,847 downwards.
TTGAACCTGGGCCGTCTATGGCTTAGCGCCACACCGGTGGTGGGTTTAAAAGAAAAAGGGTGCTTAATTGGGCTGTGTAGCGCCTCTTGTTTCGGCGCTACACGGCCTCTCAAACATCCAAGATGGCGTCTTGGCTGCGCACGCACCTTTCCAGCATGACGTGCGCCGGACGCCATTTTGGTGCAGGAGTTAGCGCTTGCGCAAATACCGAATTTAAAAAAAAATTTTTTTTTTATTCGTTCACGGGATGTGGGCGTCGCTGGCAAGGCCGGCATTTATTGCCCATCCCTAATTGCCCTTGAGAAGGTGGTGGTGAGCCGCCTTCTTGAGCGAGATTTTACAACTGAGTGGCTTGCTAGGCCATTTCAGAGGGCAATTAAGAATCAACCACATTGCTGTGGGTCTGGAGTCACATGTAGGCCAGACCGGGTAAGGGCGGCAGGCTTCCTTCCCGAAAGGACATTAGTGAACCAGATGGGTTTTTACGACAATCTGGTAGTTTCATGGCCATCATTACTGATACTAGTATTTTTAATTCCACATTTTTTATTTATTTAATTAATTGAATTTAAATTCGCCAGCTGCCGTGGCGGGATTTGAACTCATGACTCTGGATTTTAGTCCAGGCCTCTGGATTACTAAATGCCGGAAGCATGTAAAATAAGGAGAAAACGCTGTGTGCAACGTTGATTTAAAGTGATAGACACCCATTTTGGACCTTAACGCTCAACTCAACGCACAGTCTTAACCCCGACCATCTGAACGTGTCTTAGAGTGCCTGGAGGACCCCTTACACCAGCACTATTTAAAGGGACCATGCAGGATTTACAGGTTAGTTGCTGGATTATTGCTTCTGCCTGCTGGTGGAATAGGAAGTGTTTTTTGAAGCTCCCTATACTGACTGAGAGTTCCGAGAGTACATTTGAGAGTGGTTTGGCAGGTCCTGCCTTACGGTTCAGAAAGTTACAACCGTGGTTGAACAACATTCTTGACAACCATGGGCGGTCTGCTCGGGCTCCCGCTGGGCATTGAACACGACTGGGAGCATGCGGAGAGACCACGCAAGCTGCGAGGAGAGGGAGGTCGAGGAGGCACAGGGCGCTGAGCAGGAGGCCGTATCCAATGAGGGCCTTCCGGGACCAATTCTCTGACCTCAACATGACCGAAGAGGATTGCATCCGATGCCTGAGGTTCACCAAGGAGGCCGTGACCGAGATCTGTCAACTGGTGCGGCCACAACTGTAGCCTCAGAGCAGGGCGAGGACAGCATTGCCTATGGCTGTGAAGGTCACCGTGGCACTGAATTTCTATGGCTCAGGAGCATTTCAGGCCTCTGCTGGCGACATGTGCAACATCTCGCAGTATGCAGTGCACTGCTGCATAAGGGAGGTCACAGAAGCACTGTACCAGATGTTCATCACCTTCCCTCTTTACAGAGACAAGCAGAACGAGTGAGCAAAGGGGTTTGTTCACATTGCTGGTTTCCGCATGGTGCGGGGCGCCATTACCTGCACGCGCATTGCCCTGCGTGCCCCGCAAATCAACTCAGCCGCCTTCGTCAACCGAAAGGGCTTCCATTCCCTGAACGTGCAGCTGGTTTGCGACCACACGCATCGAATCATGGAGGTCGATGCCCACTACCCTGGGAGCAGTCACGACACCTTCGTCATGCGGCAGTCTAATGTGCCAGCTATCTTTCACCCGGCTTGGAAAGTCAAAGGCTGGCCTTCTGGGCGACAAGGGCAATACCCTCATGCCATGGCTCATGACTCCTGTCAGGAACAGCAGGCCGATATGAGAGCCATGCTGCCGCACGCAACATTGTGGAGCGCACCATAGGCCTCCTCAAACAACGCTTCCGCTGCCTGGACCAGTCTGGGGGAGCCCTGCAGTACTCCGCTGAGCGGGTGGGCAGGTTTGTGGTGGTATGATGCATGCTGCACAACCTCGCCATCATGAGGGATCAGCCTTTGCCAGCAATGATCAGAGAAGACCCTGAGCCAGAGGTGGAGGAGGAGCAGGCTGAGGAGGAAGAGAGGGAGGAGCCGGAAGAGGAAGTGGAGGAAGATGCAAGGGTGCAACAGGGACCACACACCTTGTCTGCAAGGGCTCTGTGTGCTCGCCTGATCCGTGCCCGCTATCAATAATATCAACTACATCCCCCAACTCACCAACAGTCCTGCACTCCCCACCTTTCCGCCCCCACAAGACAATCAAATCGCCCTCCATCTGAATGCACATTGGTGTCCCCCTCAGCTCATCGCACAAATAAAAATCACCACCAAATGCAAATTCAAAGTCTCGTTTATCAATGAATAAATGAAATTATGGAAACAGAAGAGAACTATTCATCCTTGTGCATTGCCTTAGTGCCTGTTGTTCGTGTGCCTTTACCTATCCTAGTGCTCCTATGAGGTGCTTCCCCAGTGGCTGGAGCATGGGTGGTGGGAGGGTGCTGGCCTTCAGTGGAGGAGAGTGCAGATGACCTTGGAGGACGACCTCGAGCAGCTCTGGGCCGGGAGGGCCCGGCTTCAGACTGCACCACCTCAGCATGGGCTGCAGCAGTCGATCCTGGCTGGCCGATAGGCGACAACAGGGGCACTGGCGGAGCGGCAGGGGTGGGAGCAGGAAGGCTGTCACCCTGAGGGAGGACAGCAGGTCCGACTATCATGGCGCCACTTCCACTCTGCCAGGGCGGCGCCTCAGCAATCCTGGTGATCAGCTGGAGAACGGATTGCTGGAGCGCTGTGACGCCCTGGAAGCCCCATTCAACAGTGGTCTCCAGAGCTACAATAGCAGCAGTCTGAGCTTCCATTGCAGCAGTCTGAACAGCAACTGTAGCTTTGGTGACATTGGTTTGTACTGCAATGGAAGCTGCAACATCAGCCATCAGATGAGGCATCATGGTGGGTTCCACAGGATCAAGTGAGGTGTGGCTTCAGTGTCCTCCTCCTCCTCCCCCACTTCCTCCTCCTCCTCCTCCTTCTCCTCTTCCTCCTCGGACGGTGATGCCACGTGTCCTTGGGTACCTGCAATGACAAAGGGAAACAGGTTGAGTTGTGGAGCGGGGAGTGGAGCAAGTAAGACGTGTGTGCCGACATCCTCTGCAGCATGTGAGTCAGAAAAGGTTATGGGAGGAGGGAGATGTGGGAAAGGAGAAGGAGCATTAGATATGCAGAGACCCCCGTCATCGGGACCTCCAGCGCGATATGTTGTGACGGCTGCAGCGACGGCCTGCCCAATGATCCGAAGCACTATCTCCTTTTGGGGGTTGAGGACATGTGAGCGTCCCCATCCACCCTCAGGTCTGTCTTGCTGCCGGCTGTTATGCGCCACCTTCTCCTGCAAGACAGAGAACAGTGTGTCAGTGAGCATCCTGCAATGTGTGTGGGTGATGTGCCTGTTGTGGTCGAATAGCTGTCAGTGTGTGTGACCTGTGAGTGGTGGTTCTGTGGCCTGCAAGCGTGATACTATGTGCGGGTAAGATGCTGCATGCTGAGTGCGGGTAAGATGCTGCATGCTGAGTGCAGCATTGCGTATGGACGGGCAGTGTTCGTTGGCGGGTGGGTGACAGGGGGCATGATGCGTAAAGCGGTGGTGCAGTTGGTTGGATGTGCCACTTGACACTTGCATTCGCTCACCTTGACCACTCGTGTCAAATCATTGAACTTCTTTCGGCACTGCACCCACGTGCTTAGTGCCATGCTCCTGGCGTTTTACTTCCTGGGCCACAACCTGCCAATGCCTGCGGAGCTGCAGTCCGGAGGGTCTCCTGCCGCCCAGCGGGTGCATGTTGGCCCACCTTTCGTCCATCCCTTCCACCAGGGCCTCCAGTGCATAATCTGAGAAGCGTGGGGCCCTCTCTCCCGCTGGTCCTGCCGACCTCGTGGCCATCTTTCCCTCCTCCGAGTGAACTGTGCGTGTCCCATTTAAAATGTGCACCTGCACCTTTAAGAGGTGCAGGCTGCTGATGACGTGCGCTGAGCACGTCCCATTTCCGACTTCCCCATTCTCTGTGCTGCTGAGAGGCTGCACGGAGATACCATGGTAAGTAGCAGGCAGCTCGAAATTCTCATACTGCTTGCGTAGGGGCCATCGAGCACGGGGCAATAGCGGATCACGTTACCCGCGCCTAAAAATGGGCCCTATCAAATTTTTTCCCCCCCCCCCCGAAGTCTTTTGTACAGCACCTTTATATAGCGCCTTTCACGACCTCAGGATGGCCCCAAGCGCTTTACAGCCTCTGAGTCGCAGCTGGCGCCTAAACCATTGGCTTGAGTAGCTCGACGGACTCTTTTATTGGTACTTTTTTGGCTTCAGGTTCATGAATATCCAAAACTTGGCAGCGCTGAAGCTTGAAAATCCCAAATGCGTCACGAGTTGTAATATCACATCAGGCTGTCCAAGTGTCTGAATATAGCTACGCCGAGATAAATCAACAACACAAAGTAATCCTGCTCATCCTTAACAAGATTGACAGCCTAAAGCTCCCACCAGCAAAACAATATCAGCAGAAATGATGGTGGGAAGAAATATAAAAGCTGATAGACCCTGTGCTACGATTGTCACACCAGCCCACACATCAGCAAAGGAGCAGCACCTACAAGCATCCATCAATCATCAGCAAACACACAGAAAAAGAAATGAAAGGCCTAGCTTTCAGAAGAATCTTCTTGTGAGGAATAAATACTGTGTCTGGGGACACGACAATCGACCACCACCAACCAAAAGATTCAAAGCTTGCTTTACAAGAATCCAGCAAAGATAAATAGTCTGAGGAAAAGAATCAACCGTATCCATGAGGAACAGGATCACAAGATGTGCTCAGATGAAGAATTCCCTTTGATCTCGTCCTCCTGGAATAACAACCTCATCATCTTCTTATCACAGAATCTAACTGTTTCTTAAACGAGTCAGCCTCAGAAACGCTGTTGATCAATCTCTGTGTGAAGAACTCGTCCCTGCCGTCTCTCCTGACTTGCTCTTTGCAACCTTGAACCTGTACCCTCTTGTCCTGTTTCCTTGGCAAATCTGAACGTGTTGTTCTGGGTATGCTTAATCCCGCCAAGTGCCTATTATGCATGAATAAGGACATCTCTGAATCATCTCTTTCCAAGGTTGAAGAGTCCTACTTCATCCAGTAGTTCCTCATAGCCCTTCGCTCTAGCATCAGGAATGAGCTTTATTGCTCTGTTCGGGAGGTCCTAAACTGACTCTCTGGCCTTTTAGTTTGCCACAGAAGGTCAAACGGCACCTGAGAGGGAAAAATAGTCAAGTATTTCAGCGGTGACCCGACATCAGCAGGTGAGGCTGAACAGGCCCCCTTTTGGAAGTCCTGTCTTGTCCTGTTCATGGGGCTTGTCCAGCCTCCCCTTGATAGTTCAGATGAAGGGTTACATCCAATCGGGTAAAATTTCTATGGGTGTTCCACGATCTCTCACTGTCATTTTGGCAGAAGATTGGCGGAAATCCTGAAGAAATGGCATATGCGGCTTTTGACGCTATTTCAATGGGTTTTGTGCCAATGTTACGGTGGAAATTCCAAGAAAATGTGTCTAACTTTCTGATCCAGGTGCCAGTAACCCACTGTTCATTTCCAGCATTTTCTGATTTTCATTTTTCTTTTTTTTGTCTTTTAATTTTCTTCCTTTCCTTCTTTGAATCTCAGTTCTTTTTGCTTCTCTCCTCTCTCGTCTTCCTCTTGATTTCTGCTGCACTTCTCACTGATATGTTTGTAACACTTTGTAACCTGTCGTTTGTTCCATCTCCTTGTCTCTCTCATTCTCCACAGCCCTCCATGTTGGAGGTGTGATTTCGAGTGGGCCAAACCTAACCCCCCTGGACGTCGGCCCTGCTCTACGACTCAAAGAAAGAAAGGCTTCCATTTATAAAGCACCTTTCACGACCTCAGGATGTCCCAAGGTGCTTCACAGCCAATGGAGTACTTTTGAAGTGTTGTCATTGTAGTAATAAGAAATAGGAGCAGGAGTAGGCCAATCGGCCCCTCGAGCCTGCTCCGCCATCCAACCAGATCATGGCTGATCTGATCCCAACCCCAAATCCAAAGAACACAAGAAGTAGGAGCAGGACCCGGCCACCCAGCCCCCGGGCCCGCTCCGCCACCCACAGGGCCCCGACCGATCCGAACCCAGCTCCACGTCCAATTTCCTGCCCGCTCCCCGCAACCCCCAGTTCCCTTCACCTCTAGGAAACCGCCCATCCCTGTTTCAAATTTATTTAATGTAGGAAACGCAGCAGCCAATTTGCACACAGCAAAGTCCCACGAACTGCAGTGTGAGATAAATGACCAGATCCTCTGTTTTCAGTGATATTGGTTGAGGGATAAATATCGGCCAGGAGAATTCCCCTGCTCTTCTTCGAAATAGTGCCGTGGGAGGGCAGACGGGGCCTTGGTTTGACATCTCATCTGAAAGGCTTGGAGCGTGTCGGGGGGTAAACGGCGACGATAAGGGGCAAAACATTCTCCGAACATCTCGGCGGCCGTTTTGAAACCAGGTCGGGCAAAGGCGAGGGCGAAGCCCCGGCAGGTTAGCAGCATCATCCATTTGTATTTCACAACTGGGCTCCCACTGAGGAACCTGTGAACAGCTACATTCATAATGTCGAGTAGAACCTGATGCACTATCCATAATCTGTGAGTGGGAATTCAATAAACCACAGCTCCCTTCAATTTAAAGAAAAATCAGCTACAATTACCAGCTTAATGTGAAAATGAGTTCTTTAAATCCTCTGGTTGAATAAATTTGAAGAGTTTCCTTTTGTGACAAATCCTAGCTATTGTTAAAGATTTTTGCTTGATAGACAGGATGATTAACCATGACTAAATTACATGCATCATTGTAATAATGAGACAGAGCCCAGCTCATTTGTACAGAGAGACAGTTGGATCTTTAAACAATGTTATTTGAACTTATTTTTTCTATTGTTGGCCAGAAATGAAGTTCTCCGAAAAGTGACATTACAACATCCCCGAGACAAGTTTTCTTATCTCCGACGATCTGCAGGCTGATAAAACCCAAGCTGGGCGTGTTATCTACCCAGTCCTACTTCATTTTATCACATCTTCTTTCCTAATTTTCCAACTTTGGTGCCATGCACTGTGAATTTAGGCCCTTGACCTTAGTTTCTCAATCTATCCAGCGTGTATCAAATTTGCTTCAGATATCACATGCTCCTTATTTATCCATCAAAGTGCCTGCTGTTTCTCAGTGGGTCACACTCTTGCCTGTGAGTCAGAAGGTTGTGGGTTCAAGTCCTCATTCCAGAGACTTCAGCACAAAAATCGAGCTCACCCTCCCAATGCAGTACTGAGGGAGTGCTGCACTGTGAGAGCTGCTGTCTTTCGGATGAGATATTTAAACTGAGGCCCTGTCTGTCCTCTTAGGTGTAGAAAAATGATCCCATGGCACAATTTCAATGAACAGCAGGGGAGTTCTCCTTGGTGTCCAATATTCATCCATCAACTGGTATCATTATGTTGGATTATCTGGTCATTACCATGTTGCTGTTTGTGGGCCCTTGCTGTATGTAAATTGGCTTTTTAAAAATTCGTTCATGGGATGTGGGTGTCGCTGGCGAGGCCGGCATTTATTGCCCATCCCTAATTGCCCTTGAGAAGGTGGTGGTGAGCCGCCTTCTTGAACCGCTGCAGTCCGTGTGGTGAAGGTTCTCCCACAGTGCTGTTAGGAAGGGAGTTCCAGGATTTTGACCCAGCGACGATGAAGGAACGGCGATATATTTCCAAGTCGGGATGGTGTATGACCTGGAGGGGAATGTGCAGGTAGTGTTGTTCCCATGTGCCTGGTGCTCTTGTTCTTCTAGGTGGTAGAGGTCGTGGGTTTGGGAGGTGCTGTCGAAGAAGCCTTGGCGAGTTGCTGTAGTGCATCCTGTGGATGGTACACACTGCAGCCACAGTGCGCGGTGGTGAAGGGAGTGAATGTTTAGGGCAGTAGATGGGGTGCCAATCAAGCGGGCTGCCTTGTCTTGGATGGTGTCGAGCTTCTTGAGTGTTGTTGGAGCTGCACTCATCCAGGCAAGTGGAGAGTATTCCATCACACTCCTGACTTGTGCCTTGTAGATGGTGGAAAGGCTTTGGGGAGTCAGGAGGTGAGTCACTCGCCGCAGAATACCGAGCCTCTGACCTGCTCTTGTAGCCACAGTATGGAAAAGGCTGGTCCAGTTAAGTTTCTGGTCAATGGTGACCCCCAGGATGTTGATGGTGGGGGATTTGGCGATGGTAATGCCGTTGAATGTCAAGGGGAGGTGGTTAGACTCTTTCTTGTTGGAGATGGTCATTGCCTGGCACTTATCTGGCGCGAATGTTACTTGCCACTTATCAGCCCAAGCCTGGATGTTGTCCAGGTCTTGCCGCATGCAGGCTCGGACTGCTTCATTATTTGAGGGGTTGCGAATGGAACTGAACACTGTGCAATCATCAGCGAACATCCCCATTTCTGACCTTATGATGGAGGGAAGGTCATTGATGAAGCAGCTGAAGATGGTTGGGCCGAGGTCACTGCCCTGAGGAACTCCTGCAGCAATGCCCTGGGGCTGAGATGATTGGCCTCCAACAACCACAACCATCTTCCTTTGTGCTAGGTATGACTCCAGCCACTGGAGAGTTTTCCCCCGATTCCCATTGACTTTAATTTTACTAAGGCTCCTTGGTGCCACTCTCGATCAAATGCTGCTTTGATGTCAAGGGCAGTCACTCTCACCTCACCTCTGGAATTCAGCTCTTTTGTCCATGTTTGGACCAACGCTGTAATGAGGTCTGGAGCCGAGTGGTCCTGGCGGAACCCAAACTGAGCATCAGTGAGCAGGTTATTGGTGAGTAAGTGCCGTTTGATAGCACTGTCGACGACACCTTCCATCACTTTGCTGATGATTGAGAGTAGACTGATGGGGCGGTAATTGGCCGGATTGGATTTGTCCTGCTTTTTGTGGACAGGACATACCTGGGCAATTTTCCACATTGTTGGGTCGATGCCAGTGTTGTGGCTGTACTGGAACAGCTTGGCTAGAGGCACAGCTGGTTCTGGAGCACAAGTCTTCAGCACAACAGCCGGGATGTTGTCGGGGCCCATAGCCTTTGCTGTATCCAGTGCACTCAGCCGTTTCTTGATATCACGTGGAGTGAATCGAATTGGGTGAAGACTGGCTTCTGCGATGGTGGGGATATCGGGAGGAGGCCGAGATGGATCATCCACTCGGCACTTCTGGCTGAAGATGGTTGCAAACGCTTCAGCCTTGTCTTTTGCACTCACGTGCTGGACTCCGCCATCATTGAGGATGGGGATGTTTGCAGAGCCTCCTCCTCCCGTTAGTTGTTTAATTGTCTACCACCATTCACGACTGGATGTGGCAGGACTGCAGAGCTTTGATCTGATCCGTTGGTTGTGGAATCGCTTAGCTCTGTCTATAGCATGTTGCTTCCGCTGTTTAGCATGCATGTAGTCCTGAGTTGTAGCTTCACCAGGTTGGCACCTCATTTTTAGGTACGCCTGGTGCTGCTCCTGGCATGCTCTTCTCCACTCCTCATTGAACCAGGGTTGATCCCCTGCTGCGTTTCTTACAATACAACAGTGACTACACTTCAAAAAGTACTTAATTGGCTGTAAAGTGCTTAGGGATGTTGTGGAAGGTGTTATATAAATGCCAGTCTTTCCTTCTTACCTTTATAGCGTGACTTCTCGGACGCTTGCTTTCAAGACCGAGAAACCACAGTTTTTCCAGTCTTCTTGTATCTTGTTGTTCTGAGGCGAGGAATCAGCCTCATGGCTCTTCTCTGCACCGCCTCCAGGGCTTGAATGTTATTCTTGAGTCTCATTGATCAGAACTCAGTTTGTCCCCCCTGAGTGACTGAATCACAATTTTGTAATGGCTGATTCCACCTGAATTTATCGTCCTTAAACAACTACACAGACACTGCAAATTAAACCCCAAATTAATTTTTATTTATCTGCCTCCCCTTGCATGTGATAGTTATCTTTTTAATAGCATCTAAACATCGTAACAGGCCAGCTTTGCAGCTGAGAGGGTCGCTATGCATCTCAAATTGTAACAGTTACACGTTGCGTAAAATTAAGACATCACTCCAAGGGAACCTATTTGGATTATGCTTGTAACCAAATGCAGCACCAGTCCGCACTGGCTGAGAGATATGCTGCCATCTCTGTACAGCTAAGCACTGTGATCTCACAACTGTGTCTGATTGCTTCTTCAGGTTGCTTCAGTTCATTAACTGAAAATGTTATCTTGTTACTGTTCTGCACTCAGCTGCTATTGTGGATCTTCCCTTTTCTCTGGTCTTTTCTTGGTCATTGGCTATCAACTTCCTGCTGTCAGTCCCAGGCTGTCTGCCTGATGCTTTCAGTCACTCATCCTTGCCTTGCAGCTCCTACACCCAGGCGCTCGGCCCGCTGCTCTCACACCCAGGCTCTCGGCCCGCTGCTCTCACACCCAGGCTCTCGGCCCGCTGCTCTCACACCCAGGCTCTCGGCCCGCTGCTCTCACACCCAGGCTCTCGGCCCGCTGCTCTCACACCCAGGCTCTCGGCCCGCTGCCCTCACACCCAGGCTCTCGGCCCGCTGCTCTCACACCCAGGCTCTCGGCCCGCTGCTCTCACACCCAGGCTCTCGGCCTGCTTCTCTCCATCCCTGACTCTCGGTTTTCTGTTCTGTTGCTCCCTCACAGCTTCCACTAAACTCTTCATTGCTAATATAATGGCTTGCCTCCTCTCTCTCAGTCCTCCTTTGGTGACCATGATATACTTCCTGGGTTAAAAAAAACAGATGGATGAATCTTTTTGATAAAACATATTAGATGTAAATCTGGGCAGGAATTGAACACGTTTAGAAGCACCATTGATATCTGAGATGGGCATTAATGAACTCTCAGCATATGGGGGTACTTTGATTGTTTGTTCTGACATACTCTGGATCAAGGTACAAGATCACTGTGGGCATCATCAACAGGAAAGTGTCAATCAATGCAAATGATTATTTCTCTCTCTCTATATTTATATATAGAAACAGCGAGAGAGAGAGAGAGACAGATGGGATGGGCGAGTCATCACTTTGCTCTTTCAACTCTGACACCAGGGTTTGAAATCCAGCCCAGTCCAGTGAATTGAAAGTCTCCTTCTCTCTGCCAACTGTAAGGGTTCAGTGTAAATCAGTTGTTGGCAGTCTTACCCTGCTTTCTAATGGGCATGAGTTCACAGCACAAAACTGTCCATAATGCAGCACAAATTAGCACCAAATGAGATGTCTCGCTCTCAGCTCCTGCCGGCAGCTGGTGTGGGACATGGAGACATGTCGGACTGTTGCTGGAGGAGATATTCGTCTTAAAGGGTCAGAGTTAAGTCTCAATGGGGTAGGAATTGCTCTTGTCACTACGTGTGGAGCAATATTTTCAAATACATTACCTCTGCTCTGTATTTTTACTGAAGCTTGAAACACAATTTCACAAAAGAAACACGTTTCACCAGAAACATTGGACAGGAAACTTTCTCACAAAACCCCTTTACAATGTCACTGTGCCCAGCGATGGGAGGAATTCTTGCCCCATTCTTGGGGAGACGGTTTTACTCTGCATGTAACTGTGCTACACGCCTGGCCAAGGAGTGCTTGGTGCTGATGTGGGTGCTAAAAGTGGCAAATGACATTCAACGGCATTACCATCGACGGATCCCCCAGCATCAACATCCCGGGGGTCGCCATTGACCAGAAACTGAACTGGGCCAGCCACCTGAATGCAGTGGCTACAAGAGCAGGTCAGAGGCTGGGTATTGTGCAGTGAGTGACTCACCTCCTGACTCCGCAAAGCCTCTCCACCACCTGCAAGGCACATGGAAACTCTCCACTTGCCTGGATGAGTACAGCTGCAACAACACTCAAGAAGCTCGACACCATCCAGGACAAAGCAGCCCGCTCGATCAACATCCCATCCCCCCACCTTAAACATTCGCTCCCTCCACCACCGGTGCAACATGGCTGCAGTGTGTACTATCTACAAGATGCACTGCAGCAACTCGCCAAGGTCTCTTCAACAGCACCTCCCAAACCCGTGACCTCCACCACCTTGAAGGACAAGGGCAGCAGGTGCATGGGAACAACCATCACCTCCAAATTCCCCATCCAAACCACACCCTATCCCGACTTGGATATATATCGCCATTCCTTCATTGTCGCCGGGTCAAAATACTGGAACAACAACAACAACAACAACTTGCATTTATATAGAGCCTTTAACATTGTAAAACGTCCCAAGGCACTTCACAGGAGCGATTATCAGACAAAATTTGACACTGAGCCACATAAGGAGATATTAGGACAGGTGACCAAATGCTTCGTCAAAGAGGTAGGTTTTTAGGGACATCTTAAAGGAGTATAGAGAGGCGGAGAGGTTCAGGGAGGGAATTCCAGATCTTGGGGCCAAGGCAGCTGAAGGCACGGCCACCAATGGTGGAGTGAATGAACTAAAGAAAGGGTCCATTCACTAACACTGATATCTCAATGAGTGCAAAAAGTAGCCAAAACTACTGTTACTGAATTACTGTTTGTAATTCTGAATGGCTGGGAGTGAATTATAAAGCTGTAGTTTTGATCAAAGTTTCAGGTGACAGGAAAGGTCCAACAAGTGTCAGTAAAATTTTTAAAATAGAATATTCCGGAAATGCACAACTGGCAGATCAACATGCGAAGGAACACAGCAGGCTGATGTTTCAGGTGAGACTCTTTATCAGAGTTGGGGCAAGAGAGGCCCCTTTCGCAAAACAGACAAGAAGAAGGGAAAACCTCCCTCGGAAAACCAAGAGAGGAGGAGAGAGAAAGAGAGGGAGGGAGAGAGAGAGAGAGGGAGGGGGAGAGAGAGAGAGAGAGGGAGGGAGAGAGAGAGAGAGAGAGAGAGGGAGGGGGAGAGAGAGAGAGAGAGGGAGGGGGAGAGCGAGAGCGAGAGAGAGGGAGGGGGAGAGAGAGAGAGAGGGAGGGGGAGAGAGAGAGAGAGAGAGGGGGAGAGCGAGAGAGAGAGAGAGGGAGGGGGAGAGAGAGAGAGAGGGAGGGGGAGAGAGAGAGAGAGAGAGGGGGAGAGCGAGAGAGAGAGAGAGGGAGGGGGAGAGAGAGAGAGAGAGGGAGGGGGAGAGAGAGAGAGAGAGAGAGGGAGGGGGAGAGAGAGAGAGAGAGAGAGGGAGGGGAAGAGAGAGAGAGGGAGGGGGAGAGAGAGAGAGAGAGGGAGGGGGAGAGAGAGAGAGAGAGAGAGAGGGAGGGGAAGAGAGAGAGAGGGAGGGGGAGGACAAACTCAAACCTGCTTTCACAAGGAGACAGTTGGCAGTCTGTCAGCAGATTTTAATTTGCTGGAAGTTGATGTGATGTGTCTGACCTGCAGCCAAGGTCACTTCAGACGGAGGGGGCTGGATGTGCAGGTACTTGAAAGACAAAAAAAACCCAGAGGGGTGTGTCGGGGACACGAGTCCAAAATGAAAAGGAAACCAGCAAAAGGGAGAGATGAGGAGAAATTGTTTTTTTTAACGCAGCGAGTTGTTGTGATCTGGAATGCCCTGCCTGAAAGGGCGGTGGAAGCAGATTCAGTGGCAACTTTCAAAAAGGAATTGGATCTCCCATTAAAAAGAAGTAAATTTGAAGGGCTACGGGGAAAGAGCAGGGGGGAGTGGGGCTAATTGGATAGCTCTTTCAGAGTGCCGGCACAGGCACGATGGGACGAATGGCCTCCTCCAGTGCTGTATGGTTCGATGAAAAGGTGACTGCTTGAGTGGAGACTGCAAGATGCTATTGAAATGCCACGATGATAAAACAATCTTATCATGGGACTCCCTCATAATCCTCAGCCCCATTCTGCTCCTTAACATTCAGATTAAGTGCCTGGACCTCTGGCACAGGAGACCAGTACTGACTCGTACAGTACATTGCTGACAAAAGAAAGATTATCCCTTAATTAGCCTCACTTGCACCTCATCATGTAAAATTGCTCAGGACAGAGTTAAATGATACTGCTGCGTCTCCTCATCGCTGCTGATGCTCGCTTAACCTTCAATGTGCCTCGAATGTGTTGAAAGCATCGGAGCCTCCTGTCCTTGTGGGTCCTGCTATTGAATCTCATGTCTTCGACGACACCGCTCATTATCTCGCAGATAAGACTTTGAACTCAGTCCTTCTGTCGATCAGCCTGTATCGTGCAGAGACTCAGGAGCTGTGCTAAATTCTCCAGCGTCTTCTGCCATCAGCTCTCCGTGAAGAATTTAGTTCATTTGTTGCTGTGTCTTTTCTTTTATTTTCCCCAATTTCCAATGGAATTGCGTTTCTTGTTGGCAACATAATGGCGGCCATTGCACAACCACAGAACGCTGCTGATCAGAGTGATAGAGCAGGGGTACTGCAGTCATGCCGTACACATAATATTTGTGTGTGAGAGGGTCAAGCTTATTTCTCCACAGACTGCCACATCACCTGATCTACGCTGACTCCCCATCCGGAAATGCCTCGATTTTAAAGTTCTCATCCTTGTTTTCAAATCCCTCCATGGCCTTGCCCCTCCCTATCTCTGTAACCTCCTCCAGCCCTACAATCCCCCTCCCCCTCCCGAGATCTCTGCGCTCCTCCGATTCCTGCTTCCTGCACATCCCTGATTTTAATCGCTTCACCATTGGCGGCCTGGTTATTTATTACATTGCTGTTTGTGGGACCTTGTTCTGCGCAAATTGGCTGCAGCGTTTCCTACATGACAATAGTGACTGCACTTCAAAGAAAGCACTTCATTGGCTGTAAAGCGCTTTGGGACATCCTGAGGTCGTGAAAGGCGCTATATAAATGCAAGTTCTTTCTTCTTTCACACAACGCACTGCCCAGTGTGGTACTGAGCCACATGATCCCCAGTCTGCAATGAAACCACTGGGGCAGCATTTACTTGGTCCCTAAAATAGGGAAAATAGCAAACCTTCTGTACAATAAATAAAGGAAGTTAATTTGGAAAGGAAAATTAGAGAGATGCTGAGGTCGTAAAACACATTTATATTTCACAATATCGAAAAGGTCATGCATGCCGGCACAGACACAATGAGCCGAATGGCCTCCTTCTGTGCTGTATGATTCTATGATCTGTGATTCTATGTATATATAAGCTATAAATTATGTCTACATTTTACAGCAAAATTAGTACAACATTGCAACATGCTGAAGGAATGAAATATATTTGGGAGACAAGAGCCTGAGGCTGAGTTTCATTTTAATATTCTTTCTACATTTCTATTTTTCAAATCCCTCAGTGTTGGCTGGGTAAAGAAGCAGAAAGAAAAATCTTGTAACATCAACAATTGTTCACAAGATGTGGGTGACGTTGGCAAGGCCGGCATTTGTTGCCTATCCCTCGTTACCCTGAGAAAGTGGCAGCAGTGGGCTTTCTCCTTGAACCACTGCAGTCCTTGTGGTGATTGTACTCCCACGATGGTGTTACATAGGGAATTCCTGGACATTGACGCAGCAATGAAGGAACGGCGATCTATGTCCAAATCAGAACGGCATGTGACTTGGAGAAAAACTTGGAGGTGATGGTGCTCCCACAACATGGCTGCTCTTGTCCTTCTCAGTGGCAGAAGTCGTCGAGAGGGAGTTGCTGCGGAAATAACCTTGGTGAGTTACTGCAGTGCTTCCTGTCGATTGTGCATACTGCAGGAACAGTGCGCTAGTGGTGGAGTGGGTGGATACCGAGCCCAATGGGAGGGACACTGATCAAGGGAACTGCTTTGACCTGAATTGTGTCGCACTTTTTGAGTGTTGTGCAGGCTGCACCCATCCAAGCCAGTATTCCACCACTCCCCTGACTTGAGCCTCGCAGATGGGCTTTGAGGGATCAGGAGGTGAGCCACTCATCACAGAGGACCCAGTCTCTGCCCTGCTGTTGTTGCCACAGAGTTAATATGGCTGGTCTAGTCCAGCTTTTGCTCAAGACCGACCTCCAAGATGTTTTTAATGGGGGACAAGGTGATGGTGATGTCTTTGAATGTCAAAGCAAGATGACTGGGCTTTCTATTGTTCAAAGTCTTCACTTGGTATTTATGTGACGTTTCTCTGAGGAACTCCTTTGTATCAGGTGTGACTCCAGCTTCTGGAGGGTTTTGACCCCCTTTGGAGGAGGTCACAGAGACAGGGAAGGGGCAAGCCATGAAGGGATTTAAATACAAGGTAACTTGCGTGGGGGAGGGGTAGGTCACGATTGCGGAGGGTGGAGGTACCGGGGTGACAGCGGCCCACAACAATAATTTGACACATGCCTTGGGCCGGCTTCTTCGGCTCCATCGCCCGTGGAACTGGTCGGAGTGAGCACGGTGCAGGCTCCGAAGAGTTCCGATCTAAAATGGTAATCGGGCTCCTACTTACGTCATAGGACCCCGATTGCCATATTAAAAGCAGCCTGTCGCCTGAAGCAGGCGGGCGCTTTGGCCACCTGGCAGTAGGCCCCTTTCAACAACAACAATAACTTGCATTTATAAAGCGCCATTAACGTAGTAAAACGTCCCATGGCGCTTTACAGGAGCATTATTGGACAAATTGACACGATGGGCCGAAGGGCCTCTATCCGTGCTGTATAACTCTAAAATTTGACACCGAGCCACATAAGGAGACATTGGGACAGATGACCAAAAGCTTGGTCAGAGGTAGTTTAGAAGGAGTGACTTAAAGGAGGAGAGTGAGGTCGAGAGGCAGAGAGGTTTCAGGAGGGAGTTCCAGAGCTTCGGGCCCAGGCAGCTGAAGGTACGGCCGCCAATGGTGGAACGAAGGAAATTGGGTATTCGCAAGAGGCCAGAATTGGAGGAGGGCAGAGATCTCAGAGGGCTGGAGGAGGTGACAGAGATAGGGAGGGGCGAGGCCATAGAAGGATTTGAACACAAGGATGAGAATTTTAAAATCAAGGCGTTGCCGGACTGGGAGTCAGTGTAGGTCAGCGAGCACAGAGGGTTGATGGGTGAACGGGACTTGGTGTAAGTTAGGATACGGGCAGTAGAATTTTCTAAACGGGTCCGACCACATAACTGGTGTTAACGGGGCAGGAAGGCAGTGAAAATTGACCCCCCCCTTCTTCATGTACACACAGTGCAGAGACGCAGGCCCCGTTGCTCATGAGAGTGAGAAGATCGATAGCAATAACACTGGTCAGAGACTTCAATGGCCCTGGTTTTAATCGGTTTCCAGAACTTTCGCCATTAGCACCTGGTTTAGTTGTCACGTAATTGTGGCAAAACTCGAATGTATCTCACTTTGCCAAATATAATCTAGCTTTGCTAATGAACGATGCTGAAGGGTATTATGAGAGAGAGTCCGATCCCAGTCTGAATAAATTGGCTGTTGAACTAATTAGCAGCATTGTACCAGTCATCAATTCTGCTATTTCCTGGATCATTGACAGTGCCGTTAGGCAACAGCAATTTAATGGTTTTCCTCAAAACTTATTTGAGGCAGACTGGTGATCCATTTAGCGGCAACATTTATTTTATTTATTTAAACAATACCTGGGTGACAAATACAGGCAAGGGGCTAATCATTACCGGGATCAATGAGAAGTAGGAAAATAATAGAAATCAGCCCATTGCTATCACGTATAATAAATGCTGCATATAGGCGACTGATGATATTCCCTATTATTTGTTTTGCAAGTGCTTCGCAGCAGAGGTTTTCAAACTGTCAGGTCATCTGATTTCTGTCCATCTGAGGCAAGGCATTCTGCAATCCACAAGCACGGTGCTTCAAAAATTCCCGATTTTCCTCTATTTTTGTTGCTTTCCGAGCACATTATTTCCCTTGCTGTACAATAACAAAACATATTTTTTCTGTAATGAAAACATTGTCTTCCTTTGGGGAGCTGACATCGTCCCTCACAAAAGTTAGGGCTGGTGGTGGTGGGGGGGGGGTCTCTGGGATTGTGTCAATGTTTACTTGGGGGGGTGGTTTCTGGGATTGTGCATTGTTTACTTGGGGGGGGGGGGTTTGTGGGATTGTGTCATTGTTTACTGGGGGGGTCTTTGGGATTGTGTCATTGTTTACTGGGGGGGGTCTCTGGGATTGTGTCATTGTTTACTGGGGGGGGTCTTTGGGATTGTGTCATTGTTTACTGGGGGGGTCTTTGGGATTGTGTCATTGTTTACTGGGGGGGTCTTTGGGATTGTGTCATTGTTTACTGGGGGGGTCTTTGGGATTCTGTCATTGTTTACTGGGGGGGGTCTTTGGGATTGTGTCATTGTTTACTGGGGGGGTCTTTGGGATTGTGTCATTGTTTACTGGGGGGGTCTTTGGGATTGTGTCATTGTTTACTGGGGGGGGGTCTTTGGGATTGTGTCATTGTTTACTGGGGGGGTCTTTGGGATTCTGTCATTGTTTACTGGGGGGGGTCTTTGGGATTGTGTCATTGTTTACTGGGGGGGGTCTTTGGGATTCTGTCATTGTTTACTGGGGGGGGGTCATTGGGATTGTGTCATTGTTTACTGGGGGGGTCTTTGGGATTGTGTCATTGTTTACTGGGGGGGGTCTTTGGGATTGTGTCATTGTTTACTGGGGGGGTCTCTGGGAATGTGTCAATGTTTACTCGGGTGGGGGTATCTGGGATTGTGTCGTTGTTTACAGTGGGGGGTCTCTGGGATTGTGCCAATATTTATGGTGGGGAGGTATCAATGGATTGTGTCAATGTTTACAGGGGGGTCTCTGGGATTGTGTCAATATTTATGGGGGGGTGGTATCTGGGATTATGCCAATGTTTGCAGGGGGTCTCTGGGATTATGTCAATGTTTTCATGTCTTACTCGGTGCTTCAACTTATACAGACTGGATGAGGAAGTGGGAGTGTCCATTTGTCTCCATTTGGGATGAACCACAGTGAGGAGGAAGCCCAGAAGCTTGCCTGTGTTGGAGTTTAATGGGCAGATGAGGGATTGCCATTCAGCCCATCTAACTTAGCCTTCTACAGAAATCTACAATTCCTCCCTTGCAGCCTGAAACAGCCTGTTGAATGAATCCATTGCAGTTGCCTCCACTACGCTCTCTGGAAGAGAATTCGAGCTCGTAATCATTCTTCCAGCCATGTTATGGGACAATCCAAGAAATGTGTGCTGGGTGAGAAATTCAGTTTAACTTTCCTTCATTTAAAGAGTTTTTGTTGAAAGTGCAGGAAAAAACAAGTTGACTTTTTTTTGAGGAGTTGGGTGGGGAGAGATGAGAGAGATTACTGCTATCCTTGACAAGGAAGCTTAAGAGTATTCATGAAGGAATTATAACTAAATAACTGCAAGCAGGGATAGTCATCGCCTCATTAACTAATGCTGAAAGATTTATTAAGTGTAAATGGAAAATTTGTTCCCTCTCTTGCATTGGAGACTTTTTTATTCTGCTGCGAGAAATTACTTCTTAGAAATGATTAACACAGAATTATCCAGAAGTCTTTGAAAAAAATCTGGACCAAATTTATAGAATCATAGAATCTTACAGCACAGAAGGAGGCCATTTGGCCCATCGTGCCTGTGTCAGCTCTTTGAAAGAGCTATCCAATTAGTCTCACTCCCTCTGCTCTTTCTCCATGGCTCTGCAATTTTCACCGCTTCAAGTATTTTTCTGACTCCCTTTTGAAAGTCACTATTGAATGTCTTTCCACCGCCCTTTCAGGCAGTACATTCCAGATCATAATTCACTGCGTAAAATAATTTCTCCTCATCTCACCTCTGGTTCTTTTGCCAATTACCTTAAATCTGTGTCCTCTGGTTACCAACCCTTCTGCCAGTGGAAACAGTTTCTCCTTATTTAAACGTTTGTTTGAAAACATATAACAGTCCCTCCAGAGTAGGTTTACTATAGATATTACATCTTCCACCCTCCATAAACTTGAGTTCATCCAAAACTCTGTAGCCCGTATCCTAACTCGCACCAAGTCCCGTTCTCCCATCACCCCTCTGCTCACTGATCCACATTGGCTCCCAGTCTGAGAACGCTTGGATTTTAAAATTCTCATCCTTGTTTTCAAATTCCTCCATGGCCTCACCCCTCCCTATCTCTGTAACCTCCTCCAGCCCTACAACCCTCCGAGATCTCTGCGCTCCTCCAATTCTTGCCTCTTGCGCATCCCTGATTTTAATCGCTCCACCATTGGCGGCCGCGCCTTTAGCTGCCGAGGCCCTTGGCTATGGAATTCCCTCCCTAAACCTCTCCACCTCTCTCTCCTCCTTTAAGACGCTACTTAAAACCTACTTCTTTGACCAAGCTTTTGGTTACCTATCCTGATATCTCCTTATGTGGCTCGGTGTCAAATTTTGTTTGACAATCGCTCCCGTGAAGCGCCTTGGGACGTTTTACTACGTTAAAGGCGCTATATAAATGCAAATTGTTCTTGTTGTAACTGGCATTGTGTACCTTCTAAATTCTCTTGCACGATAACATCAACAATGTACACCTATTTGGAATGGTACACACAGAATTCATATACTTTTATTTCTTATTAAGAAAAAGGAAAATGTAATAATACAAAGTGACAATGGAAAGTATACAGAATAGTTGTAGCTACAAGACCAATGGCTACTTTTAACAAATGGAAAGACACCAGGAGACAGGAACGTGGAAAACATATCACATCTCCTCATTCATGACACACGTAAACCGTTTCCATGTCCCATCTGCACTGACACCAAGGTTCCAGCCCTTTCATCCCTCCTGAGTGCAGTACTGTCGAAGGTGCCGTCTTTTGGATGAGACACTAAACCGTCTGCCCTCTCAGGTGGACATAAAAGATCCCATGGCACTATTTGGAAGAAGAACGGGGGAGTTGTACCCACTGCCCTGGCCAATATTTTTCCCTCAATCAGCATCACTCAAACAGATTATCTGGTCATCATCACATTGCTGTTTGTGGGAGCTTGCTGTGTGCAAATAGGCTGCCGTGGTTTCCAACATTACAACAGTGAATACACTTCAAAAGAACTTAATTGGCTGGAAAGCGTTTTGGGCCGTCCTGAGGTCGGGAAAGGCGCCATATAAATGCAAGTCTTTCTTTTGAATGAGAAATCTCTTTCTTTTTTAAATACTTCAGCCGAGCCAGTATTCAGTGCATTTGACAGCACAATAAGAATTCTTCCGCTGTTTGCAATAAGTGGGCAGTTGGCATCCATTCAGCCAAATGTTTGAAAGCAGATGGTTTGTAAGGTGTATGGAACTTAACAGCAACCCTTGAAAACAACTGCAGACCGAACAAGGACACCAACATGATCCATTGTTTCCTTACAGTGCACTGATGTTTTGCCAGTGTTTGCTATTTTTGTACGTGTTACTCAAGCAGGTAACAGTTGGCAATGCAAGGACAGTGGAAAACCATCTCTGATTCTTGGGCTGCATTGACTTACAATTGGTTCATGAGACATTAAGAGGGAGCTTAGAAGAAATATTTTCACACAAAGGGCTATGAGAATACGCAGGGGCATTGCCCAAAGGAACCAGAGACAACAACACCATTAAGAGAGAATCAGAACACATGCAGAAGAAAAATATTGAAGAGTACAGGAAGGGGCAAGGAAATTGGATTCGAGTAGTTAGTTCCGATGAGCATGTACGATGAGCTGGATTGTGTCCTTCTGTCGGAAACTTCAACAGTTCTGATTTTCTTTTAAAGGTTCAGCATTAAGTACCTTTTGTTCTGATTTTTAAAAAGAACTGTTGAATCTTGTATGTTCAAGCTCCCATAGTTTTAACGCTCAGTCGTATTCTAGCTGCCCTTTTTTGAATCCTCTATATTTCCATTTGTTCCCTTATTTTATTTGTATGAACATACATAAAATTTTAGTTGAAGGAAAGCCAAATGTACGAAAGTACAGAGCAGAAAAAAGCCCATCCAGCTAACTGAGGCCTGCTCCTTCCACTGGACCATATCGAACAACACGGTCACTGACTCCATCCAATGTATTGACGCTAACAACAGTTGAAACTGATGTCCATAGCCTCTGAACAGGTCTTTAACATAGTGAAATGTCCAAAGTCAATTCACAAGAGGGAGAAAAAAAAAATTGATCACCGATCAGCGATTGGGAGAGGAGTTATTGGAAGTGATTGACGGTGCGGTCAAACGGAAGGTTTGAGGAGGTGAGGCAAGGGGAAAGGGTATCGGACAGGGGAGCCTGAGAGCAAGGCCATGATGACTGAAGGCTCTGCCACTGGTGGTGGAGCGTGTTTGCGTGTATGCGGATTAATTAAGGTCATCGAAACTTCAGAATGTCAGTCTCACAAAAACAATCTACATTATTCACCTCTGACCTGTTGCATTCCTCCAATGGCATTTCCATGTTCCCAACAGGATGGAACCTCTGTGTAAAGTATCTGACCAGTATGTCGATGGTGATCCCTCATCGAGCACCCGAGGAGCTTTTCACCTCTTTTTAAGCCACTTTAATACTGCTATACCTCTCTACTTCAAATTTTTTGAGAGTGCATTAGCCTCTTGATCCTTCCCATATTTTTGCCTCTTGTTGCAGTTTTCCAGGTCCTGCACGTCCCAGAGGGGAAGCAAACCGCTGGCAGGCGCCTGCCAATGCTAACCTTGAGCTCGCTGCAAGGATGCACGCAACATAATTACCTCGCTTGCGAGAGAGGCACCTCCTTCTGCTCGCTCAGCGCTGTTCATTTCAGAACTTCAGCCACATCTGTGCCGTGTTGCTCCAAGGTCTCCGCTCCATCAGAACAAGTTGACTTTTTAACAACTTATGTTATGACCTCTATTGATGAGAAAAAGAATTCTGTTTTCCAAATTGCTTCATTCCTTTGAAAGCAGTGAGACAGATGTCAATCTCCTAATGTCCGTGACATGAGATACAATACCTATCAACAAGCATAAGGAGGCAAAATATTCATGAGCCAAAGCCAACACAATGCTCCTTGAATGCTACCCATTAAGTAACCCACCACCATAATACAACAAGTGGCTGAGATCAATTAAATGATAATGTGGAATGGGCCAATATGTGAGATTCTGCAAAGGGTCCTTTATTGTGGCAGCTTTCTTAACAGTTACTTAATATCTTGTGTGCTACTTTCTGACTTGCCTGTTCATGCTTTCCACTCGGCACTCATGGTCCAAATGTCACTGGCCTGTTTCCCAATACTTTTGCTTGGGATTCCAACCTATATTTAGCTTCGGCAGATCCAGATTTCCTCATTGTAGTCACTTTAGCCACAACCTTCGCAGATCTTACCTCAATCTTTTCAAATATTTATTGGGGGGGGATTTTAACCCTTTCCACCAGGCGGAAACCATGCGGGTGGGCAGTTAAAATGCCCCGGGTTAGTTACCCACCACAAAGCCTTCCAAATCCCGCCAACAGTGATTTTTACTCAGGTTGGGCAGCTAAGCCGACAGGGCCCTTCTTTAAAAATGCAGATTGGGGTCGGATGACCTCATCGGGCCCCGACTCCGATTTTAACTCAGGCCCGAGCGGGGAAGTCTCCAAGACCTTGCCGCCAGGCTGAAGGGAGCGGGGACCTGCCAGAAAGATGAAGAGGTCCCGAACAAGTAAGTTTTGCACTTGCCTCTGTGGGGCCAGAAGGAGCAGGAATGCTCTTCAGGGCCCTCCAATGGAAGTTACAGTCTCCCCTGCCCCGGACTCACCCCCCCCACCCCCTTCCCTACCCCACACCTACATCCATTTTGGAAGTCGGCCAAGGGCCATTTGATGTTTCTGGAAGCTGGCAGTCGCTTCCTGTTCCGTTCCGGGCAGGAAGTTAATGAGGCCCAGGAGTTGAAAGATCCTGGGTCTCAAGTTTTCTCGAGCGAGTGGGTTTTGCACAAACCCCTGCCCACCCCAAACTCGCCCGGAATTGAAATTGTTCTTTTTTTGAGCAGTATTAGAACCGCTATATCTTTCATTCCCAACCTAATATCAACTTTCATTGGCTCAATGAATCTATCAGGCCTATTGACCTATTGCAATAATATTCTGTATTTTGGGGCAGAGAGAGGCTGATGTCACAGCACCTTGACACTGCAGTGCACTTGGCCGTGGAGTGCTCGGAAACGAGTTCAAGGCCAAGATTCCCGACACAATGGTTTTTTTTTACCAATCTCAACTGGAGGGGCCAATTACCCTGAGCCGCTCTTACACACAATCGCAGGCTGCAGAGAGGCAGTGGAAAAGGCCAGCCAGCGTTTGCAGCCCATCACCCGCCTTCTGGGGTTGGTCCATGGCACTGGGATACAATGGAAGAGGAAGAAAGAAAAGTAGCTTATCGAGAGAAAAAAATACAGCTGTTTATACCACAAGACAGAAAAAGAAAACGCATGATTTAAATCAGCTCCAAGTCCCCACTATCCTAATGTTGCACTTACACAGTGCTGGGGGAGTGAAACCTTTCTCCATTGTGCATTCACTGACAGCTTGAAATGCTTGCAATCCTAGGATAGGAAGAGCTAATAGATGCAGGTCAGATTAACTACTTTTATATGTATTTTAGGCACAACGATTTTCTGAGTTTGTTCTTGGATTGTTACTCTCCTGACCCGCTCTCTTACATTGACAGTGAAATAATTTCGAATCAGTTGTTAAAATGCCTTTGCCAGAAATTACTAACTGCTGCCTAGTCAATCAGAATCTCAGATTTTACCCAACCACCATGGAGAGCGTATTGAAGCTGCTCAAACTAATTTCTCTTTAGACCCCTTATCAGCTGTCAGGAAGACAGCCTTAATCCCATCCGTCTCGGAGAGAATTTGAACTCGGCGATGATATCATTATTATTTTCGTGTGCAGTCTATGTTCAACTCACTCAGCTTTCGAATCGTAGCTGTGTTAATGGGGGAACTCCTTTTGTTCCTCTAAAATGAGGTGCGAAACAATATTTACAGATCAATTAACGATATTTGTTTTCCAAAACTAACCCACAGCCTTGACGAACAAACATTCTTAATTGTAATTCATTGGACACTCAGCACCAGGGGACAGTATAGAACCATAAAAGTTTACAAATGTAAGGAGTCGCACAACACCAGGTCCAACAGCTTTATTTGAAATCACAAGCTTTCGGAGCTTTGCTCCTTCGTCAGCCTTCGTCAGGCTCCTTCCTCACCACCCGACAAAGGAGCAAAGCTCCGAAAGCTTGTGATTTCAAATAAAGCTGTTGGACTGTAACCTGGTGTTGTAAGACTCCTTACATTTGTCAACCCCAGTCCATCACCGGCATCTCCACATCATAAAAGTTTACAGCAGCATAGGAGGCACTTTGGCCAAGTGTATCTGTGCTGGGTCTTTGCCAATCAAATCCCGCTGCTCTTCTCTCTCCCCACCACCCTGTGTTTTTCTATGCTTCTGATATTTATCCGTTTTTCCATTAAAAGATGCAATGGTCTGTGCCGCAATCATTTTCTGTTGCAAGTCGTTCCACGCCCCAACCCTCTGTGTGAAGAAGTTTCTCCTCACCCGTCTCCTCAGCCTCTTATTGACTGTTTTAAATTGATGACCCCCTCATCACTGACTCCCCAACCAGAGAAAATAATTTTGCCCTATTCACCCGATCGAAATGCTTGGACTGCCCGCCGGCTTCCAGGTAAGTGGTGGGAAGGGTCTCGTGGGAGGGAAGGGGTGGCGGAGCAAGGGGGGAGTCCAGGGCGGGGGAGGCCCTGCTTCTCTGGGCCCCACAACCTTGAAGGTGGGCAAAGCTGCTGCGGCTTCCCCCGCTCAGGCCCCGGTCAAAATGACAAACCGGGGTCCTGTTGACGTGATAGGACCCCGATTTACATAAACCTATGAGGTTCCTGCCTGCTTTAGGCAGCCGCCTCATCCCGCCTGCATCCCGGGTTAACATCGCAAAATGGATGACCATGGTCGGAATCTGAGCGGCTGAGCTCCTTTCTGACTGCCCACCCGCCTGGTTTCCGGGCAGGGGTACAGATGATCCCCTCATGCTCTCAGATTTGCTTCGTGTATCATAATCATTCATCAATAACCTTAATAATTAATGCCTTAACATCTCGAGGCCCAGCAGTGCGGGAAAAAGTTGACTCTTTATTGAAAAGGGCCGCTTGCAGGGTTGGGACCTGCTGGGGTTTTAGAGTGGGCTGTCCATAAATTTCCAACAGGCAAAGCAATGGGAACCAAAGATTTTTTTTTTAACGAAAAGGTCCATTTTTTCAGTTACTGCTGGGCCTCGTGGGGCACTAATTATTAAAATTTTTGATGAACTTTCATGATAGGCAAAGCAAATCAAAGACCAGGAGCATTGATCCCACCCCCCTATCCAGTTTTGGACTTGGCAAAAGGCAACAATCCTATTTACAGGCGAGCTTTCTGTGCCAATGTACCACCACCACCAAAAACAACTTGCATTTACATAGTGCCTTTAACGTAGAAAAACGTCCCCAAGACGCCTCATAGAAGCGTTACCAGACGTAAAATGCTCACCAAGCCAAAGGAGGAGATAGTAAGACAGGTGACTAAAAGCTTGGTCAGTGAGGTGGGTTTTAAGGAGCATCTTAAGGCAGGTGAGGGAGGTCGAGAGAGACGGAGAGGGTTAGGAAGGGAAATCCAGAATGTGAGGCCTCGACGGCCGAAGGCAAGGCCGCCAGTAATGGGGCGAAGGGAGGGTGAAGGAAGGTGCCAAAGTCATAGGAATATGGATTTCTCGTGGGGCTTGTATGGCCGGAGGAGGTCACACAGATAGAGCGGGGACAAGGAAAGGGATTTGGGAAATCTTACAAACTCAGTATCGGGGAAAAAGGGCTTTCTGGAATCAAGGGGTGAGTTGACTGAATGAAGCAACTGACTGCAAGCAGTACTGGGTCAATGGGAGAGAATATGGCAGTGGCTGGAACATTGAGTGGTGCACCCAGACTGCTGACATGCGCGTTCAGTTATATATCATGGAATTTGGGGAGTGTTTTCTGAGGGGGAAGAGGGATTAATGAGCAGCCACATAAGTAAATTTATACATTAATAATGGCACCATAATTACAGTTTAATATTAATAGGGTTTAGATGGTTGTTGCTATTAATTTACCAAAAGTAGATGTTTTCGAATCACTTTTAAGCACTGCAACCAAAGTCAGTCATGTGTCTATAGTTTAGAAATGCAAATGAGCACTTCATGAATGTTAATGTCGGCTCAAGCAATCTCCTTTTCTCCATGTTTTAATGAACATTTTGAATAAGGTGCAGCCAAATTGCACATCGATCCATGAGCTTAAACCCATCTCCTTCTCCCCCCATGTTATGCAGTTGGCCACTAATCTGAACGACGGATTTGTGTTCGATCAATTTTACTTTTCCGAATGCAAATTCCATTGCTCCTTTAACGTAGTAAAACATCCCAAGGCACGTCACGGGAGCGATTATCAAACAAAATTTGACACCGAGCCACATAAGGAGATATTAGGACAGGTGACCAAAAGCTTGGTCAAAGAGGTAGGTTTTAAGGAGAGTCTTAAAAGAGGAGAGGCGAAGAGGTTGAGGGAGCGAATTTCAGTGCTGAGGCACGGCCACAATGGTGGAGCGATTAAAATCAGGGATGCGCAAGAGGAATTGGAGGAGCGTAGAGTTCTCGGAGGGTTGTAGGGCTGGAGGAGGTTGCAGAGATAGGGAGGGGCGAGGCCATGAAGGGATTTGAAAACAAAGACGAGAATTTTAAAGTCGAGGCGTTCCTGGACCGGGAGCCAATGCAGATCAGCGAGCAGAGGGGTGATGGGAGAACAGGACTTGGTGCGAGTTAGGATACAGGCAGCAGAGATTTGGATGAGCTCAAGTTTATGGAGGGTGGAAAATGGGAGGCCGGGCAGGAGACCATTGGAATAGTCAAGTCTAGAGGTGACAAAGGCATGGACGAGGGTTTCAGCAGCAGATGAGCTGAGGCGGGGCGGAGACGGGTGATGCTATGGAGGTGGAAGTAGGTGGTTTTGGTGATGGAGTGGATATGTGGCTGGAAGCTCATCTCAGGGTCAAACAGTACGCCAAGATTACGAATGATCTTGTTCAACCTCAGACAGTGGCCAGGGAGAAGGACGGAGACAGTGGCTAGGGAATGGAGTTTGTGCCGGGGACCAAAGACAATGGCATGCCCATTATTTAGTTGAAGGAAATCTTTGTTCATCCAGTACTGGATGTCAGACAAGCAGTGTGAGAAATGAGAGACAGTGAGGGATCAAGGAAGGTGGTGGTGAGGTAGAGCTCTGTGACATTGGGCATGATTTTATCATGCCCGGCGGGAGGAGAGCGAGCGGGGAGATTTTCAGGTCCGAAACCTGGAAGGGAAGAAGGTGGCAATCACAACCTTAATGAGGCCGATCAATGCCTCTTCCGGGTTTTGCACCCAGCCAAGAGGAGCTACACATCTGAGGTGGGGGGGGGGGGGGGGAGAAAGAGAGAGAGAGAGACCTCATCAGCCATTGGGAGAGAGATCGTGGGGGGGAGTAGAGTGGGGAGGCACGAAGATTGGTGGGGGAATACGTCAGAAATCGGAGTGGGGGGTCAAGACGATATTGGAGATTGGGGTGGGGGAAGACATCGGAGGTCGAAGGGCGGGGGGTGTCCAGGTGACATCGGAGATCCGGGGGGTGGGGACCAGGCAGCATTGGTTTTAAGGTATATTTGTTAACTTTTTCTTACAATGGAAAATGTCATTTTATTTCATTTATTTGGTGTCTTTTTGCCTGATCTGGCCCATCCCACCTGCTTTCACCAGGCGTGAATCAGAATTGACGTGAAAGCTGCCCAGGCAAAGTTAAAATCATTTTAAGTGTCCAATACACAAACTATAAAGTACCTTAAGTACCTCAGTTAGGTACATTTGCTCCTTTAATTGTCAGCCCGCTGGATTTAAGTGGGGGCGGGACTTCCTGGTGACTGCTGTGCGCACGCACACAGATTTGCCTGAGTCTAATGCAAAAATGGGCGGGTTCTAGTCGGGATGTCTGCCAAAAACACCAATTCTGTCTCCCCCACCCCCTCCCCCCGCCCTCAAGCCACCCGATCTTAGGGGCTAAAATTGAACTCGTTGTGTTCTCGGATGATGTTGTCGAGGGGTAGCACGTAGATGAGAAAGAGGAGGGGGTCAAGGACAGATCCTTGGGGGAACTCCAGAGGTAACTGGGAGATAACAAATTAAGATGTTAGGCATAAGAAAGGAAGTTAGGTGCTTTAAAGGTAATGCATTTTTTGCTTTAAAGGTAATGCATTTATGTAATATTTTATCAGGAAGGACCATCAAAATGGATGCTGGGAATAGATTCGAGAGACTATTGAAGAGGTTAATTTTCTCTGTACATCAGAGATAGCCACACAAAGAATGAGTTAAGATACAGTCATTGTATACATTAGTGCTAATGGTGGGTGCTAACTTTTGTCCATGCTTCTACAATTACTTCCGGGAGTAATCAGGTGTAGTGCATGTTAAGGAGCAATTAAGGGGCTGTTGCATAAATTCTACGGTTTGGCTTTTAACGGAAAAGGCATTTCTGTTCAGAGCTGATGTTGCAGCAGTGCAAGGAACAGGGAGATGCGATAAAGTGAACTTGAAACAGACAAAACAAGTCCCACTCCAGAGACTTGAGCACAAAATCTAGGCTGACACTCCCAGTGCCAGTACTGAGAGAGAGCTGCATTGTCGGAGGTGCCGTCTTTTGAATGAGACGTTAAACCATGGCCCCGAGGTGGATGTAAAAGATCCAATTCGAAGAAGAGCAAGGGAATTCTCCCATGTCCTGGACAATATTTATCCCTCAACCAACACCTAAAACAAATTATCTGGTCATCAACACATTGCTGTTTGTGGGACCTTGCTGTGTGCAAATTGGCTGCCGTGTTTCCTACATTACAACAGTGACTGCACTTCAAAAAGTATTTCATTGGCTGTGAAGCGCTTTGGGACATTGTGAGGTGGTGAGAGGTGCTATATAAATGCAAGTCTTTCTT
Organism: Heptranchias perlo; assembly: GCF_035084215.1. Taxonomy (NCBI): domain Eukaryota; kingdom Metazoa; phylum Chordata; class Chondrichthyes; order Hexanchiformes; family Hexanchidae; genus Heptranchias; species Heptranchias perlo. The sequence goes on along the minus strand of NC_090348.1, from coordinate 41,716,904 downwards.
TTCTTGCTTTCTCAGTTTCTCGGGGTTTATGAAAACTGAATGAGGGATTCAGCAACGTGGCCATATTTGCATAACCAGTGATACTGGGTGAGAGGGAAAGATTTAACAAATCAACTGAGTTAATTCCTCATCTGTATAGTGCAGGGGGCATGGGAGGATGGATTTCTGACATCAATTGAGGGCATTGCAGCTTTAATAATAAGCATCCACCGTATTTGGAAACCTCGCCTATCAGCCATTTGGGAATCCCATAATGAAATGTTGTGATATAAACCCTTGGTGCTAAAAAATGATTCATCACCCGGTTTTTCACGTCGTTAAGGCTGTGTTGATTTGGTTAAATGCTCATCAAAATCATTATTAGCAGAATACAGCTTTATGAGCTCCATTCGACATGATCTGAAAGCTTGGGGAAAAATGCAGAGTGATTTTTTTTTCCCGCTATAATGAAGACAGTTTCAGTTGTCTATTCTGTTTTCGTGCGTGCACAGCCCCAGGGGAATAAAGCTGGAGTCCAGAAACCTGCAGCCCCATGTTGCAGCGACTTTTTAAAAAAAATTAAAAATCTTTATCACGCCACCAGGAAGCACTGATGCTTCACGCCAGGCAAACAAAAAAGGGGATAAAAAAAATGCATCAAGGCAGCTCGGAGAAGCACAGTGCCCATTATTTACCTGTTGTTTGAGACTTCGGAGGGCCAGATTGATTGCCTGCTACTCAAGCCAGCTTTTTATTGTGGAGACTCATGACTGAAAACCCGATTTCCCAAACATTTGTGTATCGGCCTGGATCTCGTAAGCTGTAACTGGGTTTGCGTAGAATTGTACAGCGTTACAAATCAAGTTCAGTCATTCAGAGAAGGTTAAGGGGAGATTTAATAGAGATGTTCAAAATTATGAAGGGGTTTTAATGGAGTAGATAGAAGGGAAAAGCTGTTTCCACTGACAGGAGGGTCGTTAATCAGAGGACCCAGATTTAAGATAATTGGCAATCGAACCAGGGGGGAGATGAGGAGAATTTTTTTTACACTGTGAGTTGTAATGATCTGGAATGCACTGCCTGAAAGGGCGGTGGGAGCAGATTCAGTCATAACTTTAAAAAGGTAATTGGATATATACTTAAAAAGGAAAAATTTATCGGGCTATGGGGAAAGAGCAGGGTGAGTGAGACTAATTGGATAGCTCTTTCAAAGAGCCAGCACAGGCACAATGGGCCGAATGGCCTCCTTCTGTGATTCTATGATTCCTGCCAGTGGCATTTGCGCCCATTTAAGCAAAACTTTAGTTACTTTGAGCCAAAAGGGTTAAAATGAACTTGCCATTGCAGTATTCTGCTGTTTTGGTCGTGTTTTTGTCACAGTCGCTATGGTAATTGTGTCCCTACCGTATAGTACTAGGTTTTTTTTTTCATTAAAGCAGGCTTTAAATTGCTCTATCCCTTACTAATGATCTACTCACCAATTTGAGATCAGCTCACACAATGAGCATCCACCGCAGCCGAGGATTTTTAAACGCCCCCAGACTACATGGGAGTTACCTAGCAGTAAAAAGACAATAGAATCACAGACGGTGTAAGCACTATCAGTCCACGGTTATTTTTGTTGCTCTGACCGCAGGCCCTACGAAAACGGGCACTGCAAGTTTAAAGGGAAAGAAAACCAAGGCTGATGTGAATCCATAGATTGCGTCTCTTTTGGAGCTAATTGCTGGCCCTTTTTGGCAAGTTTTTCAACAACAACTTGCATTTATATAGCGCCTTTAACGTAGTGAAAACGTCCCAAGGCGCTTCACAGCAGTGTAATCAGACATAATTTGACACCGAGCCACATAAGGAGATATTAGTTCAGGTGACCAAAAGCTTGGTCAAAGAGGTCGGTTTTAAGGAGCATCTTAAAGGAGGAGTGGTAGAGAGGTGGAGAGGATTAGGGAGGGAATTCCAGAGCTCAGGGCCACGGCAGCAGAAGGCAGGGCTGGCAATGGTGGGGCGAAGGAAATCGGGGACTCGCAAGATCCCCCCTGTATTTGCACCTATTATTTTTCATTTGTCTGCCTTGAACCCAGAGGGCGAACATTGGGCCTGCTCTCACGGCCGCAGACACGGCCCCTGTAACTGGGCACCAAGAGATGCAGGCCGCCCGATTTGTGACTCTCCCCCTTCAATTGTCTTTCCCCAGTACTGCATCACAAAGAGCTCATTGTACAAGGTTAACAGTAACCACGGTTCCATCACAAATGATAAAGTTGTTGAAACAGACTGCCAATCCCAGATGGTGAGGTGTGCCAGGTGCACGGGTCACATGCACACAACAGAGCAAAGATACCATCATAATTCAATGCCATCGGTGACTGATAACCAGCCTTGCAACCAAAGAAGCTTTACACCATAATTAATGTTCAGAACATTTTTGAAATTGGCTTGATATCCAAATCTGACCTGAATAATCTGTGTTAACGTTTTTGAAAACATTTTGTTGGATAAAAGCCTTGGTTAGGCCACATTTATAGGATGAGGGGTTTCTTTACTCAGTTTTGTCTCTGATCTGTGAAACTTTAGCTCAACTCGTCGCTCTCCTATGGGGTTGCTCAAGGGAAATCAGAGCATACAGGTGCTCTCTTACCTATCCCTGTCATCTTTGTATTGGTGCCTCTCTGTGTGCTCTATCTTGTCTTGTGGTTCTCGGTGTGTTTTAGGCTGGCTTTGCTGCTGTCTGCCTCTTTTTCTGTTCGCCTTCACTTATCTCTGTGTCATCTTCTACCTCATTCCCCTTCCCCCACTGCCCTTCATTGCCTCTATTGATTCTCCCCACCATCATTCCCATCCCCCTAATATCCTCTGTGTCCCTAACGGCTGCCCGTGCTCCTAACGTGTCCCTGTGCCCCCTCATCACCTTACGTCCACCTCTGCACCCCCCTCAATATTCCACTCACCCCCTAACAGTTTCCTTTGACCCCTTGATGACCGTAACACTCTCCTCCCCTCACTCCCAAACATGTCATCCTCCATTACCCCTCCTACTAGACCCCATTGCTTATTCCCCCAACATTATCCTCATCCCCTAATATCTTCCCCTGCTACCCAATATCTCCCTCTCCTTCCAACCCCTAACATCCTGATCATATCCCTTCTACTGCCCCCCACCCCAGCATCCCCCTTCGGCCATTTGCTCCCCCTAATATCTCTCTCACCATCACTTTCTAACATGCCCTTCAGTGTCTGAAATGTCCCTTACCCCGATTTACTTTCTTCCTCATCCCATTGCTTCTTCCCCTTGAACATCCTCCTCACCACCCCTGATATCCTCTTTGACCCCAACACCTGACATCTTCCCCCTGCCTGCCTAACATCTGCCTGTGCCACCTGCCATGCCTTTGCCCCTTTTCCCACCTAACATTGCTTCTTCCTCTTTAACATTAACCTCACCCCCTAATATCCCCTCTTTCCCCAATACCTTCTGCCTCCCCTATCTATCTAAATTCCACCTGTGCCCTGTGCCCCTTCAGCCACCTAATATTCCCCCCCAATATTCCCATCTACCATTTGCCCCTAAAGACCCCTCTCACTCTGTGACATCCTCCTCGTTCCCTCCTCACCACGTTCCCAGGCTCAGAAAACCAGGTGGAAACCAAAAACAGGGCCTCACAGGAGGGCCGAAGAGAGAGTTCTGTGGTGGGGGCAGAGCAAGGCAGAAAAGGGCCAGGAGCAGCCAACACCTCGAGAAGTGGGGAGAGCAGTAGACATGAGCGAGGCCACACGCAAAAACCACGGTACTCTGCTTAAAGGCAGGAGTGGGAGGAGGCAGATCAAAGTCCTGGGGGGAATTGCAATACTGGACAGAGGAGCCCCATTACTCTGGTAGTTCGACCGCATGTTTTAAAATTGATTTTCGGTGTCAAGTCTCAGGTTGGCAACTCTGGCTGGACATATTCCTGGAGGTTTCATCACATGACATCCTGCCTCCAACTGCCCCGCCCCCACACTCCTGCCATTAGCTCGCCCGACACGTCCATCCTCGTGGTAAACCACCTTCCAACACCAATCGGAAAGTGAATAGGTTCTTCATTACCCGATTGGATGAGTCTTCACTGTCAGTTCCCATGACCGATAATTTTATAACTAATAAACAAAAGGGTTCAAAGAAAATTCTTTTCGAACAATTTTTTTATTGCCCGTATGATTTTTTCTCCCTGGGTGTTGCTCGCAGCAGTGTCCAGGAGATTCGTCTTTAATTCCTGGAGACTCCAGGGCAATCCTGGAGGGTTGACAACCCTGACTCAAGTCTCAGTCGTTCAGAGGAGGAGAGGAAGAGATCCACACCAGCAGGGGAAATAGTGTGGCCGGGGCCTGAGCATGGAAAGAAACATTATTGAGTCGGGGGAGTCAAATTAATTAAATCTGGGGCTTCTTGCCTTTTGCAAAGCAGGGCCGAAAGGGCCACAAGACTTCTTGAGCCAGCAGAGGGAAAAGAGTTGAGCGATGGACTGGGGTAGCACCATAGCGCCATTAGTGGCAGGAGGCCTGCAACTGCATGCCAAATCAACACATTTTCAACTGTTTCTCATTGAAGGGAGCGTTACAGGACAGCGCGAAGATTAACACTGGAAATCCCATGATAGCGCTACCTTCTGGCATCACCAGGAATGTTTACAGTTAAGTGTAGCATTGAGTGATGGCACTGTAAATGGACACAGAGGATGGAGGTTCCCTCCATGCTTTAATACCGGCCCTCACTCATTGCAGGTAAATTGTGTCAAGACTACCGCGTCCACGATAAGTGGTGGGGACTGTATTCCAACAAGTGCCACAGGTGTGAATGGGTTACAAGACTTGTGTGAGGTTCAGTCTTTCTCTGCTGCTGAAAGTCAGAAAATCCTACATTGGAGAATTCCAAAAACAACTTTCTCCCCTCAGGCACCTCCCAAAGAACATTTTAAATGTTTTTTTGTAGATAATTATACAGCTATTTGTCAAGCTGACCAGATGTCCCAGTCTGACCAGAATGTATTAGTGTTGACTTGATCCAGATGTCCTAATAAACAGATGGCAGTTGCTTTCATTAAAATTTGTGCAACAGGCATCTCTCACAGAACGTAAACAAAATCTGCAGCTAGCTCTCATGTATCGAGGAACATAGAAACAGGAGGAGGCATTCAGCCCCTCGAACCTGTTCCGCCATTCAATTAGATCATGGCTGACCTGCATTTTAACTCCATCCACCCACCTTGGTCCTGGAACCTTTAATAACCTTGCCTATAAAAATCTATCAATCTCAATTTTGAAATTTTCAATTGACCCCCAGCCTCAACAGCATATTGGGGAAGAGAGTTCCAGATTTCCACTACCCTTTGTGTGAAGAAGTGTTTTCTGACGTCACCCCTGAATGGCCTAGCTCTAATTTTAAGGTTATGCCCCCATTGTTCTGGACTCTCCCACCAGAGAAAATAGTTTCTCTCTTTCCACCCTATCAAATCCTTTAATCATCTTAAACACCTCAATTAGATCACTCTTTAATCTTTTGTATCCAAGGGAATACAAGCCTAGTCTAAACAACTGGTCCTCATAATTTAACCCTTTTAACCCCAATATCATTCTGGTGAATCTGTGTTGCACCCCCTCCAAGGCCAATATATCCTTCATGAGGTGCAGTGCCCAGGACTGAATGCAGTACTCCAGATGGGGTCTAACCAGAGCTCTGTACAGCTGTAACACCATTTTGTATTCCAGCCTTCTTGAGACAAAGGTCAACATTCCATTAGCCTTTTAAATTATTTTTTGTACCTTCCCGTCTCATACATGATGAATCTGTACAAGGAATTGGGTAAGTCATGGTTGGAGTATTGTGCACAGTTTTAGGGACCTCATTATAACAGGGATAAAGGAGCCATTGAAAAGGTGCAACTTAAATTCATTGGGAGATGAGGAATGAGAAGATGCAGTTATAATGAGGGACGTGTAGAATTGAGGAGCAGAGAAAGGTTAAGGGGGATCTAACAAACGTTCAAAATTATATAAGGATTTGAGGGGGTAAATAGATAAGGGTTATTTCAACTGATTAATGAATTAGTAACATAGAGAAATAAATTTAGGATTAGTATTAATTAGTACTAGTGTTAAAGTATTCAGGTGAAATTCCCCTTGCCAGCCCAGCAACATTGAATACTGTAACATTTAAATCAAACCAATTTGGTTTGCTTTTCCTTGAAAGATGGGGTGGAATTTTTAGACCAACAGTTGGTAGAGCTTATTGCCGGCCGAAGATTTATTGGCCCAGAATTTCCTTGGAGCTGGCCCTGCTCCGCCCTCGTAACTTTGCTGGAAATGCTGCCTACGTGCGTTTCGTTTGCCCTGTATCGACTTACCTCCTCTCCTCTTCACCCAGCCTTGTGACACACCTTGCATTCTTTACTTTTCTATGGGAGTCAGGGGCTGAAATTTCTGACGCCTTTAAGTTCAGTGAAAAAAATGGACTTTTCATTCAATCCGTTCATGAACGCAGCTTACCCTGCCTCATTGACCTCATCCCCACATATAAGTGGCAAGTAACATTCACGCCAGACAAGTGGCAGGCAATGACCATTTCCAACAAGAGAGAGTCTAACCACCTCCCGTTGACATTCAACGGCATTACCATCGCCGAATCCCCCACCATCAACATCCTGGGGGTCACCATTGACCAGAAACTTAACTGGACCAGCCACATAAATACTGTGGCTACGAGAGCAGGTCAGAGGCTGGGTATTCTGCGGCGAGTGACTCACCTCCTGACTCCCTGAAGCCTTTCCACCATCTACAAGGCACAAGTCAGGAGTGTGATGGAATACTCTCCACTTGCCTGGATGAGAGCAGCTCCAACAACACTCGAAAAACTTGACACCATCGAGGACAAAGCAGCCCGCTTGATTGGCACCCCATCCACCACCCTAAACATTCACTCCCTTCACCACTGGCGCACTGTGGCTGCAGTGTGTACCATCCACAGGATGCGCTGCAGCAACTCGCCAAGGCTCTTTTGACAGCACCTCCCAAACCTGCACCTCTACCACCTAGAAGGACAAGAGCAGCAGGTACATGGGAACAACACCAAGTTCCCCTCCAAGTCACACACCATCCCAACTTGGAAATATATCGCCGTTCCTTCATTGTCGCTGGGTCAAAATCCTGGAACTCCCTTCCTAACAGCACTGTGGGAGAACCTTCACCACACGGACTGCAGCGGTTCAAGAAGGCGGCTCACCACCACCTTCTCAAGGGCAATTAGGGATGGGCAATAAATGCCGGCCTCGCCAGTAACGCCCACATCCCATGAACGAATAAAAAACTCACCCTTCACTCGTCTGGCTCTGATTTACTCCTCATTCATTGTGCTCTCTACTCCATCATATCTGGGTCTGTGCAGACTAATTCATAGAGATTGATTGCCATGATCAGATGGACTTTGGTCTCTTTTCGTCTAGCAATTCCTAGGTTCAGCAGCTGCTCCATCAGCCACTATACCCCTCTGCCCTCTCGTGCTCCCCACCCCCCGAGTCCTTCCACCTCTTGCTGAATTCATCCTCCTTTGCTTTCAAAAGCCTCCTAAAGTCTTTCTCTTTCCACCCACGTTTACTCTGCTGCTGAAATTTCAGCCTCCTGTCCTGTTGCTATACATTTAGCCTCATTTGCTCAAGAGTAGCTACATGACGCTTCCAAACCAGGCCTTTGGGGAAAAAGCAATGGGCATGGATTGCTCACCATCTGCTGGGGTACACGACAGGGGTTAATATGCACATCAAGTGAACATATCACTGCTAATTGCAAACACATTACAACGAGATAGCTGTGATACTCGCTCATTTAGTCTGTTAATGGCATCGACAAAATTCAGTGAAGGGCAATTGATAATCTGAACACATTTTCAAAATATCTTATAAGCAACATCTCACCCCCTGCCTATGGCAACTCCCTGATCCTTATTATTTTCAGTGACCAGTCACTCCCAGAGCCCATTTTCACTCCTCCCCTCCTCCAATTCTGTGCTGACAAGTGGTGTAAACATACAGAAAGATGCCCCCGCCCAGACAATGTGTGGCTATTCAGAGACTATAATTTGCATTTAAGCTCCATCATACACTATTAATGAGGTAATTTAAATATGTAAATCACCATGTAAATTGCAACCGTGCATGGTTCAGCTGCAATCATGGACATTAATGTAAGTTACTCTCATGGTGGAAGAGAGTCCCTTGTAGTAAGGGATCGTCCTCCAATCACTCATTTTTAGAAACGGGTTTGTTTTGCTTCAATTCAGACCTTCAGTTGAGGTCACTAGTTGGGTTCGGGTCCAATTTTTGGCAGAAGTCCATTGGTCCAAATCCCACCCAAATTCCGAGACTTCTCTCAAATTCAGACACATGGTCACGCCAAAAATATTATCCATCGCTCTCCCGACCCAGATGCTGCCGGACTTGCTGTGTTGTTCCAGCATTTCCTGTTTTTACTTCAGATTTCCAGCCTTTGCAGCTTTTTCTTTTTCCTCCTTCTCCGACGCCCACTTTATGGACACGGGTCGGACTGAGCCCATTTATGAAGGGGTTTTGATAGAGTAACTGTTTCCAGTGGCAGGAAGGTCGGTAACCAGAGGACACAGATTTAAAGTAATTGGCAAAAGAACCAGAGGGGCAGAAGAGGAGAAATTATTTCATGCAGCGATTTGTTGTGATCTGGAATGCACTGCCTGACAGGGTGGTAGAAGCAGATTCAGTGGTAACTTCCAATTGGATATTTACTTGAAAAGGAAACATTTGCAGGGCGATTGAAGAAAGAGCAGGGGGAGTGGAACTAATTGGATAGCTCTACCAAAGAGCTGGCACAGGCACGATGAGCCGAATGGCCTCCTTCTGTGCTGTAAGATTCTACAATTTCGTGCCCGCAACTGGGAGTGGATTGGACCAACACACGGATTCATAATCTGGGCAAAATACAGGTGAAAATACAAGGGCTCACAGACAAGCGGCAGGTATTCCTGTGCGGGGCGGGGGCAAGAGAGCAAATTTAACTCAACATTTTTGTTGGCAAAATTACCTCAATAAAGTAAATCAGTAAAGGTTTATATGAAGTCAATGTGATTGATTCCCAACAAAGTGATTTGGAGCCCACGGCTGTCAACCCCGCATCGTTCAGTCTAGATTTTTGTCCGTTTGCAGGTGCGTAGCTGATCAGGCCATTTGGCCCATCAATCCCATTCCGTCCAGACTTCATGTATGATTATTCTATCAAGGACTGCCCCGCTGCCACTTGTCAATCCCTTACTTTAGGGCATAGGAACATAGGAACAGGAGTAGGCCATTCAGTCCCTCATACCTGCTCCGCTATTTGATAAGATCATGGCTGATCTGTGATCTAACTCCATATACCTGCCTTTGGCCCATAATCCCTTAATGCCTTTGGTTGCCAAAAAGCTATCTAGCTCAGATTTAAATTTCGCAATTGAGCTGGCATCAATTGCCATTTGCGGAAGAGAGTTCCAAACTTCTACCACCCTTTGTGTGTAGAGATGTTTTCTAATCTCGCTCCTGAAAGGTCTGGCTCTAATTTTTAGACTGTGCCCCCTCCTCCTAAAATCCCCAACCAGCGGAAATAGTTTCTCTGTATCCTCATTCCTTTTTCTGTCTCCCATGAACAAAAGCAGTGCTATTGATATCTCTTTGACCCACAACCCTGCTGCTCAACAGATGTTGATCCAGCTCCTTTTTAAAAGTGTCAATTGACCTCAAATCAGCCAACTTCTCTGAGCATCTGCTGCACGTGTCCACGATCTTGGGGGAACAAAAGTATTTTTCTCGTCTTTAACCTTGTTGATGGCTTCTGAACTTTGAAATAAAAACAGAAATTGCCGGAGAAGCTCAGCAAGTCAGGCAGCATCTGTGGAGAGAGAAACAGAGTTCACGTTTCAGGTCGAAGGCTTTACTTCAGATCTGGAAGATGTTGGACTGCAGCTGCGGGTAATGGTTCTGCTGTTGCCATTTACAGCTCCTCAAGACGCATCTTTTGTTTCTTTACTTGTCCCCATTACCACCCTCCTAGCCTTGCACCATCATCCTTTTTTTGTCATTTAATCACTCCTGCCCTCCACCCTATCACAGACCTTCCCTTCCATTCTTTCCTCCTCTCCCCCGCCTCCCCCCCACCCCCCCCCCCCGCTTTCACTGGCTCTGTCCTTGCTTAAAAACTTTAACTCTTTAACATCTTCCCGTTCTGACGAAAGGTCTTCAAATGAATCTTTCTCCACAGATGCTGCCTCACATTCTGAGCTTTTCCAGCATTTTCTGTTTTTTATTTCAGATTTCCAGCATCCGTAGTATTTTGCTTCTGAACTTTGAACTTGTGTCTGCTGGTCCTGCAGGCATCTCTTTCAAGCAAAGGCATGTGACATTAAGGGGACAGATTTCCTCAGCTGTTCCATCCAACTCGCAATGTAACTCTGGTGAGAGTCCAATGGAACGGCTTGGAACAAAGGCGAGGACCCAGATATACCGGGTCCCAGCCTCGTTTCGGGAATTCCGCTCGGCTTGTGAAGAGTCAAAGGCTCTTACTACTTTTTGCAAGGCCAGCCATGTTAAAGGGTACGGAGCTGGGAGGGGGGAGGGGGCAGGGGACCAGCCACATTGTGAGTTCCCACTTCCTCAACCCATGAAGGAGCTGGCATAAGACTGGAGGTCAGTACATCATATCAGATCAAATAAGAAAGAATGATGGATTTATATAGCGCCTTTCATGACCTCAGGACATCCAAAAGTGCTTTATGACCGATGAAGTACTTTTGAAGTGTCGTCACTGTTTTAATGTAGGAAACGCTGCCTCCAATTTGCGCACAGCAAGGTCCCACAAACATCAACGTGATAATTATCAGATAATCTGTTTTGGTGATGTTGGATTGAGGGATTAAATATTGGCCAGGACACTGGGAAGAACTACCCTGCTCTTCCTCGAAATCATGCCATGGGATCTTTTACTTCTACCCGAGAGGGCAGACAGGGCCTCGGTTTCATGTCTTATCCACAAGACGGCACTTCCAACAGGGCAGCACTCCTTCAGTACTGCACTTGAGTGTCAGCCGAGATTATGTGCTCAAGTCTCTTGAACCTGCAACTTCCTCACTCAGAGGCAAGAGTGCTACCAACTGAGCCAAGACCGACACCTTGAAGTGTGCGGTGCGGGTGCCCACCAGCCCCATACAAGTGAGGTGCCCTCCCACTGACTCTGGCAGGCTCGGCGCTGGAAGGCATTGGCGGGTGAAATCCCAGCATAACTGCCGGGATCGCGGCACGTCGATTTTCGGCTCACTGCATTTCCATCACCAGAAGACCACACTGGGCCTTGATTCCCCGTGTGCAATGCCACGGGAGATCGGCTAATATTGACTGTGATCCTGGGGCCACATGAGGTAAACTGTACATTTTACTGTGCTAAACAAAGATGGACATTTGAAATAATAGGGGTTTAATTCCTTCTGTGCGCTGTTCATAAATAAAATTAACAGATTAACGTTTGCATTAAAATAGCAGAAAAATAAATTTATGTGAACACGTTAGCAGGCCCACTAAAAAATATGGTACAGCAGGAAGTAACCTCTGATATCGAGAAGCATGAAACCCGTTCACCCTTCAGGCTAACGGCTTAATCACCTCAACACAAGAGCCTGGAGCACAGATGGAGACGAGGATGCTCAAACATTCTGTGTACAATCGGCAGTCTTGTGGATTCTCCACAGCTTGCTTAACCTCCTGATGAAGTTGAGTGACAGGTGAAACTCCCAAGAAGAGAAACCACTGGAATTTTCTGTGCCCCCTGAAGGCACCATTCAACCACCTCTCCGGGAATTCTTCTCAATATCCCGCCGCTCCTGCTGGTAATTCTGGGTTCCGTGCTTCACTGAGTGCAATTATTTCTGAAACTGTCTGCATTGTGCAAGTGCTGCTCAGAGTTTCCTGGGGGTCTGAAAATCCCCCTGTCCATAATTCTTACCGAGTCCAAATGTGGGATTTCCTGTTTTGTTCTTAAAACCAATGTTTTCGGTATAATTGCTGTGGATTGCTTTTACTCGTGATGAAAAAAATGTGTACTTTTGCCCTTTCCTCGAGGTGACCTTTCCCATGAGGACACTGTTTGTGTCAACTTGTACACAATGGGTGTGAGCGGCATTAATCGTGCAATTTCACACTTCCCACAAATACTCGTTCCAAGGCATCAATAAATTCTTTTAAGAGGGAATTAAATCATTGCTTACAAGAAATATTAATGTAAGGAGTCGTACAACACCAGGTTATAGTCCAACAGCTTTATTTGAAATCACAAGCTTTCGGAGCTTTGCTCCTTCGTCAGGTGAGTGAAGGGTTCCATAAAGGCACAGCATATATAGTCAGAGAACAATGCCTGGTGATGTTGCATTGTTCTCTGACTATATATGCTGTGCCTTTATGGAACCCTTCACTCACCTGATGAAGGAGCAAAGCTCCGAATGCTTGTGATTTCAAATAAAGCTGTTGGACTATAACCTGGTGTTGTACGACTCCTTACATTTGTCCACCCCAGTCCATCACCGGCATCTCCACATCAAGAAATATTAAAGCATATGTGGAGTGAGGATTATCATAGAAGGCTCACATGGAGAAAAACAAGAAAGTATTTGCATTTCTATCGCGCGCCTTTCACGGCCTCCAGACGTCCCAAAGCCCTTGACAGCGAATGAAGTATTTTTCAAGTGTAGTCACTGTTGTAGGGAAAAGCGGCAGCCAATTTGCGCACAGCAAGGTCCCACAAACAGCAATGAGACAAGTGACTACATGACATGTATGGTGATGTCAGTTGAGGGATGAATGTTGGCCAGGACACCGGGAGAAATCCTTTGTTCTTTTTCATGCCATGAGATCTTTTACATCCATCCGAGAGGGTCTCGGTTTACTGCCTCAACCAAAAGGTGGCACCTATAGAAGTGCAGCACTCCCTCAGTAATGCACTGCAGTGTCAGCCTATATTATGTGTTTGCCTACATTACAACAGTGACGATACTTCAAAAGTACTTCATCGGCTGTGAAGCACTTTGGGACATCCTCAGGTCACGAAAGGCGTTATATAAATGCAAGCCTTTCTTTTGTTTTTCTCGATGGGAGCCTCCGAGGAAAATCCCACTCTCCTGAACGCTCCCCATATTCTTTAGTTAATTTCTGTTAAGTAACTATTCAATTCCCTCAATGCACTGCAGTGTCAGCGCAAGTCTCTGACCTGAGAGGTGAAAGTGCTACCCCTGAGACAAGGCTGATGATAGCACATATCGTAGGAGAGTGGTTATGGCATTGGATGAGAAACCCCAAAGTCAAGGGTTTAAATCCCATCATAACAAGTCATGAAGTTGAATTCAATAAATTTGGGAATTTGGGGGCTAGCACTGGAATAAAATGACCACGAAAGCTGGCAGATTGCCATAAAAACACAACTGGTTCACTAATGCCGCCTGTTGTTGTTCTGGTCACACTGGTGTCACCCCTAACTTGTCTGGCATACATGTGACTCTAGTCCACACAATATGGTTGACTCCTAATGCCCCCTGAAGTAGTCTAGCAATGCTACAAACTAGGGATGGCCAGTATCACCCAGATCTTGAGAACAAATGCCAACAGACTTAATTGGCTGAAAGAGGTCAGGACCGATGGGAGGAATTTTGACTCACAATTGCCCAGGGCTCTTTTTGAGCTCCTTGAGAACTTGCATGTGATTATTCTCAACAATCAAGTTTTCTGATCGGACTTGGTGCTTCCAGTTCATTCATTCCTGGGAATCAAATCATTACTTGACCGAACATAAGAAGCTCATCCAAATTCAAGAAGCATTTGGATGAGCACTTGAAATGCCATAGCATACAAGGCTACGGACCAAATGCTGGAATATGGGATTAGAGTAGACAGGGCTGATGGCCGGCGCGGACACGATGGGCCGAAGGGCCTCTATCCGTGCTGTATAACTCTATGACTCTATGACTCTATAACACAAGAAATAGGATCAGGAGTAGGCCATACAGTCTCTCAAGCCTGCTCCGCCATTCAATAAGATCATGGCTGATCTTCTACCTCAACTCCACATTCCCGCCCTATCCCCATATCCCTTGATTCCCATGGTGTCCAAAAATCTATTGATCTCAGTCTGGAATATACTCAACGACTCAGCATCCACAGCCCTCTGGGGTAGAGATTTCCAAAGATTCACAACCCTCTGAATGAAGAAATCTTTCCTCATCTCTGTCCTAAATGGCCGACCCCTTATCTTGAGACTATGACCCCTGGTTCTAGCCCCTCAGCATCTACCCTGTCAAGCCCTCTTAAGAATTTTTATACGTTTTAATGAGATCACTTCTCATTCTTCAAAATTCCAGAGATTATAGACCCATTCCACACAATCTCTCTTCATAGGACAACCCTCTCATCCCAGGAATCAATCTAGTGAACCTTTGTTGCACCCCCTCGAAGGCAAGTATATCCTTCCTTAGGTAAGGAGACCAAAACTGTACACAGTACTCCACATGTGCTCTTACCAGAGCCTTATATAATTGCAGCAAGACCTCCTTACACTTATCCTCCATCCCCCTTGCAATAAAGGCTAACATACCATTTGCCTTCCGAATTCCTTGCTGTATCTGCAAGTTAACTTTTTGTGATTCATGTACAGGGACACCAAAATCCCTCTGACTACCAACATTTCTTAGTCGCTCACCTTTTAAAAAATATTCTACTTGGTCAACCTTTGCTGATTTCTGAAACCCTCCCAATCTTCAGGCTGACTATTCTTTTAATCTAATACTCACCTTAACTTCTCTCGTTCGCCATGGTTGGATCACTTTTCCGGTGGAGTCTTTATTCTTTAAGGGAATGTATATTCGTTGAGAATTATGAATTCTTTTTCTAAATGTCCTTTCACCTTATTAAACCAAAATAGAATTCAATTTGTTCTTGCGATTAACCTGCGCCCGATCGTTCCAGTGCAGGCAGCACGTGAGATTTGTGCTGCCTGCTCACTGAACTGATTCCAGCGTGAGCCCCCAGGCCGAGCTGCGTTGTTCACTGACTTCTCACCAGCTGGGGGGCCCAATGTTGCGTGAGTGCCTTGAACCTCTTAAAGGCAGCCTGCACCTCTTATTTGCAAAAAATAAGATACGGGTCCACACCGAGTCTGAACAGAGATTGCATCGCACATGTAAAACACAGATGCGGGTCCCATCCCTATTTTTAGGAACTGTTGAGTTATGTTAATGCATTGAATAAGGTTGTGCACTACTAAATCCCACATCCTCCAATCTGCACGCCTGACCTCACCAATCTGCCGATCTGAGTTTGTACCAGGCCTGCGAGACAGCGTGCACCAAGGTTCTCTGATGATGCACTAGAGGCCTTGGTGCACGAGGTGGGCAGAAGGAGGGGCATCCTATATCCGCAGGGGGGGCAAGAGACATATGCTCAAGAGGCAGTGGGAGGCAGCGGGGGACGAGGTCAATACCAGATGCATAGCACCACGAATATGGATGCAGTGCAGGAAGAAGTTTAATGCTTTGACACGAGTGGTCAAGGTGAATGAGATCAATTGTTAAGTGGTGTCTCCGACCAACTGCACCACTTGCCGTATCCACCGCTCCACACACTGCACCCCCCATCACCCACCTACTAACAAACTCTTTCAATCAGTACTCAACTCTTCCAATCAGTTGCTTCCTCTCACCCTCACACATTACAAGCCGCACACTCACAACTCACAGGTCACACCCACTGGCAGCTATTCAACCACGACAGGCACATGACCCAAACATCCTGCAGGACACTCACCGAGACACGTCCCGCATGCTTGCAGGAGAAGGTGGCGCACAACAGGAGGCAGGAAGTGGCAGTGGCATTTAGCCCCTCAAGCCTATTCCGCCATTCATTGAGATCTTGGTTGGTCTGTGACCCAACTCCATGTATCCCCCCCTTAGCCCCAAATCCCTTACTATCCTTGGTTAACAAAAATCTATCAATCTCAGATTTAAAATTCACAGTTGAGCAAGCATCAACTGCGTTCTAAACTTCAACCACCCCTTGCGTGTAGAAGCATTTCCTAACTTCATTCCTGCACGGCCTGGCCCTACATTTTAGGATATGTCCCCTCGTCCTAGTATTCAAGTTTCGGAGACTTCCAAAAACAGGTACAAATGCATCAGCAGCCAGAAGCAATAATCCAGCAATAAGCTGTAAATCTTGCATGGTCCCTTTAAATAGCGGTAGTGGGGGGTCCTCCAGGCCGTCTACGGCATGTTCAGCATTGACTGGAGCATTGATTGCTAAAATGGTATCTATCCCTTTAAATCAGCGTTGCACACTGATCTTTCTTTACATGGTACCGGCATTCATTATCTGCGTGTGCACAAACACCTTTACCAAGATGGTGTCCGGCGTACGCCCGCATTCCGGATGCCATTTTGGGACCATAGGAGGCTGCATAGCGCCGAAAAAATGGGTGCGACATGGCCGAATTTATAGCCCGGTGTTTTAATATTGTTATATTGTGCTTTGTAACATGAACAAAGTTTGCTACGGTATGCTATTACTTGATTGTTGACTGAGGATTCAATTTAAGCATTTAATTGATGCTATTCTCAGGGCTAACAAAATATAAATGAGCAACAAAATTAAATCGCATGGGTGGGTGAGGGAAAATCTGAAGTTAAGCAGACCAGTTTCATCTCATGCACCATCACCAAGGACCACTGACCAGCAAATTGTACGATTCAAACTGTCGACAGAGTGAAGAAGATATGGGGAAAAATAAGCCAAGAGTTTGGTTTAGACTCGGTCTTTTAAAAGACAAGTAACATGGGCAGAGAGGATTATTCAGGAAATCGTGAGCAGCAGCCCCTGATTTTCCATCCATTTTGAATTAGAAGGCAGAGAATCAGAGGCTGCGGGCCTGTGATTTCCCCGACCGGCACTCCCTGCGATCGCCACTCCTCGCCAGGAGGGCCCGATTGGGAAATCATCTGAGTTGTCTTAAGTTCGGGTGATCGGTGTCATCCTTGGCTCAACTGGCAGCACTCTCACCCTTGAGTCAGAAGGTTGTGGTTCAAGTCCCACTCCAGAGACTTGAGCACATAATCTCGGCTGACGCTTCAGTGCAGGACTGAGAGAGTGCTGCACTGTCAGAGGTACCGGCCTTCGGATGAGATGCTAAACTAAGGCTCTGTCTGCTCTCTCAGGTGGATGTGATAGATCCCATCGCTATTTAAAGACAAACAGGGGAGTTGCGTCATGGTCAATATTTATCTCTCGACCAACATCACGAAAGCAGATTATCTGGTTATTATCACATTGCTGTTTGTGGGATCTTGCTGTGCACAAATTGGCTGCTGCATTTCCCCACATTACAACAGTGACTGCTCTGCAAAAAGTACTGAATTGGCTGTAAAGCACTTTGGTTGTGAAAGGTGTGATATAAATGAAAGTTCTTTCTTTTTTGTTGCTGACGAAACTACAATGGGTCTTGTCTCTGGGGGCTAGTGAGGAACTATGAAATTAGCCATCCAAATATATTCAGCAAATTTACAAAAAGGTGCAAAATATCGTTCTCATTAACAGGAAAGATATTAACACCAACTTGGTGATCTACTTATTCATTGTTTTACAGAGACTCACTTATTTTTTTGCTTCCGTTAATTGGACACTGAGACAGAATTTTCAGAGCAGAAGTGTGAGAATGTTTGTTTACTCCCAGATGAGATGCAAATTGTTTTTAATTATTTTAAAAGTAATTACGAATGTAATTGTAGCATGAACTTAATTATGGTCCTGAACACGACTCGACACATGAAGCATGTTTAATGTGAAGAACCTGCCTTCACAGTATTGATGCAAATCAATTCTTTTTATTCCATTTGAACGTATGATGAGTGATTATTTGTAACTATCACTCTGAAGGTAGTGACTCATGCTTGGAAATGGGTCCACAGTTACCGGTGGCCTTTGGATACTTCAAACAAGTGCCCATTCTTCACGTGCGTGCCTGGATAGTTGGCTGGTTATTTGACCACGTGGGGCCTCACAGTCGAGCCTGATCCTATCCTCGTCTGATGTCAACACCTGCGCCCTTTCAGCAGGACTCACTGAACGGCAACTCGGAATTCAAACCGTGGCCAATTTCCTCTCGGTAGCCCACTGTGGCACCCTCAATGTTACCTCAAAACAATCCAATTCAGCTTAGACCAGGGTAGAGAACCCACAATCTTCCTGATCTGTTTGGATCAGTACCACTCCATACAAAGCATTTAGAGATATAGAGATAGGTAGAGACATAGAGAGTTGGATATAGAAATAGATAGATATAGAGATAGACAGAGAAATAAATGAATTTTCCAAGTCTTAAGTAGCGAAGGGAAAATTTACATCCGTTTGACTTGCCTTATTCCTGCTGGCTAAACCATCAACAGCATCAATGAAGGTCAAGGGGATGTCCACCAGTCAGATCACCCATTCTTCTGGCTCTTTGTGTACTGCAAAAAAAGATGAGGAATATAACTATTTCTGCAAACAGGAAAAGGACATAAGGCCAACATGTAGCTTAACCTCACCCAGCCACCTTTTCACCTTATCTGTTAGTCTCTTTTTACCTGCTAATTGCCTCTTATATCTTCTATAAGGGGTCATTTCCTGCTCTCATGCTCCAGGTAGAGAACATCACCTGCCAAGAACACAGAGCGGAGATTCCAGCATGGATCACATCCAATTTCCCAACTATTATTTGGAATGGCGGGATAATATCTAGCAATGTGCGCCTGAATGTTCAACATGCTTTATTAGCGGTTGAGGCTCCCATTGGCAATGCCAAGCCAGGATTATTGTCCACTTCAATGGCTTTCCCCAGAAAGCATAAATATCAGGAGGAATATTAAAAAAGATATAATGGAATGGGCCAGCTGAACGAAATGTTAATATTTTCCATTACGTAGTTTTACAGAGAATTCACAGCTCAGAAACAGGCCATTCGGCCCAACTGATCTATGCTGGTGTTTATGCTCCATTCAAGCCTCCTCCCACCCTCTTTCATCAAACCCAATCAGGATACCCTTCTATTCCTTTCTCCCTCATGTACTCATCCAGCTTCCCCTTGAATGCATCGATGCTATTCACCTCAGCTACTCCCTGTGGTAGCAAGTTCCACATTCTGACCACTCTCTGGGGAAAGAAATCACATGGGGATATTGATACAAACAGCCCATTTCTTCCCAGGCACAAGTACTTTATTGTACTGCAAGCTTCAGGGTACGAGTCTCAAATCTCTGAGTCTCTGAGCCATGACATAAAGTATATTTCTCAGGTTGCTCAACTTAGTAAAGTAGAAGTGACATATTAGTGTCACATTTACCCCCTCAAACCGTGAAACAGGATCAATGCCAGTAATTAAAGTGCCCTGTTGTGAGCTATGAGCTGACATAGCCACTTGTATCATGGGTAATAGACCATAGAACATATGTGAATTATACATTCACTGAGTCTGCTGGTGAAGAGTCGGCTTCATTCGACCTGAAAGTCTTTGGAACTACAATCCCACGGAAGGAAAGGAGTGCGTCCGGAAAGACAGCTTCGATTTTTCTTACTCTAAACGATGCCTGTGAATATTGTGCTCACACCGAATTTTCTTTAATTACATATGACAACCCATTTTTCAGACCACCCTCCCTACCCCAAGATTCAGTGGGGGGGAGGGGGGAAGACTGAGCCAATCTGAACAAGGCCAGGGGCTGGACTGTCAGCAGGAAGTCGGGGGGGGGGGTAGGGTGGCGGGGTGTTGCAGCTTTAAGTTTGAGCACAGCGGAGGCACGTGGAGCAGCTTCAAGTCACCCCACAGTGTGTCAGTCGGCAGCTGTCCAGGGGAACAGTGTGCCTGATGCAGTCTCTTAATGTGAGCACCAATAAAGGGTGTTGGGAGGGAGCCTGAACTGTAACTCTCTGTCAGAGACAGCCCCACTCCCCCAAACAGGCAAATAAATGTCTGATCTTGTACGTGAGTATACGTGGCATATAGCACTGAAAACCAAATACTGCGCAGTAGGCACCCACATTTGTTATACTTCAAGAACAATTATATATGGAAAGTTTGTGTGACACATCATCTGTCACACTTTGGACGTCACACTTTGTCACAATATTTTGTTTCGCACTTGTTTTGCAAAAATGTATTAAAAAAAGATAGGAAATCTAGTCATTTTCTGTTGCTTTTTCTGACCCAAGGGAGAAGCGAGGGATTTACATGTGTCTGTTGACAGCAATTAGATTGTGTGGCCTGAAAAGGAACCAGCCCCGCCTTAGCAGCAGAATAATACATTGTCCGTTGCTTGATATAACGTGCCTGTTTTTCTAGAACAATCTATCTTTTGGCTCCCTGCGAGCATGTGCTATATGATACAAAGAGTGTCACTTTGCTGGTAAACTATTGTACCCCTCCTACGTGCCTACTAAGGCTCAAAGTGGAAATAGCAAGTGTGTTTTACAACTTCAAACGTTATTACGTGCTGATCAAGAAAAGAAAGAGCCTGCATTTATACAGCACCTTTCACAACCTCAGGACCTCCCAAAGCCCATTACAGCCAATGAAGTACTTTTTTGAAGTGTAGTCACTGTTGTGATGTAGGAAACGCGACTGACAATTTGCGCACAGCAAGATCCCACAAACAGCAATGTGGTAATGACGAGGTAATCTATGTTTTTTTTAGTGATGTTGGTTGAGGGATAAATATTGGCCAGGACGCTGAGGAGAGTTCCTCTGCTCATCTTCGAAATAATGCCATGGGATCTTTTACACCCACCTGAGAGGGCAGACGGAGCCTCGGTTTAACGTCTCATCCGAAAGATGACCAACTTTGCTGACTGACATCAGCAAGCAATTGAACAGTCTATATCCTACTGATGGCAGAGTGCCTTGGTTTCACACACTGTTAATCTTTTCCTCCTCACTAATTTTCTCCACACTTGAAGATACCAAATCATGATGGGGATCAATTCCACGAGTGTTGGGTGCCCTCTGGTATCTCACCCAAGGGAGACCTCCACCCAAAAAGCCATTCTTCATGTATGTGCCTGGATTCACCCATTGAAGGCATCACAGCTGAGCCAGATTCTCATCTACTTTTCAACAGGGGATACTGGATAGTAGTCAGGAACAGGAACTCTGGGGGGTGATTTTCCCCCTCCCTAGATGAAGAGAGTAGAGGTCAATTGTATTGCCTGATTGTATTGCTGAGACCAGGACCCAGAGAGATTCCTGATCTGTATGATTCAGCACCACACGAGGCTGTGCAGTTCCAACAGTGCCTGAGGACTATGTCACCAAGGGGCAGGACATGGGTGAGGAAGAGAAGGGCTTCGAGGATGGGTCCTTGGGGGACTCCGGAGGTTGACGTTGTGGAGGTGGGAAGAGAAGCCATCTCTGGAGCCGCACTTGCTCCATTTAGGTCGGAGTGAAACCACGTAAGGCAGAGCTGGAGAGTGGAGGAGAGACGAGGGTGTGGTCAACAGTGTCCAAAGCTGTGACGAGATGAAGGAAGACAAGGAGGGAGAGCACACCAGGGTCACAGTCACAGCAGATATCATTCTTGACTTCGGTCAAAGCCATCTCGGTGCCGTGACAATAATAAGTTTACACAACACTGGGGAGCCTGACTGGGGTATCAGATTACCAAGCCCACCACAGAGGGTCAACTTGGTTCAAATCTTCCAAGCGTGTCATCTTGGAACCATCGTGACCCAAGCAGACACTGCTTGCCTCTCCCCCACCCCAATGGATGAGACAACCAACCAATCACCTTCATTGATCGGGATCCTCTAGAAACATGGATTTGATCGGGTGACACCAGCTACAGGGGTTCCTATCTCACGGAATGTCTCTGTGCCACTTTGGTGTTGGTCGTGGTCATGATTTCTTGCCTATCTCTCTTGCCCCTCTCCCCAAGTCTTCACAAAGCATTGTTGAAAGAATTGCCCTCGGCTGATGTCACTTCAGCAGATCCATTCCACAGACTCCCTGAAACAGAAATTCTACTTTGTCTTTGTGTCGGCGACCCAAGCAAATATTGACACATTCCCAGAGACCCCCTGCAAATATTGACACATTCCCAGAGACCCCTGCAAATATTGACACATTCCCAGAGACCCCCTGCAAATATTGACACATTCCCAGAGACCCCTGCAAATATTGACACATTCCCAGAGACCCCCTGCAAATATTGACACATTCCCAGATACCCCCTGCAAATATTGACACATTCCCAGAGACCCCTGCAAATATTGACACATTCCCAGAGACCCCCTGCAAATATTGACACATTCCCAGAGACCCCTGCAAATATTGACACATTCCCAGAGACCCCCTGCAAATATTGACACATTCCCAGAGACCCCCTGCAAATATTGACACATTCCCAGAGACCCCCTGCAAATATTGACACATTCCCAGAGACCCCCTGCAAATATTGACACACTCCTGGGGATCTCCTGTAAATATTGACACACTCCTGGGGATCTCCTGCAAATATTGACACACTCCTGGGGATCTCCTGCAAATATTGACACACTCCTGGGGATCTCCTGTAAATATTGACACACTCCTGGGGATCTCCTGCAAACAAAGACGCACTCATGGGGATCTCCTGCAAACAAAGATGTACTCATGGGGATCTCCTGCAAACAAAGACGTACTCATGGGGATCTCCTGCAAACAAAGACGTACTCATGGGGATCTCCTGCAAACAAAGATGCACTCATGGGGATCTCCTGCAAACAAAGACGCACTCCTGGGGATCTCCTGCAAACCAGGACGCACTCCTGGGGATCTCCTGCAAACAAAGATGCACTCCTGGGGATCTCCTGCAAACAAAGACACATTCCTGGGGATCGCCTTGCAAACAAAGGCACACTCTGCGGATCTCCTGCAAACAAAGACACACTCCTGGAGAACCCCTGCAAATATTGACACACTTCCAGTGACCTCCTACAAATATTGCCACATTCCTGGGGATACCCTTCAAATATTGACATACTCATGGGGAACCCCTGCAAACAATTGACACGTTTATGGACAATCCCTTTGAATATTGACGTACTCCTGAGGACCTCCTGCAATTATTGACACAATCCCAGAGACACTTTACCCTAACGTTTGAAAAGCAGCAACAGCTGTCCAAAGGGAGGCGTGCTATTATTGGAGGAAACATTATTTAGTAGTGTAGAGTAACGGAAATAACACACGAGCAAGTCAACAAATTCAGGAACAAATGGAATTCAGAATTCCTGCTACACTGTCCATGCCTCAGATGGAGAGAAATCCGACGAGCACCCCTCACCACCCCCCCACCCCGACCTCTGGATCCCATGGACCTCAACATGGAGACCCCTGTCAATTAGGATATAGAAATAACAGAAAGAGCAAAAAAAAAACAACGGAGAGAGGATCTCTGTGGTCGGGAGCTGACAGTGACGGCACATATTTGTAGGATTTAATCAATATCTGGAATGAAAGAAGTGCTTCAGCTGTCAAAGAGCACTCAGAACAAATAAAGAAACAGGCTGTCGAAAAGCCAAAAACATTTACCCGACAGCACATGCAGCAACAGGCCTGCAGGGTTGTGTGTCGGGTCACGGATTTACAAAGCGAAAGGCAGCAAGATTTTAATAGATAGAAATGAAAGTTTGGGGGAAGAAGACTTGTATTTATCTTGCGTTATATCACTTCTCTCAAAAAATATCTCCACCCGCTCCACATAGAATGAGTTAGTTTGAAGTGTGGTGATTACATGAATGAGGATTCTGGCCACAGCACGATCGCACAACAGCAATTCGACGAGTGACCGGTAAATCTGCTTCTGAAGCTGTTGGTTGAGGGAAGAAAGTTGGTCAGAGCACTGGGATAACTCTTCTTTGAATACTGCCATGGGATCTTTAACGTCCACTTAAACCACTGGAACAGAGAGAGAGACAGAGCCTTGCCTCATCCCAAGGGTGGCACCTCTGACAACGCAACACTTCCCTCCCGACTAAGGTGTTAGACGCAGTTTAGTGGGTGGCACACTTGCGTCTGAAGTTAGAAGGTTTTGGGTTCAAGTCCCACTGCAGAGACTTGAGCACAAAATCTTTGCGAACACTTCCAGTGGTGCTGTCCTTTGGATGAGTTGTTAAACTGGGGCCCTGTCTGCCCTATCAGGTGGATGAAAAAGATCCCATGGCACTATTTTGAAGAAGAGCAGGGGAATTTTCCACAGTGTCCTGGCCAATATTTATTCCTCAACCAACATCACTAAAAACAGATTATCTGGTCATTTATTTCATTGCTGTTTGTGGGACCTTGCTGTGTTCAAATTGGCTGCCACGTTTCCAATATTACAACAGTAACGACACTTCAAATGTACTTCATTGGCTGTAAAGTGCTTCAGGACATCCTGAAGTCATGAAAAGTTCATATCTAAATGCAAGTTCCTTCTTTCTTACTGGATTACGTGCTCAAGTTCTATTTATCAATGGTTCCCAAAGCTATCAACCACTGGGGGTTTTCCTTGCCTCATGTCAGGGTCTGATGTTAACTAATGGATAGAGATTGATTGCATTGATTGGTCAACAACTCCATTATCGTTGAATCATGCATCTACCAGGATGGTGGAAGGCCAACTGGATGGACCTTGGTCTTTCGTCGTCAAGCAATTCCCATGTTTCTATGTTCTCATTGGAGCTTGAAGCCACAACCTTCTGACTCAGACAAGATTTCCACCCACTGAGTCACGCCATAGAAAAGGAGCAATCAGCAGGACTACAGTATATGTGACAGCCCACCCTCATGGAAGATGGAAATAAGGCAATGTCACGTGCAATGGTTTTCATATAGCACTTGTAAGATGGGTGGCTGTTCACAGGGATGCCGAGAGTCGCTATTTCATCAAGAACTCTACCCAGCCTGAAATACAAAGGAAAGAACAGACTTTCATTCATATTGAGCCTTCATACATCTCTCAGAAACATCTCACAGTGCTTCGTAGACAGTGAATCACCTACAACCAAGAACTGAGATAAAGCACATCAAAATGATGGAGGTTACCTTAAGAAAATGGATTGGTTACAGTACAGATGCGTTTTCAAGATAAAATGACATTGTGAAAGGAATTTCAGAGGCTGTTCATCATTCTGCGTGCGCATTAAAAGATATGAAACTTCTCACTATAAGTTCCATTATATAGGTTTACATATTGTGACAGGTTTTTAATATATTTTATAGGTTCATTATGTATAACTTCACAGTAAAACTTACTTAGGCGACAGATAGGCACATCCTTCAAGGAATGAGGGACAGGAAAAGTTTAACGGAGTGTTGTTTTAAGTTTTTTCCAGCAAAAGTGAACACATCCATCAACCTGTGAGTTTCCCCTGTTGACAAACTGTGTGAGAATACATGTACCTTAACCCCTGCACTATGTCCACTGGAGTACAGAGCCGACCATAATGGCCAGGATCCATTAACAGCATTAAGCAGTCATTCAAATGCGTTGAACACGGGGGCCCAGTGCAGCTGCTTAAGAAACAAAGAACTTGCATTTATATAGCGCCTTTCATGACCTCACAATGTCCCAAAACACTTCACAGCCAATTAAATACTTTTTGAAGTGCAGTCACTGTTGTAATGTAGGAAACGGGGCAGCCAATTTGTGCACAGCAAGGTCCCACTGACAGCAATGTGGTAATGAGCAGATCATCTGTTTTTTAGCTGTCAGCTGAGGGATAAATATTGACCAGAACACCAGAACACTTCCCTGTTCTTTTTTGAAATAGTGCCATGGGATCTTTTACGTCCACCTGAGAGGGCAGACGGGGCCTCGGTTTAACATCTCATCCAAAAGACAGCACTTCCAACAGTACACTGCTCCCTCAGATCTGCAGTGGGAGTGAGAGACTTTGGGCTCAAGTTCCTGGAGTGGGGCATGAATCGATAATCTACTAACTCAGACACAAGAACGCTGCCCTCTGAGCCACAGCTGACACCTCCTTACTCCACAATTCACCTGCAGCAAAGAGGTTTCAAGGCCGAGAAAGTTGCAGTCAGTTGACCAGACGCTGATCAGGAAGCACTGATCGAGGGATTGAGAGAAAGGAGGGAAGAATCTGGTACATCAGGCAGAGGAGGCAATAGCTGAAAGAGTAAATTATGTGCTCGCCTGGAAGGACGCCAATGCATCAATGTTGAGGGCTTTGAAGGCCAGGGCCAGTGTCACATGGATGACGGATTGTGTTTGGTGGTCTTTATTGAGGATATGACAAAAGTAGCACCGCAGCCCCTTCAGTTATTTCCAGGTAGCTCTGTCGGGGATGGGAAGCATACTGGCAGCAGCTGAGAGTGCGCCTTGTGTGGCACGTGACATCATGGGCAGTCCTTTCCTGCTCTTGCCCATCCTCCTCAGCCAAATCGCAGTGCAATACCAATTGCAGATGCGATACCCTAGGAGGTAGCTCAGCTAACAGCAAATCATCTCTCAGTACAGCCAAGCAGTCTGGACCCCCTGCAGCAGTCAAGAGGCTTAGGAATGCGTTGCACATGTGAAATGTGAGCCTTGAAATTGGGGCGAGTTCCAATTCATACCTATTTTGTCACCATAGTTACCTCAACAAGTCTAATGCACATCTTCAGTAATATCGTACCGATAAACCACTTCTTTCCAACAGTAGTTTGGTGTAATGTGATAACTGAGGGTAACTCCTGATATTACTGCTATCTAATCCTCGATTGGTTCTTTGTTAATGGCAGTCGCTTCCAGGCTAACGTACTTCTATAAGGGGTGATCCTGAACTCTGCCTCTGCCAGCGGGAGCAGCACTCGTACAAAGTGCAGTCCGGTCCAGTAGTGTAGTGGTTCTGGGACTGGATTGGTAACCTGGAGGTCATGGAGGGTGAAATTCCACATCAGCTGAGGGGGGCGTGAAACAGGCCGTCGTGGATCGCCAACCGATTTACCTTCTCATAAGTCAGAGGAAAGGAAATTCGGGTGGGGTGTACAGGGCCAATGTTACACCCCTCCGCTGAAATAGAATTTCACCCTCCATGAGTTCGGTTTTCCTCCATGGAAATTTGTGAAACTGATTTCAATCCATCTGGTCATTTGTGGGCTGGCACCATAAAGAAAATGACCACGGAAGTTGCCGGATTGTCGTAAGAACCCAACTGGTCCACGAATGCCCTTCAGGGAAGAGAACCTGCCACTAGTCTGGCCAACACATGACTCCAGTCCCACACTGCGTCCTGTGCCCCTGTGAAGCAGAGCCACTCAGTTGTGCAAGCGATGGCTGGAAGGTGGCCCACCATCACTTCTTTAAAGGCAACTCGGGAGGGGCAATAAATGCAGCCTAATCGATGGAAATATGCTCCCTGGGAGAGGCACTCACCACTGGCCGTGCCAGATCTCGGGCTGCCAACCCTCCTGGATTGTCCTGGAGTCTCTAGAAATTAAAGATTAATCTCCTGGACACTGCTGGAAGTAACCCAGGAGTAAAATCACGGGGGCACTAAAAAAATTATGTTTTTTTCATTTTCTTTGAACTCTCATTTATTAGTTAAAAAAAATTGGAGGAGGCAAAAAAGATGGTTGTTTGACTGACAGTCAAGAATAATCCAATCGGGTAATGAAGAGTCTGTTCGCTTTCCAATTAGCCGTGGGAAGGAGGTTGGACGTGTTGGGTGACCAATGGTGGAAGTGTGGGGGGCGGGGTGATTGGGGGCGGGAGGTCATGTGATGAAACCTCCAGGAATATGTCCAAGTTGAGTTGGCAACCCCCAGCTGGATCACGGAGTCAACCCTCAACTTGTTATGATGTCGCGATGTCTCAAAAGTGCTTTCGCAGCACAGTGACTGTTGTTTTGTTAGCGAACTTATGACAATCAGGTCAGCACAGTGACTAATTCTGTCTGTTCGCGAGAAGGCAGTGCGTTCGGCCCCATGGGATTCAATCAGGCCATTGCGTGGATGAAAGAACATGTTTAGTTCCTGTTCGCAAAGCCAGGTCGCAGCAGAATCAATGTGTTTCTTTAGTTCCTGTCACAAAAGCCGGGCCATTAAGAAGAGGACAACTACCTCGAGGGAAGAATTTGTTTCTATGGGTCAGGCTACCAAGTGGAGAGTACAAATTAAAGGGAACAATGTATTCTTCCAACACCAGTCAGACCTGGGGATAGGATTAATGGGGTGAGAGACAGCAATTGGGGTAACACCAGATAATTTACAAGAGTGATGAGATCCCAGAAGAGTAACTGGCAAAAAAACTGTTCTGAATTGGAAGAAAGATCAGGCTCAAATAAGATCAACAAAGGAAGAGATAGATTAAAGTACTCAGGAGCAACACTTGAAGATAGATGAGCTCAGCTTAAAATGGACTGAGAAGTAAAACATGAGGGGAAGCGATAAGAAGTCAGGAAGCATTACCTGAGCCGCCTGCACCACCTAAGGGAAACGATGATTGGGAGTCACTGCGAGTTATTGCTTATACTTCAGCCAGCTTCCTGCAAAGTGTGACCATCCTTCTGATAGAAAATATTCTGTGCCGACTTATAATATGAGCACAGGTTTCACCCTGGGCCCGAGATTGTTTGAGAGAGGATTCTAGGAGGTCGCGGTTGTTGTTAGATTTCTGCATTTTTCTGCACTTGTTGATGTACCGGCACATTATTTCTGCTGCTGTACATTACAAAAAGCTTTCTGCAATCGTAGCACTGTTTCCCTTTGGGTAGCTGACACTATCTTTCAGAAGCTAAGCAGGAGGAACACAGGAGTGAGTCAATAATTGCAAGGGGTCCCTGGGGATGTGTTAATATTTGCAAGGGGTCCCTGGGAGTGTGTAAATATTTGCAGAGGGTCTTCAGGAATGTGTCAATATTTACAGAGGGTCCCTGGGAGTGTGTCATTATTTGCAGAGGGTCCCTGGGAGTGTGTCATTATTTGCAGAGGGTCCCTGGGAGTGTGTCAATACTTGGAGAGGGTCCCTGGGAGTGTGTCATTATTTGCAGAGGGTCCCTGGGAGTGTGTCAATACTTGGAGAGGGTCCCTGGGAGTGTGTCAACATTTGGCGAGGTCTGTGGGAGTGTGTCGATGTTTGCAGAGGGTCCCTGGGAGTGTGTTGATGTTTGCCGGGGTTTCCTGGGAGTGTGTTAATATATGCAATGGGTCACTGGGAGTCGGTCGATATTTGCAGATGGTTCCTGGGGTTGGATCAGTACATGCAGGGGGTCCCCAGGTGTGTGAGTATTTGCTGTGCGCCAATGGGACGACATCAATATTTGCAGGAGTCCGAAGAGTGTGCCAGTATTTGCAGGGGGTGTCTGGCAATGTGTTAATGTTTTACAGGAGGTTTCCTCACACAGAAAAGTTCAAAAACTAAAATGAGCTAAGAGCAGGAAGATTGAACTAAAATAAGATACGTCAATAAATAGGGTCAAAACCTTGAAATCCACTTGAAAATAGAGCAATGGAACAATGCCAATAATATAACAACATTGCAATGGTGTGAGATATTGCGACAGGTAGGTATACAAAACATGAGTTTTAATCAGATTATACAGCAACGAGAGGGTTACAGATACAATGGAGCTCGAGATGTCAATCAACTGAACATGTGATCAGATACTTGAGTCAGCTGTGGCTCAGTGGTGGCACTTTCACCTGAGAATGACAACGAGGAGAAATGGGATGGAACTCAGAAGAGTGAAGGTGAGTGGAAAGATCAGAGGGTGGTGAATGTTTAGATTGGACTGTTCAGGGAGGAGATCGAGACTGGTCAGATCGGTAATTTTAAGAGGGTGTTGGACAGGCATTTTTGGTGACGGAATAAATAGAAGGTACTGTGTATTCTGCTTTTGAACTCTGGGGCTGCCCAGGTGGGCCTGTATATTGCTGCGTTTGAACTCCTCTCACTCGAAGCGCCATTAGTTTTGCATATATTCCAGTTTTTGCAGTGAAGATCATTTCAGGAACATAAATCCAGAGTTGTCTCTGTATATATAGACCGAAAATGCATTGCTGCCACAATCAGAAGCCACCAGTCTATCAGTCTTATTGCCTTTTTGGGGTGTTTTCTGGCTGGCTTCATTCCCAGAACAGCCTGCTGTAGAAGGTACTGGCTGCCATGTTTGCCATCAGAATAGTTAGTGCTTCCTTAGACATTTACTGCTGCACGAGCCATTCCAACATGGTTCTTGCAAAGCCATCTTAAAACAACCTTTCAAAACTATTTTTAAGTCAAAGGCAGTTGGTAATGCAATGGCAAGATATGATTTCAGTGCCAGTTTGGCTCAGTGGTATCACTCTCGCCTTTGAGTAAGTTGGTTTCATCACATGACTTCCTGCCTGCAACAGCCCGCCCAACTGAAACAGTCTTTTTTCCTCATCTCCAATATATTTTATAAATAATAAACAAAAGTGTTCAGAAAAACACATTTAAAAAAAAAAATGCCTTTCTGATTTTCCTCCTGGGTTTGCTCGGGGCAATGTCCAGGAGATTAATCTTAAATTTTTAGTATCTCCAGGGCAATCCTGGAGGGTTGGCAACCCTATCTGAGCCACTGGAATGAGAATGGTTTTCTATTCCTTGGTTCTGAGCACAGGCTTCGAACACATAAAACAAGGGATCATTATTAGATTGTTAGATTATTAGTCGTTGCATTTAGTAAATTATATCATTGAGCAATTCAGATTTCAACCACAGGCAATCATTCTGGTAGGGTGACATTGCCCCTTTAAGATAAGCCACTGGGTGACCGAGATAGAACAAGGACAAATGGGACTTCCAACAACTGCAGAGTTTCTTGGCTCCGACCCAAACATATGCTACAGTCAGACAAGAAAAATAAATTGCATATCGCTTGGTGGCATGATTCATACCCGAGATCCAACAGATTATAGAATAACGAAAACACCAAAATAAAACAATGCTGTGTGCAAGATCAATGCAAGCTGGAGATCAAAGCTCGCCTCTGCTGTAACAGAAACTAGCTGTCTGACTTCTGACCTACAGTAGCTGGAGAAGTTAAAGTCAATAAAGGGATAAGCTTTGCGAGCTTGCTAACCAAAACAGGATTCAGAACGTGGACTCAAACAGAGAAAAGACAAGAAGTAGAAATATAACAGCGGACAGACAGCAGCACTCCCTGGAGATTTCAAAGGAACTGCACTGCATTGTTAACCCTTAGACTGCTGGTAGATGCAGGGAAATAACCATCTCTTTGGGTCACATGTTTTTAGCTCATAGATGGTGACATTTAAATGGACTCTAGCAAAAATTAACATTGACATCAACAAACACATAACAAGCAGATCAAATCTAATGATTTTATATACTTTTCCCATTCATCCTGCTGTCCCTATTTTCCCTTATTCTCTATTCTTTCATATTCCCTCTTATATTTCTAATTTTATCTTTAATTAATTTTCTTCCATCTGGTCCATTTTCTCCAATCCATTCCCTGCCCTTAATAAAGGATAATCTTGCTTCATTTCTTTCTGCTTCCTTGGGGCATCCATTTTGGAGGTGTGAGTGATTTTAAAAACTGGGTTTCCATTGGCTAATAGGCTTCAAACGACCTTGTCTTGTCTTTAGCCAATCAACAGCTTGCACTTGGAACATTGACATGAGTGTGTCATCGAAACCAGGCCAATTTTTGATGAGAATGAACAGCAAATTTAAACTAAGCTTTTAAAAATAATTGTATCTCTATCTTCTCTATCTCTCTTTCTGATATGGTCCTCTTGTTTATTGCTACATCTCATTGCTGTTTCTAGTGGCCTCCTTGCACCTCCCAACTCTTGAGGCACGAAGGGAAGGAAAGCAGATGCAAAGATATTGAAGAACCACCAACTTGCAGCGGAAAGGTATGCTGGAATATGAAAAAATAAGTTATTAAGGAAAGAAGGGAGTTGCTGGGGTGTGGAGAGAGAAAGGTTTGAAGGAGACAGGCAGGTGGATTGGGTTCAGTTCCATCAAAGTGTTGAGCATCATGTTAGATTCATTCTGCTTTTCTGTAATCACCATTGTACACGTGCATAATAAATATATTAGAGTATGCAAACGTCAGTATATGTGATGTGGTAAATCACCTTTAGTATATGTGTTCTAGTAAACAACCATTAGTATGTGTGCTACAGCATGCAACCTTTTGTATTTGTGCCATAGTATAGTTATACTATGCATGGTTTTAATAGTTATAATGTGCATGCTTTATGTGCGATAGTATATGACCTATGGTATATGTGCTGTGGTACATGTGCATTAGTATGCATGCTATAGCATATGCTGTAGTGTATGTGCAAAGTATATGTGGGAAACACATGAGTCAGAACAAAAAGCTCTAGTTGGATAATATGATATAACAATTTGGTAAAATTGCAGCCACGAGCAGCGTAATAAGTAGCTGACATGTTGGTCTCGAAATTGGAGGCCACCGACTTTTGAGACCAATCCCTGAGCCTGAACGGTGATGGAGCCCTTTAACATTCTTTAAACGTATATTTTTCTCTTAAACAAGGAGTACCAATGACGTCATTGAGCCAATAGCCTTCGAAAGAGTCACAAGCCCTTTGATTCAGCCGATTTGACGTCAGTAGACTCACAATAATTAACCTACGGTGATTCAACAATCGGCTAACCTCAAGTGTTTGTGTTAATTCAGCTCTTTCACACAGTCAGGATCAGTAACTCCTCCAGTTCTGTTCTCTGATAACCTCATCAGTGTTCACTGTTTCAAGGAAAAAATATGCTTAGAATCAAAAAGATAGAAAAATAGCAAAAGAATTATTATTAATCGTAATGGTTTGATTTTAAGATGGGTCCCTGATGGTCACACTCACATTCTAAGTAAGACAATTTATGTGGCGATCCAGTAAGTATATTAAAAAAAAATGAATTTCAATATCTCCGATGCTGTTCCTGCAAGTCCTGATATCTAATACCTCTTGGCATGTAAAACCTTTTTACATTTTTCAGGGAGCTGTGTCACTGTATATTTTTTTGAGGCCTACTCTTGATCTCCATTAATAGTAATGTCACCTTCCGCCACAGAGTGCTGGTGGGAGATCCTAAATCTGTTTGGAACGATTCCACTTTACTTGTGAGGGAAATGATATTCCCAGAGATGACTTCTCATTGCTGCATCATTGAACATTCCTTGGATTTTCCTCCGCCTTGGTCATATTTCAGCCCCAGTGTTGGCTTCAGTTCTGGGTCTCAATATTCGGCTCATTCTTTTAAGTGATGAAGTCATCTTTCTTGCTGATATCAAGATTTTAAAATGGGTTATAGTCTGACTGTAAGGATACTTTGAAGGAGTTAAAAACCAAGAACAAATCATTCACTTTCTCCCTAAGTTTCATTAATTATAAGAACTTGCATTTATGGAAACACCTTAAAGGTAAAAAAGTGCTTCATGAATGGAAACTGACAAGGAAGCAATGTCGGGCCATGGAGGGAGAGATTAGGAGAGCTGACTGAAAGCTTGATTGAACAGGTGAGTTTTGAGAAGGGTTTTAAAGGTGCACAGAGGTGCACAAAAGGGTTTCGGGATGGAGTTCCAGAGAGTGAGGAAGAGTTGGCTGAAAGTTTTTCTTCATCACTATGGAATCCATGTCCTGACCTTCTGAGGTGCCGCTTTTGTCGTGCAAACGAAAGAGTTGATCCTCTCACCCGAGGTCTGTGGCAAAGCTCTGGTACGGAGTAAACTGCAGAAGAAAAGACTGATCTCACACGACCTCTTATCCATTCCAAGCTGGGA